>NW_004567114.1:2892792-2903803 GCF_000260355.1 Condylura cristata
CCTGGCCCTCCCCCTCCCTGCCCTCTCCTTCCACAGGGCAGTGCCCTCCTGCCTGCCCAGGACAGGGACCTGCACCTGCCAGGTTTTCCTCTGAGCCCTCAGCACAGGCCGCCCATCTGCGACCACACAGGCCTCTCGGCAAACCTGCGCCTTTCGGGCGCTCCTCCTGCCCCCTGGTGTCTCCGCACGTGCCCTCTTTCCGTCCCTTTTCCTAATAAACCTGCTCTTAAATATTGTTGTGTGGGGCAACACCACACTGATAAAGAGACGTGGAGCAGGGTGCTGCCCAAGAGCTAGAACCTGGCATTGTTATTGGCAGACTGTGGGGAAGCAGAAAAGGAGAGGGGAAGTAGGAGAGGAAGCATGGAGCTGCTCTGCCTGCGACTGCTTGGTGTCGTGACTGAGACCCAGCCCTGACTCCCCGGACAGGATTCCAGTCTCCTCAATAAGGCGTGCACTGATCAGCTTCTGGGGTCCCCTTAGACAGCAGTCACGGGGCGCCCACACCTGTGATGCACACCCTTCCCGGTGATCCAGCTTTGTGCTGTCATTGACGTGGATGTCACCCTGCAGGTGCTCCTCCGACCCGGCAGTTCTGACCTTGCTTTGGGATACAGAACTGTAGTGACGACATGGAGGCTGCACAGGCCGCTTAGGGGCTTAGGGTTAGCAGACGCACAGCACGTCACTAACGCCTCTGTCTCCTGGAGAAACTTGCCTGGGAACTCACCCCGTGCCGCTGACAGGGGAGCTCTGGGGAAACCTTTCCTGGGGTGAACCCGAGGACCCCCACTCCAAGCTCATCGCCACAAACAACATCAGTTCCACATCACATGCTGTGAACAGGCACAAGAGGGGGACAGGAGGAGCTGGAAGCGCACCCTGGGGGTCCAGACCCCCCACCCTGCGGCACTGGCTAAAGGCAGACCCAGGATTGACCCGGAGGTGGTGGCAGGGGCGCCCCGACAAGTGCCCCCAGATCGCAGCACCCGGCGGGCGTGAGAAGGGCCACTCGGCTGGAAAGGGCAGCTGAGCAGGCACCCGCCCCGTGGAGTCTCGCTGTCCATCCAGAGCGGGCCCGACTCTACGCTGCCGCTCACCTGGCCACTCCCTGTCCACAGCCGCCTGCGGACACCCATGCTATCGAAACCTGCCACCCACGCTGGTCCGAGAATGTCTGGGAGCAGTGCCCAGGCGGGGCGTGTCCACTGCCCTCTCCCCTGCTGGGAGCCCCTGGGGGCGGTGCTGAGCTCTGGGTGGCTGCCTCTCCCTGGCTCCTGGGTGGGTGACCTGCAGGGACACTCGGAACCTCACCTCTGCTGGACCAAGGCGTGGTGATTCCGCCCTCCCAGGCTTGTTTGGAGCCAGGAGGAAACTGGCCAGCAGGCTTGGGGGATAGCGACAGGGCACGCCCCCAGTGGTGCCAGGCTGAGCCTCGGGTCTGGGGAGCGCTCCCTGTCTCATGCTGCAGCCAGAGGTAGGCTTCACTATCAGTTAGCGGTTGTGGATGTGCCTGGTGTGCCCAACAGTGCTTACTCTTAGGGTGAAGAATAAAACAGCATGCCGCCAACATGTCCAGAGGAAAGGAAGTGGCCCCTCCCCAAACAGCCAGTGTTCATGCCCAGCTTTGCCCCCAGTGTCTCCCAAATCATTGTTTCTGGGGCTATTTCTTCTCAGTTCTAGACACTTCTGTTGCCATCAGTGGAGACAGGAGGCTTCGGTGTTCTTCGACCTCCCAGCCTCACCCCTGGCCCCCACGGGCTGTATCCAGGTTAGTGAGCCTCAGTAGGGTTGTGTTAGGTCGTGTAAATGTCACCTCCTGAAGGTCCCCTACGGGCAGGCCCTCTTCTGTGGAGCTTTGTTTCCCAGTTCACAGGCCTTTTCCACAGAACTTCCGAGGGCATCTGGGCATCTCCTTCACTTTCCCATCTGATTCTCTGTAAAACTAGTGACAACAGGGTCGAGTCCTTAGGCACGTGGATGTAGCCTTCCCCTGCCACCAGAACTAGGTGGTATGACCTGGCGAGTTGTTTCTGGGGTCCTATAAAATCCCACACCCATGAGTGGTAAGTGTCCCCAGCCCCGCTCCCCTGTAACCTGCTGAGCCATACCACAGAGGGACGTTCACTGTGACAGAGGGAGACCGTGCCCCCACCCACCATTGCGGGGCGATAGCAGGGGTCCCCAAGAAAAGGGGAGGTTCCAGTTTCCCTGCCCCACTCCCAGGAGGGGGTGGAGCTGAGCAGGGAGGAGAAGAAGCTGAAGAGTGGGCTGAAGAAGGAAGGAGGCAAGATGGAGAGCCAGAAGGGGGCCTGGAGGAGGCCAGAGACATCAAAAGAAGCTTTGCTGGCTCCTTGGCCCTGGACTGGGTGAAGCAGGCTCCGGTGAGAGGCCCGTGGGGAGGTGACCGTGGCAGTGTTTATCTTGATTTTGATGTTGCTCTTTCCCTCCCAGACCCTGGCGGTTCGGATCCTTTCCTAGGGGCCCTCCAGAAGGTGCTTTAGACCCATGGCAGGCTTTGGGGCCTTGTTCTAGGCCCACCCTGTTCAGCCAGACATTTACTCACAAGGGGATGGCTAACTCTGGGTAATAGATTTGGAAACTATATTCTTTGTCTTTTCGGTATTGAACACTAATTGCATTAAAGTTCCTTTCCATTAAAGTGCTTTTATGTTTTGTCTTGATGCAGAGGATGGCAGAACCGATTCAGAGTGGGCAGGTTTGGGGTTCTGTCCAGTAACAGGGCCTCTGGTTTGCTCTCTTTCCAGGCTAGCATACACGGCTAAAGCCTCCTGGAAGGTGCCTGGAGGTTTTTTGTTTTTGCCATCTTGCATTTCTGAAAATGTTTATATTCCAATCTCATATGTGGCAAATTTTCTCTTAGGACACAGAGTCCAGGACAGGAAATCCTTTCCCTCAGACTTTTTTCTTAAAGATTTATTTTTTTATGCATACAGAAATGGAGTACAGCCAGAGGTGTAGAGGCAGTGAGAGTATTCATTGGAGACAGAGTGGGGAGCAGAACAGGCGATCAACAAAGTACACTGCTGAGGGGAGCAGCAGGCGAGCAGGAGAGGTCTGCTGTGCCCTGTGGGTCACCTCCGGGGGGCAAGCGGGGATCGAACTCTCACTGAAGTGGTCACGGCTCGGCTTAGCTTTGCAGCATTTAGCGTTTCAACCTGCTGCACCACCAGGGAGGGCCCCCCTCAGATTTTTAAGGGAACATAGTGCTCTGTGGTCTTCCAGCTTCCAGTGTTCCCAATGAGAAGCCCAGCGCCAGGTTTTTACCAAAAGCATCCTCCTCTACAAACACAGCAGAGTGTTCAAAACTCAAACACCTCCATGCATAGGAAAGCTGATTTAAAACCAAAACCAAAACAAGTCCCTGTCTCACGCAGCCAGCCCTGAGCTGCCCTCAGGGGCACCTGTGTTACTTTCACTTCTTCTGCAACACAGTCTGATCTTCCCGGATACTGGGGTTCAGGCACTGCCTTTCCAGGAGGGGTTAGTCCACTTAGTCCTCCTCTCCCCACCCTCCCGTAAGCCTCACTCACCACTTTCCATTCAGATCAATATGGTGCATGTATCACACTGTATAAACATCATAGCCTACTGAGCGCTGCCACTGCATTTCTTTTCCTTGAAGGACTTCTGGGTTTCCCTTGGGGTTAATAATTGCCTCTGTGTTTTGACTTGCTTGGTTTTCTATGTGCTTATCACTAATTTACCACCAAACTCCAACAGAGCTTGTAGATTTCTCTCCAGAGAGCTGAGGCACAGGAAGTTCACAAGCTGTTCTATTTCTTGGCCTTCTTCCCAGTTCCAGCTAAACTGGTTGTTTCTGGCCCTGAGCCCTCCTAACCCAGTGTCCCTCACATTGTCACCTAGGGCTCCCTGGCCCCTCCATTCAAATCTTCTGTCCCTTGGTCTTATTGCTCATTTTAGAGAAAGGATGTTGGGAAGATCAGGTTTTGTTTGTTTTTAATCTGGAAATGTCTTACTTGAAGAAAACAACTTCTTGAAAATTTTTTCAATAAAAACAAAACAGGGCTCTCCCTGGTGATGCAGTGGGTTAAGGTGTAACAGGATGGTCTCTAGGAAAAGGGGAAGTTCCAGGTTCCCTGCCCCACCCAGAAGGTGGATGGAACTGAGGAGAGAAAAGAAGGAATCTGAGAAGAAGGAAGCTGAATGGAGAAGGAGGAGGAGCCCTGAGGAAGCCACATGGAGCAGCCAGCATGTTATGAAGAAGCCACTTGTTTCCTGGCCCTGGACTGGCTAAGGCAGATGTGGGTGAGAGACCTGTAGGGAGGTGACTATGGCCGTGTTTATATTGATTTTGATTTTGCTCTTTTCCTCCCAGAGGGCCATTTCTGACCCTTTTCTAAGGGTCCCGGCCAGAAGGTGCTTTAGGCTTGTGGGCAGCTTTCAGGCCTTGCTTTGGGCCAGTCCCTTTTGGGTTGACTTTTGTCTACGAGGGGATGGGTCACTTCAGGTGTTTGATTTTGAAATTATATTCTTTGTCTTCCATGTTGTATACTCACTGTATTAAAGTTCCTTTTCATTAAAGTCTTATTATATGTTTTATCTTGATGTGGTGGATGGCAGAACCTATTAAGAGTAGGCAGGTTTGGGGGTACAGGGGTGCCCCTCTCCCAGCCCCGTAACAAAAGCACAGCACTAAGAAGCTAAAGCCTTCAGCATGAGTTCAATCCTGTTGACCCACATGGCACGGCAGACCTGACCCGGCCACTGCTCCCCTCAGCAGTGCACTTCGCCAGTCAGCCTGTTCTGCTCCCCACTCTCTGGTGAATCCTCTCACCACCCCTGCACCTCTGGCCTGTACCCCAGTCTGTTTGCATAAATAAATAAATCTTTAAAAAAATCACATTTATAATCACATCAAAAAAGCATTAAGGGTGTTTCCCTGGTGGCGAAGGGGTTAAGACGCAGTACTACAAATCTATCTGCAGTTGCTGCAGCATGGGTTCGATCCCCAGCCAGGGGGTGACCCACGTGTCACAGCAAACCTCTCCTGTCTCCCCGCTGCTCCCCTCTGCAGTGAATTTCAGTAGATCCATCTTTAATACTCCCCACTCTGTCCCTGGTGAGTCTTCTCATCCTCTGCATCCCTGGGCTGTACCCCCTTTCTTGTATGCACAAGTAAATCAGTCTTAAAGACAAACTTAGGAAAGGAGGTGAAGGATTAGTATAATGACAACAGTAACACAATATTAAAAGGTGTACACGCTGGCACAGCATTCGCTACAAAGAAAGGTGAAATGTTGCTACTTGCAGCTAATGGAAGTAATTCCAGGGAATTATACAAAACAAAGCTAGCCAGAAAGATAAAGTCAAGTATTCAATGATTTCAGCAACATGAGGAATATAAAAAAAAAAAAAACAGAGTGGATGGTCTGACAAAGTGAAATAAAAATAAATGAGCGGATACTGATAACTGGACTGAGATTGCCAGAGGAGAAGAGAGCGGGGGAGGGAGAGAGGCTGGACGGGACGTGGGGGGTGGAGGCAGAGGCCCGTGAGGGATGGGCATCAGTGTGGAATAAACTCAGTTCTGGGAAAGTGTAAGGCCGAGCGAGGCCTGCCCAAGTCTCTCACCAAGACGCGGAGTTACTCAGAGCCGGTCCTCCCGCTACGAGGCACCGCAGCCTGTGTGCAGGGCCTCCTTAAATGAAACACCCGAAGATTTTATTTTATTTTTGCGTAGAACTGGGGGGCAGACCAGAGGTACGAGGGGTGGGGGTGAGAGGATTCACCGAGACAGAGTGGGGAGCAGAACAGGCGGGTCCACTCAGATCCACTGCTGACCGGGGGTCTGCCACACCCTGTGAGTCACTCCCTGGCGGGGATCACACTCAGGGTGCTGCGGTGACAGCCTGAGACCGACCCCAGGCCACCAAGGAGGCCCCTCTCTGAAACTTGAAAGCAGTGAGGCCAGGTGCAATCTCATTGAGCTCCAGAACCCCTAGTTCCTTTCTCTATCCAGAGCACATTTGCAGATTATTTGGGGCATCTGGATGACCTTAGAGAAAGATCTCTAAATCTAGACACCTGGGGAGAGAGTGCGTCCCCCCGACTTACTTGGGGGTGCCCCCTCCACGGCCTGACGCCAGCGGACAAGAGCCTCCTTCCGCCTGGGGCCTCTCAGCCCTGCTGCTCCGTTTGTCTTCCCCAGCTGCTCTGTTGAGCACCCACATTTTGCCCGTGATTAGGTGCCCCAAGGCCGGGCCCTGCCAGTCCTGCCACTGGGCTGAGTTCAAGTTCGGGAGGCTGCGCTGTTCTGGAGAGAAGAGACTGGCCTGGGGTGTCAGGCTCTCGGGCCACCCCAGCAGAGCAGCGCTCTCCTGCTCACGGTGCGGCTTCGGGCTCCAACCTGCCTCTTCCGGGGCGTCTGAGTCTCTCCCTAGCCCTGCAGAAGGATGAAGCCAGGCGTTTCCAGGTAGGTCAGAGGCGCTGAGGGGGAGCACAGGCCCAAGGCTGCCCACCAGGAAATACCGGCAGAGACACCTCATCCTGGGCTGTACTTAACCCAGCTCCCTCCTTTATCACTCATTCATTCAACCAACATGACAGCCGCGGGCTCTCCCAGGCAGGGCAGTGACCGCATGGCCTGCTTGTCACTCCGCATCTTCTCTCTCTGGCCAGATGTGGGTTCATCTAGGGCCCCGGGGACAACTTGGTTTGAGCCCAGCCTTGCACAAAGAAGGTCAGCGGGGGCCGGGAGCAGGGAGGATGACTGTCAGTGCTGAATCAAGCAGCAGCAGCAGTGGCCAGGCTGGGCCAGCAGCCTGCAGAAGCCGCATTAACTATTAAGGTCTCTGCCGACTCTCATTCCACCCTCGGGCATGAAATATTCAGGCCTGGGAGGAGAGTGGCCATCTCAGATACCCGCAGAAGGCCAGGCCTGGAAGGGCAGCATGCTCTCCTAAGGCCCAAGGGCTGAGGGCCACTCCCCAAGAGCCAGCCCCCAGGGTGCCCAGAGGCTATGGGTGCTGGGCAGGGTGGGGCCAGCAGTGTGTGATGCAGCCACAGACACTCACAGAACACCCCAGGGTCCCAGAGAAGAACCTGGCTTTGTTTTCAAGGAGCACACGGGGGGTGGGAGGGTGCTGACGCACACCCCATCATCTGCTGGGTGTCCCTCCCGCCCCAGCGACAAGGGACAGGCAGCCCAGCTCAAAGACCCCATGTCTGGGGCCTGGAGCATGACCGGAGCAAACCTGTAATTACCCTCCAGCTGCCTGACTCAGGCAGGCGCATGTGAAAACATCAATTTGATAAATACCGACATTGCAGATAAGTCACAAGTGGGCAGACCTGCTGTGCTGTGCCTTCAGCTGCCCCAACAGACCAGGCACCTCGAGTGTGATGTTGGTCCAGGCTTCTCTGGTGCTCTGGGGGTTCCCGAGACACAGAGCGGCCGGGTCCTGCATGCCGGGTTCCCTAGCAGTGTGGCGTGAGCACCCCCCGGGATGGTGGTCTGGCGTGACCCGGTTAAGCAGGACCCGTGTCTAGGTGCATCCTGGGGTAGGCCCGGGACAGTCCTGCCCCCAGGACATGCTCACACACACATGGGTGTCCGAGGCGGCGGCCCTCTGCTGCCTGTTAGCTTACGAGGTACTTTACGGCGAGGATCAGCTTTCAAGTACCTTGAGGTGAGCTCGGGTCCTGCAAAGACTCACCTGCCTCAGTGCCCCGTGGCTGGGCCTCCCCTCTGCCCTGTGCCTTGGGCAATGGTGCCAGGGCAAGTCAGGGTCTCTGACTGGGAAGGGAGGGACAGGGGGTAGCTACCAGCACCCTACACCTCATTCATCCATAAAGGGACCTTGCGCCGCTCTGGTGGTCTGGCCTTGAGGTCTCCCAGCACCCCTGGCCCTCTGAGACCCTTCTTCCCTCCTGCCTGACATGGGCTCTTTATCAAAGGGAAGTCTGGCCAGGCTCTAAGCCCCGCTGTGGCTCCCATGGCCCTCGGTGGGCCCTGAGCCTCTGGCCTGCAGGTGAGATGCCCTGGGCCTCCAGTCACCTGTGCCCCCTGGCTTCAGGGGTTCCAGGCGGCCATCCTGGCCTCTCTGACTCCTGGTCCTCCTGCCTGGGTCAGGATGTGAAGGAGGGACAAGGTCCAGGCAAATGCTCCCTCCATGCCCAGCTCCCCCGCTCCCAAGGTGGGTGCCTCGATACCTGCTCATCGACCTCTGTGTTCCTGGGGCTCCCCTATTCCATGATGTTCCTATCCCAAAAGGGATTTGGTGTCTGCCCAGGGCCACGCCCGGCTGCCTTTGTGGCCCAGTTGGGGGGGGACACGAGGTATCCACAGCCTTGGTGTCACCTCTGGACCCAGGTGCAGGTGTGGTCCTGGACGACTGTCTCGGCCGCACCTACACACCTCCCCGCTGCCCCTCTGGGCCTGGGCTAGCGCTGTTCTTGCCCCCAGGATGTCCCAACCCTCTTCCCCGCACCACTGCAAGCTCCTATTCATGCCTCAAGACTCAAGCCAGTAGGAAAGAAGGGAAGACTACGAACAAGAAAGAATAAAAATCAAAGCGAATAAAGGAAAGAGATTTGACTTGGCATCAAGCCCTCCAGGAGGCCACCGGGTCGTCCCTACGTCTCTTACACTTAGGAAAACGTAGCAACTTGCTGCATTTACTAAGGACACGGGGTGGCACCTGCGTGTGGGAATGCTTTACCTGGTTATGTTTCTGTGACCCAAGGGGTGTCTGTGACCTTGGGCCAGTCCTTTTCCAGCGGGTGAAGGCACACTTGATGAAGGGCTGGCAGGTCATGTGCTCACTCAGCAAACCTCCAGCGGGTGGCTCTGGGCCTCAGGCCTCCATATCCTGTGGTGCCCCAGCCTGTCCTGTCCTGGCTGCAGGCAAGGAGGGGCTGGGAGAGCCCCTCCCCTCCCTCAGGGAAAATGTCTCTTATCACTGTTTCCCAGGCTTAGAGACCCTGCGCTCTGGAATATTTTGTCTACTATGTTCCTGTCGGTTTTCAAAAACATTTGTTTGGCTTTAAATGGACATACACAGCCTGGAAGATTCTGGGCAAAAACTGGCGTGGTGGTGCATCTTCACTTTTTAAAATGCCTGCAATCACGTTTACGGGCTTCTAGAGAAGCTGGACACCAGCTGGGCCTCGTGATTTAGCTGTACTGTTTTCATCACAAAGCAGAGCTTATGGTGACTAGGAGCTAGAAAAGCAGAGACTCTGGACAAAGCCTCTGGCTATGGCACAGGGCCTGTGGGCAGTAAGGGGTGGCACCTGCTGCTGGGCCTGCTGTGGTGCTCAGGGCCCTGGCTGCAAGCCCTCTTTGCAGGCCAGGCCGCCCTGCACCTGTCAGCCTCCTGCCCTGATGTCCTGTCCGAGCCTGCCCAGTCCTGGTGGGGTATGGCAGACTCTCAGCAAACCTGTCGCCTCACCTCCACCCAGCACCTTGTCTTCGGGGTTCTTGGACCCACAGCCCCCAGATGGTGCAAACCAGCCCTCCTGGATGGATGCCTCCTCCCTGCTCTTCCTGCACAGATGCAGAGGTGCCGGGCACAGTGTTCACGCTGGGTGATGCCCCCAGTGCGCCAGCTTCCAAGGCCCACCCTCCATTCTATCAGGAGCAGCTTTCTGCACAGGCTTTGTTCTGGGGGAGTCCCCAGGGAGCTATTTAGTTTAGATTCTTGGGGTACAAAAGACCCAACACCTCCCCAGGAGTGAGCTGAAGCCCTTTGACCTCTGAACCCAAACACAGCCTGGCTGGGGCACAGAGCCAGCAGGAAGGATGTCCCTCCACCGTGGGCCAGCTGGCCCGCCTGGGGCTCCTTTGGCACCGACCCCCAAATTCGAATGCACAGAGGGGTCCACCTTGAGGGGTGTGGACGGAATCTCATCCTGAATCTGGACCCTTTTGTGCGCCCCTCCCAGCACCCCCACTCCCTTGCCACACATGGGCCAGAGTGAGCTCTCGCAAGGCAAATTGGGTCAGCAGCCTCCTGCAGCCCCCCCTCCCCTGCTTTCCCAGCTGCCTTAGACGGTGGGTCTGACCCACAGCCTCTCCGCCTCTCCCAGCCCCAGGGCTTCCAGCCCCACCTGGAGCGTCCTCCTCCTTATCTTTGTCCTCCAGCTCAGCTCTCAGCTTCCACCCACCTCAGAGGCCCCGCGTCCCGGGAGCTAAAGGAGCCGCGGGTCACTTTCCGTGATAGCAGCTCGTCTCAGCGCTCTGCAGCGCACTCGGCTATCTAGTTTATTATCTTCTCTCCTCCCTTCCCCACAGAGCGCAAAGTCCCCCCCACCCCCCCGAGGGTGCCGTCCTGGGCTGTCGTCCCTGCGGAGCCCCCCCGGGTTCTGAACGGGCTCGGCCGGGAGCAGGCGCCGGCCACGCCACCGTCTCCGGAATGGCTGAGCAACAGCGAGCCGGGACTTCAGATGTCGCGCGGTGCGCGCTCCCGGCTGTGGCCGCTCTCGATCGAGGGCGCGAGTTTTCTCTCTCTGAGGGTCGGGGGGGAGGGACGCCCGCCCCCGCCCGGCTCGCGGCCGAAGCGCGGTAAATGCGCTTGGGGGACGCGACAATAAAGAGACACTCACGGGCTGCGGGAAGACCCAGGTGCCCCGCCTGGCTGCCGGCGGGGTGGGGCTCCTGTGGCCGGCTGGGCCGGGGCACCCGGCGGAAGACCTTCCTCCGCCCTCCCCGGCGGTCTCCACCTCGAGGTCGCAGACGGTCCCTCGAATCCCCGGGACCGGCGGTCGCGTGGGCGGGGAAGCGGGTCTCAGAGCGCTCCTCCGGGCGGGGACAAGTTCACGGCGCCCTCGCCCCGGGGTGGGGAAGAGGGTGCCGATCGCGCCTCGGGACGCGGCTGCCGAGCCCCCGGCCTCCCGGGGTGCACAGTCCGGGGCGGGGTGGAAGGGCAGTCCGTGTGCCCCTCCCGGCCGAGGACCCGGGAGGCGATGGGGGCGCAGGAGCTCCGGGCTGCGAAGGGGACAAAGAGCGGTCCCGACGCCCGGAGAA
>NW_004567114.1:2904433-2905176 GCF_000260355.1 Condylura cristata
GGCCGGGCGCCGAGCGGCGGCCGCTGCCGGCGGCTTCTTCCCGAGGAGGATTTTGTAAATCTCACAAAATGGCGCGCGCTCCGAAGCTGCGCAGCGAGAAGCGCCGGGCCCGGGCGGCGGCGGCGGCGGCTCCTCCGCCAGGCGAGCCGAAGCGCCCGCCCCCAGTCCCCGCACCGACAGACGCGCACCCACACACACTCACACTCGCGCACGCACCCTCGCCTGGCACACGCTCCGCACACACACGCTCACACTCACACCGGTCCCGCCCGCTCGCCGGCGGCGGCAGCGGCACCAACAGCAGCAGCAGGAACAGCAGCGGCCGCGGCGGCGGCGGCGGCGTCGGAGGAGCTGAGCCAGGTGCCGGACGAGGAGCTGCTGCGCTGGAGCAAGGAGGAGCTGGCGCGGCGGCTGCGGCGCGCGGAGGGCGAGAAGGTGGGCCTCATGCTGGAGCACGGCGGCCTGATGCGCGACGTGAACCGGCGGCTGCAGCAGCACCTGCTGGAGATCCGCGGCCTCAAGGACGTGAACCAGCGGCTGCAGGACGACAACCAGGAGCTGCGCGAGCTCTGCTGCTTCCTGGACGACGACCGGCAGAAGGGGCGCAAGCTGGCGCGCGAGTGGCAGCGCTTTGGGCGCCACGCGGCCAGCGCCGTGTGGCACGAGGTGGCCCGTTCGCAGCAGAAGCTGCGCGAGCTCGAGGCGCGCCAGGAGGCCCTGCTGCGGGAGAACCTGGAGCTCAA
>NW_004567114.1:2905375-2910648 GCF_000260355.1 Condylura cristata
GCCCGCGACGTGGGGGACGGCAGCAGCACGTCGAGCGCCGGCAGCGGTGGCAGCCCGGATCACCATCACCACGTCCCGCCCCCGCTGCTGCCCCCGGGGCCGCACAAAGCCTCCGACGGCAAGGCCATTGCCACCCGCAGGTCCCTGGACGACCTGTCGGCGCCACCGCACCACCGCAGCATTCCCAACGGTCTTCACGGTAAGGACGGCTGGGGCTGGGCAGCGCGTGTGCGGGCCAGAGGCTCCTCCCCCGGGAGCTGCCGCCACCGCACATCCGTTTTCCGCGGGGCACCCGAGTTGTGGCAGGGAGGTCCCAAGCCCACCCGCCGTGGCTCCTGGGGGTGTTTTTCTGGTCAAGTGAGGGAGCCGTGTGCCTACCCAACTCCCAGCCTGCAGCCAGAATCTGCGGTCAGGCGGGACCGCGGATCCCGGGATCCCGGGAAAGTTTCTCGCTGCTGAGAGTTGTCAGTGTTAAGTGTCCCGCATGGCAGGACTGGTGGGGGCGCCTCGGGCCAGCCTGGAAATCCTCACGGGGGAGAGGGAAGTTCTACACAGGAAACAAACTAAAAGGCCCTTTGAGCGCTAAAGGGTTTCTCCCAGCTTTGGAAAAGCAGGTGACCCCAAACCAGAGCAGCAGCCCCTGTGTGCCGTGGCCGGCTTCCTTCCGGCAAGCTGCGGGGAGCCGGAGGCGGCTGGAGCTCGGGCTGGGAGGCTTCCTGCTTTGCTGCTGTCCCGCACTGGCAGGGTGCAGGGACCCCCTCAACCTGGGCCCTCCCGCAGGTTTTCCAGAAGCAGCGGTGTGGGGCTGCATCCTGGCTTTTCTCCTCCGCATGCCTCAGTTTCCATAGGCTACAAGTGAGCCCTGCCTTCTGGATTTGAGCTGAGGTGAAGCCTTGAAGGGGTTTTGCCACCTTGCCGGAAGTGTCAAGCTCTTGGTGACCAGGGTGTGGGTGTTGGACTTTGGCCTCCTGTGCTTCTACAGGGCCCAGGGCAGAGGGCCCCAGCTGGGATCTGGGGAGCAGCGCCCCCTCTTCACTGCTCCCCTGCTTCCTCCGTTCAGCCACATTTTTGGTGGCTTGGCTCCCAGTGCTGGTGGCAGTCGCAGCTGCTGGAACTATTTGCCCGAAGGTGGAGATTAAACAGCCCTTTCTGGTTCTCTTAATAGGCTTTCCTAGCTCAGACACAAAGTAGCCAGGCGCGCTGACTGACTCTTCTGGCCCACAGCGCCTGAGCAGGGTGGGAGCGAAGCTCTCTCCCCTTGGGTGGCCGAGAGGCTTCTGCAGTCGCCCTGGTGGGCGTGGCTGGGGTAGCTGCTGGCCTCTGCCAGGCTGGGCGATGTGGACTTTTCCTTCACCCTGCTGGGCTGGTGTTCAGGGCAGGACTTGTTTGGATGGCGATTTTGTTACTGATCTGAGATCAGCCACTACAACTCTGGTTTCGCGTTGTAACTCTGTATCCACCCCACACCTCAGGCTCCTCAACAGCCAGTGGGAGTCTCTCCAAGTTAGGGGTTTAGTGGGTTAGGGAGGCAAGGTCTGGGGGGTGTGAAGCCCCAGTCTCTTGGGTCTTCCCTTCTGGGGAGCCTGGAGAGGGTCCGGTTTCTGGTTTCTCCCAGTGTAACACTAAGAGGAACGGCTGGCTGCTTTCCCGGGTGGAGGCTGTTTCTGCTTTACAGCCCTGTCATCAGGGACACTCGGAGAGCTCTCTGCAGGGCACAGACGTTGGGGTGTTGTGGGTGATTTGCTGGGAAGCTCTGTTAGGTCTGGGACAAGGGGACTTGGACCCCCCCTGGCACAGTTTGGGTTCAGTCGTGAATGGTGCCAGAATGGAGAGAGCACAGAGCTGGACCCGAGGTTTTTCAGCCCGTTGGGGGGCGGGGCAGGGCAGACCCCCCTTCCACTGATAAGGTCCCGTGTACACTTGGAACAGGACCCCTGCACATTTGTGGTGGCAAAGCTTTGCCCGGGAGTGAAAGCAAAATGCAGCGTTATAATCAGACATTTCAGTTCCGGGTGGCGTGTCAGTGTTTAGTCTCCCAAAGGCACGTGGCCTTGATGTTTTCCCAGCAATATGGATAGGGTGCCTGGAAATCAGGAAAGTCCCTTCTCTGAAAAACTACTGCTCTGTGCCAAGACCGGTCACTTTAGGCTGTGTGAAGAGCAAGCTGGAGAGAAGAGGTGACGAGAGCCGTCTGGGCCGCGGCAAGTGTCCACCCCATCCTGGGCCGCGGCCCTAGCCTCAGCCCTTCTGCACAGGACCCTCCATGCCCATTTTGTAGACCAGCAGTTGGATCCCAGAGGGGCTGGAGCGGCTCCGGGCATCTCCCCCTGTAGCCAGGGTGGACCCGGTGGCCTCTCTCCCTGGCTGCTGTCATTAACCAGCACTCGCGGGCGGCTCCCTGCTCTTGAATCCTGACCCAGGCTTGCCCTGCTCCCCCATCCTGGGGTGCTTCACTTCCTTATCAGGGACCACCCAGCAGATGGCTGATAACCCCGTTCTCCAGGGTGCCCCTGCCTCCAGTTGGAATCCCCTGCTCTTCCTCTCCTTTCCTCTCAGGCAGGTAGCCTCTGTCTGCTCTTCCAGAGAGTGGCGCAGAGATCCGCATGAGGGTCAGTGCACAGTAGGTCTCAGCAGCTGTCACCTTGTCACGGAGGAACCCGGGAGGCCCCTTTGGGCACTGGCCTGACTCTGCCCCCTGGCAGCCTGTCTGGGTTGCCTGCTGATTAGTGGGGGTGGGATTCCTCTGCTGGGTGGGGAGGGGGAGAGGGGAAGACCCTGCAGCCAGGCGGAGGAGGCTTGGTCCAGGTACCTTGGGGGCTGGCCGCAGTGTGATGTGCAAATGGCCCTCTGGCCAGTTAGCTGGGTGAGGTGTGGACTGGCGTGCTCCTTGCTCCATCCCAATGGACAGGCTGGCAGCGGAGCCCAGGCACCAGGGAGGCAGGTTTGTCCCCTGGAATTGGTGTGATCTTCAAACAAAAGCATGTTCGGCCCTGCCCCTCCCCCACCCTCCCCCACCCTCAGGGCCCTTTCCCCTCTGGGCTGCCCAGGCCCCCTCAGCTAACTGGGACCAGCAGCATCCCCATGAGCCTGTTTACCTTGAAAAGTTTGGATTAAAAACCTGAGCTTGTCAAAATAAGAAGGGCTTATTCTTCTGTGTGTGTTTTTGTTGGTTTAACGGGAGGGTGGCGTGAGGGTAATCTGGACCTTTTAAAAGGAGCCCGAGCTAGTTGGCCCTGAATCTAGGTCTTTTATGAGGGGCCTCCCGCCAGCCTCCCCGGCAGGGCCAGCTAAGAAGGCCCCTTCCTCCACCAGCCAGGCAGGGCAAAGGTCAGCAAAGCAATGGGGTGGCGCCTGGAGCCTTCTCCTTCCCGCCCAGCCTGACCCTGACCAGCCTCATGGCCTTGGGGTGCTGGGCCCTGGCTGCCCAAGGTGCTTGTTCCTAGGACCGTGGGGGGAGCTGTGGGCCTGTGTGGGGTGCAGTCTCCCCTCTGCCTGCCCAGTGCCCGTCGCTGCCAGCCTAGCTTCACCCTGCTGCAGCCGCCCCGCCGGGCCCTCACCTGAGCCTGCCTAGGACACAGCCTCCGTCCGCCCTTGGGGAGCACAACAAGCAAGGAAGCCCCGTTCATTGTGTGTTTGGGAGTTGTGGGGCGTTTCTAAACCGTGCTCGTCCACGTCACCGCGCAGAGGGTGGGGAGCCGGGGACGAGGCCGAGCCTCTGGGGTCTGTGGCTCCGGCGGCTGCGGGGGGCACCTGTGTCTGGAACCCTACGCCTCTCCCAGCTCGGCCCGCAGCACTGGCTGTGCTCAGGGCGGGGAACCCGCCGCCGAAGCCCCCGGCCCCAAGGCCGGGCCCCAAGCCCTGGGAACCGCCGGGGGAACCCGGAACCCCCCGTTCCCCGCCCGGGCCCGAAAAGAAACAAAACCGGGCCCGGAACGGGGCCCAAAAGAAGGGGTCAAGGAACCCCCCACTCTCCCTCCACTGTCATCTGAACCCCTGAGGATTTGCCTCTTTGCTTTGCGCAGGGTGCTAGGAGGGGCCCGTGTCAGAGCCCAGGGAGGCCTCTGAGCCAAGTGGAAGGAAGCCGATTCCAGGCGCAAACGTGGTCGGGGGGCTTCTGGAGCAAGGGGCGCGGAGGAGGGGCACGGGGACTCCAAGTCTCCTCGTGTGGATGGAAACAAGCAGAATGTTAAGGGGGAGAAGCACCTCGGCCTAGGAGCCGCTGCTGGGGGAAGGCTGGGCGCTGGGCAGCCCCTAAGTACTCACAGTCGGACTCGGGGGACCCAGGCAGGCTGTGTGGCCTCGGAGGGGGGGAGCGCCCCGTCAGGGGAGGTGTGCCAGCACCGGCCAGGACCTGGCAGAGCGCACTCCTGAGCCCTCTGCCATGGGGCACCCCTGACAGTTGTGTAGAGGGAACTGTGGGGAGGCAGGAGGGGGGGCTGGGCTCCTGGGAGAACTTGCCCTTCAAGGCGGCAGGGTTGCCGAGGGGCTGAGGCTCTCCTAGCCGGGCTTGGCAGGGACTCACCTGCCGCCCTGTCCCTGCTCATGACCGCTGACCTCCAGGGCCAGGGAGTCCTGAGCTTGGGGGGACTTGGCTGGGACAGCACCAGCACTGCAGCTGAGTCACCAGCTGAGCCCAGAGACGGCCAGGGGCCGCCCAGCGCCGGGCCGCGGCCGGGTCCCTGCAGCCCTGGGCTTCCCCAAGCACCCGGACGGGCGCTGCTCCGATGGTGACGTCAGGGTGGCCCCTTGCTAAGGCAGCACAGCCATTGTACCTGTTCTGCTGCTGCTGGGTGGCTTCTGGGGTGGCCTGGAGCTGGCGCCCGTGGAGGGTGTGTGCCTGGACAAGTCTCTGCAGAGCCCCTCTCTGGGGCCAGGCAGACAGATCAGGGGTGGCACCGGCCTGGCAGAAGGCGGTGGACCTGCCTGAACCCACTGTCTAACTGAGACTGAGGCCTGGGTGGTGGGGAGGGGAGGGTGGCTCCTTCTTCCTGCTCCCCACTGGCCAGAGACCTCCCCCCTCACTGCTGCTATTTCCTGTGCGGGAAGATGTGCTCCTTGGGCCTCTGCTCGCAGCATCACCTTGGAATGTGCCCTCCCTGCGGGCGCCCCTCCCACCCCCTGCCAAGTCTTGGAAGGAGCAGGCATCAGACTGGGCTATCTGGGGTGGAGGAAACGCTGTGCCTGGGAAGCGGAAACAGGAGCAAAGCGCAGGCCCTGGGGGAGGGGACGTGCCCAGGCTTGGCCTCGGGGCTCAGGGGCTTCCCGACCACCCC
>NW_004567114.1:2912213-2946695 GCF_000260355.1 Condylura cristata
CCCAGGGTCAGGGCTTAGACACACCCAAGGGGGGCTGCCAGGCAGCAGTGGAAAGCTGGGTTTGAACCCCACTGGTTTCCTGAGCACCTACCCAGCCCTGGACCCAGCCCCGCCCGGCCCGCGTGTCCCCCAGAGGAGCCGAGGCCGCTCTGGCCGGCACCCCAGGGGCAGAAGCCCAGCCGGTGACTCCACAGTGGCAGTGATGGAGCAGCGTCGACCCATTTCCAAAAATAGCCCATCCACTGTCTGGGGAAGCTTCTCTTTGTCTCCCCAGATCTGTCTTTCTGTGGGCTCGGGCTGTAAGGCAAGAAGGAGGCGCTGGCTTGTCTTGGAATCAGAGGCTGCAGGAGCACCCCGCCCCCGCCCCCCACAAGGGCCCGATTGTGCGGCCCTGAATGCCCCGCCTGTCCGCGCGGTCTGTCCTAATGAGCCGCTCTGGGAGTGGCCCTTTGTGGCCGGTTCCGGCCGTGCTGCCGGCCAGCAGGGCTCTCAGGGCTCGAGTTCCCCTGCTCCGCGTCTCCCCTGGCCCGGGGACAATGGGGAGCCCCTGCCCTGCCCCTTCTCCTTTTTCTGTGCTTTCCATATTTTCTGGAATGTGCACACACCACTTTTATACTGGGACAGAAAAGGAAAAAGCCAGTTTCTCCCTCTTTCAGCGCCTCTGTCCTGCTGGCAGGGGGCCCTCCCGGCACCCCCCTCCTTCCCGCCTCCATTGTCTCCTTCCTCTAGTGCCTTGCAGATAGGCTCCTGCTTCCTCATCCAGGGCCATCACCAGAGCCCCTCTGCCCACTGAATTTTCTGGGAAGCCCTGGCCACAGACACCCGCCCACCCCCTTACTGTCTGACCGCCTGGTGGCACTGGCTTGGTCCTGACCTCCCAGTGCCCACTCTGGTCTTGTCTTCTAGAAGGGGGTTACCTGCTGGACCACAGGCCAGCCTTTACCACCATCTTCCCTTCCCCACAGCGCCCCGGCCTGTGCTCAGCCCCGTTGCGCCCCTGCCACCCCAGGTTAGCAGTGTCCTGCTGGTCACCAGCCTGGCCCTTTGGGTCTGGGCCCTTCTTCTCTCAGGGGGGATGTCTCACACAGCCGCACCTGAGCCCCTTCGCCCCTGGATCTCAGGAGGGGAGGTGTCCCCAGGTCAGCACAGAGCCAGGCCTGCCACCCAGGGGCCTCCTTCCTGCCCTGCCCAGACCCACGGTCCCTCCCTGGACAGGCCTTTCCTTCCAGACAGACGTAATGACAAGCCAGCATGCCTCTCAGGTGCAGAGATGGGTGCGGCTGGACAGCCCCAGGGGTCCCCACAGATGAGGCCCAGGACGGGGGCTGGCCACACTCTCAGTGCGTGTAGGACAGCACTGAGCAGAACCAGGCCCAACCCTCCTCCCGTGTCCTCCCTGCAGAAAATACACCCAACACAGAGAAACCAACTCAGACACCCCAAACCCCATCTGCCCCCCAAGTAGGGGCAGGCAGGATGCAGCCTAGAGGAGGGGGTGGGAGCTGCCTCTCGCAGCTGTGGCACTCTGCCAGGGCCCACTGCATGGGCACTGGGCTGCCCAGACCTCTGCTCTGCACCGGAACATGGGTGGGAAGCTGAGTGAAATCCCAAGGACCGAGGGACTCCCTCTCTGTGCCATGGAGCCAATGCCAGCCCCCCCTTGCAACCAGACCCTGTAGCGCCTTCGTGGTCAATGTGCTCTAGCTATAAGCACCCCTCTTGGGAGCAAGGAGATGGGGGTGACATGCTGGAGAGGCGCCTGGCCCAGATCCCCCGCCCCACCTCTGCTGCTCCCTTCAGCCGGACCCCACCATGCCATGTCGCACGGATAATCAAAGGCTTGCCGCTCCCCCACGCGCCCCTGCTGCCCTGTGGCGGAGCACATGGCCAGCCCAGTCCAAGGCTCGCCAGCCCGCTGGGGCCCCTCACACACTCTGAGGCCCACACAGGACTCTCAGGCCATATTTTCCCACTGGACCATCCTCCTCGCTTTTTCCAGCTGCCACTCTGCTTACTAGCAATGGGGTGATGTGGGGGACAGGGCATCTCGGCAGGATGCAGGAGCCAGCTGCCCCACGGGCCTCCTGGACCAGCTGGGGTGGAAGTACGTAAGCAGCACCGAGCTGAGCCAGTGGGTGTCCAGCTCGTGCCTGATGCCAGACCTGGTGTCCAGTCCCTGCCCCACCACCCCTTTGCTCCCAAGCCCGCCGTGTTCTTTATGGCCACCAAGGCACCCCCGTATATGCCTTTAGCCAGAGAAGTGGGAGCGCAGACCTGTGCGGGTCTGTGGGCAGAGGAGGCGGGGACCGGGGGTGCGATGGCAGAGAACATGAGGCGACTCCATTGCCATTTGCTCTCACTGGCAGTGCAGTCATGGCTTGGGAGGCCCGAGCGGGGTGTGCTGGGCACCAGGCCTGGCACGGCAGGGAGCGGGCAAGCGATGGCTCCCGGCTGCTGCTGATTCTGGGGCAGCTGGCTGTCCCACCTGGCAGGTGCCTGGAGGGTGAGCGCCTGAGCTTAGGTGGGGGGCTGCTGTGGGCTGGCAGAGCCCCGGACAGGGCTGTGAGGGCCCCCGAGGGTGCTGGTCTGGCGCAGTCGCGGGTCAGGCGGCACCCTAGGAAGGCCAAGCATTGCGTCCAACCGCCTCAACTTAAGAGGGGTGAGGGGCCCCAGGGACCCCGGGAGAGACATCTGGGAGCGAGGATTGGCACAATCTACCCAGCCTGAAACTTTGATAAATACGCACGGCTCAGGAAAGGGGCGCGGGGTGGGGAGAGCTTCTGTCCATACCTGCAGACAAGGCTCCAGCCAAGACTGTCGTGTCGGGGCCCGGGGCGCCCCGAAGCCTGCCGTGGCCCTGGTTAAGGCCTTCGGGGAGCACACGCTGGGGGGAGGGGTGCAGAGCTGACCTTGCTGGTGCAGGAGTTGTGGAGGGGGCAGCCGAGGGGCTGAGCTGGTGCCTCCCTGCAGCAGGACCTCCAGGCTGCAGCAGGACCTCCAGGCTGCAGCAGGACCCCCAAACAGCTGCAGGCCTGGAGGCCTTGGTCATGGGGCTGGGCCCCTCTTGCGAAGGGCAGGAGGGCAGGCCAGGTGGGGTGCGGCGACAGGCACAGGGCGGCGGGCTGGCTCCTTGGGCTCTCCCTGGCGTTCTCCGCCTTGCGTCGCTGATGATGCCGCCCCTACAGGTGCGCACACTCCCGCACGCGCATGCGCACCAGGTGTGCCGGGTCAGGCATGCGTGCTGGGTCAGGCACGCGTGCCCTGCGCCCGCCGCCAGGTGCACAGCGCCTCCCGCCTTTGCGCGGCCCAGGCTGCAGGTGAAAAGCTCGATCACCTCACTCCGCCGAGAGGCGGCCGCTGCCAGGAAGAGGCGAGCGGGAGCCAGGCCTGGGGTCCCCTCCAGGGGAGGGCAGGGCTGGGAGCACCGTCTTGGGGGTCCGGGGAAGTCAGGAGAACTCCTGCGGCAGAGCTACACAGCGGGAAGCAGTTTACAGGACGCCCAGGCTTGGACTGGGAAATGCCCTTGGAAGAGGGGGAGCCAGGGGCCACTGCTTTTGGCTGGGCGCTCCAGCGCACTGGAGCAGGACCCTCTGCCCAAGGGTCCCGCATCTACTATGTCATTGCGTCCCCAGAGTAAGCCTGTGTGGACGCGGCCTTCCCGCCCCACCGCCCCACGCTCAGGGGAGCGGAACGTGACCCCTCTTTCCCGGGAAGCCGGGGCAGACCCGCGGGCAGCCGGCCAGAGCCCCAGGCGTGGCGCATGTGGCCTCCTGCCAGGGTCGCCTGAGTGGTGGCCGCAGCGGGACCCGCGGCTGCAGCCTGGGGTCGGGGCTGGCGGCCACTGCACACTCACAGCATGGGCGTGGGCAGGGACACTGGTCAGCGCACCGTGAGGCCGGGCCGTGTGCAGCCTTCTGGGGGACTCAGGCGGGGGGCGGCCCCGCCCCATGGGTTTGCAGGTTCGAGGGTAATGACGTCATCGAGCTTCTCCCGCCATCAGCCCCGTCTCGCCACCTGTGTCCGCTCGCGCACCTGTAACGATGGACACCTGGCCGGGGGCACGGGCGCGTGTGCATGTCAGTGGGTAATGGGGCAGGGCGGGGGCCCGAGAGGCCCAGAGGGCCCGAGAGGGACAGCTGCTCTGTCCCCTGGCTCGGCGCTAGAGGCCTGGGGTCAGCTACGAAGGCTCCGGATTATCCTTCCGCCTGCCAGTTAAAGAAACTACTAAAACCCAGTAAGCCCCTCGGCCTGGGGTGGCTGCGTTTTCTTTGGGTTCCGGTCCTGCGGACCCCTCGGTCTCAGGATAAGGAGCTCACACTGGGGAGCAGGAGCTGGCCATGCTGGGAGGCCCCTAAAGCCCTCCACGCAGGGGGCCCTCCCCCGACTTGCTTTCCAGCACCCGTGGAGGCCCACACGGGTGGGCCCACCGCCAAGGGCTGACCGCGGCCTCAGAGGAACATTTCAGTGGGTGTCGAAGGGGGACGGGCTGGGGGGGCTGCGCCAGAAGCCCGGGGCCTGCTGTGTGCTGGGGGGAACAGGGGGAGGGGCCGAGTCTCTGCGCCATGCTTGGGCATCGGCGCTTCCTCGGCCAGCTGGGGGTCCTCTGGCTCAGTGCTGCCCCTCTGGCAGGGTGGAGTGCTCCTCTTCTGCCTTGTCAACAAGGAGCTAACATGTGCAGGGCCTAAGCCTCACTCAGGAGCTCACATGCTGCTTAACCTTAATTAAATTAACCTGACGTAGCTACTGTGCTGATGGAGAGCTCAGGGGGCTGCAGCCAGGACCCGGGGACAGGGGGCCCACTTAGGCAGAGGGCGCTGGCCTAGCAGAGTTAGCCCCGAGGGTCTTTCTCACAGAGTGGGGGTCTGTGAAGGGTTTAGGGCCCGCCGTGGTGGGCGAGTCCCGCCCCGTGCGCCTCATCTTCCCCGGACAAGCCAGCACATCGCTCCTCTGCAGCACATCGCTCCTGCTGGGCGAGCCGAGGGCTCGCAGAGCGCAGTGACTTGCCGTGACTGATTCGGCCACCGTGAAACCACAGGTTTCCGTTTTTCCTGGCCACCTCCATGGTGCAGACCCCAGCGGCTTGGTTAGATGGCGCCTGGTTCCCACAGAGCCCGGCCCTTCAAGGCCAGGCCCCCGCAGGCGGCCCCCCCAGGCGGGGTGTGGCTGCAAGCTGGCTGAGAAACCCCTCTGGAGAGTGCCTGGCCCCTGCGCAGCAGGGGAGGGGGCTAAGGACAGTGGGGTCGGGTGACCAGAGGCGCTGTGTCCAGGTTTAGCGGATACGCTGGTGGCGGCAGGCAGGCCGCGGCAGGCCTTTGGGTTTCTGCCCCCAGTGTGGCTGCGAGGCACTGGCGTCCAGGCCAGACCCCAGCACGAGGCCCTGCTGCATCTCTGCAGGGTCTTCCTTGGAGTTTAGTGTCGGACAGTGCCTTAGCAGGAGGGGTGCAGGTGCCCAGTGGGCGGCCAGCGCCTGGCGAAGCGTGGCCGGCTCACAGGGCTGGGATGGTCGGGGCTCCGTGTGGGGGCCCAGGGTGACTGGGCCTTGTGGGTTCACCCGCCACGCCACCCTCTGATCCTTGCCCTGGACCGGCCAGCCCCTGGCCGAGCCCCTGCCTCCAGGCCCACCCCTGCAGCCCTCACGCCGCGCTCTGGGGTGTTGTTCCTAGAACACAGCCCCTGCCTGCACCCGACCCTGGGGGGACCCTCCGTTCAGGACCCTGGGCAGAGTGGGAGGCGCCTGGGCCCAGCCGACTCCTCTCCCGTCTTCTGGAAGCTTCTGTGACCCCAGGACAGTTGCAGGTCCTGAGTGCCCCATTCTCAGAGCACCCTGCCTCTGAGCCAAGTGTCTTCTCCACCGCCTGTCCCTTTACTGCCTCTTTGGGAAGCCCCGCTTGTGCTGAGCTGGGGCTGGACCGGCGCCTCCTCGCCCCTTCCCCCCTCGGTGGTTGGCGCCCGGGCTGTGCCCTCCCCCCCCCCTGCTCAGCAGGGGTCTGCGCGGGCCTTTCGGCCAGGGCCGTGGCATCCACTTCTACCTCTGCGTGGCGTCCCGGGCACGCATCTGCATGAGTGAGTGTCCTGCGGCCCTCGCCCTCCCGCGCATGGGGCTTGCCTGTAGTGACCCGAGGCCACGCCCTGCCGAGCCCTTCCCCGCCAGGCCTGCGTTTCCTGTCCAGGACTCCAGTCTCGTGACTGAGTTCCTGGAAGGTGTCTGCAGGTGGCCCAGGAATGCGAGCGCGGATGAGGGGGCCGTGCACCTGGTGACTCACGGGGTGTGTGCGGCTCTCCCGGCTCTGCCCCTCGGGCCGAGACCTCCAGGTCTCCTGCCCTGCAGGGACCGAGGGCCAGCAGAGGGCGTGGGCGGCACAGCCCTCCTCTGCAAGGTGTGGGGGCCCGGGGCGCCCCACCTGCCTCAGCCGTCTGACACCCTGTCCTTGCCTTTGGGGCTCCCCATCCTCCTGCGTCTTGTGGGGCTGTGGGGTGTGGCGGAGAGGAGAGCTGGGTGTGTGTGGGGGCATCAGGGCATTGGCTGATAGTGGGTGTCTTGGGGGCTCCCTCGCCTGCGCCAGGGCCCCAGTTCCCCGCCAGCCACCGCTCTCTCCGGCCCAGAGGAGCGCCCCGGCGCTCACAGACCCACGACCCGCACGCAGGGAGGGGGCCGTGCTCTGACGTGTGTGTGGGAGCTGGGGGTTCGCCTCGGGGGAGGCGTGGGACTGGGCGGGAAGGAAGGGGTGAGGTGTGCGTGCACTGTGCGGGTGTGCTCCTGCCCGCCTGTCCCGCGTGCCCACGGTCAGGTCCAGGGATTTACAAGCGTCACGCTCGCAGCTTCTATTTTCGCTCTCGCCCTCAGTTAAGTGCTCACAGCCGCCGTGCGGGTGCAGCGGTGACTGCCATGCGCAGCTGGGAGTCACTTCTGGGGTCGCCCGCCCTGTGCCCTCTGGAGACGCACCGAGCTGCCTCTGAACTTCCGTGGCGTGTGTGACAGGCGCCGCGGCTGGTGCAGGCGGTGTCCGGCCACCAGCGAGTGCACGCTCCGGGCGCCCGCCCGCCTTCACAGCCCTGCCCCGCGCACGCCGACTCACACGCCCACCGTGCCTTGCACAGTTGAGGAAACCAGGCGCCCAGGCGCCGGTGTGCCCCCGAGGTGTCAGACCTGCGCTGAGCTTTGCCTCTGCACATGGCGTCCTGGGAGCCGGAGAAGACGCTGTCCGGCCTGCAGTGTGGCCACCCCACCCCTGGAACCTGCTTGGCCGGTGACGGGGAGGAGTTCCGGGCCAGGGCTGGGAGGCCCAGCCTGACCCTGCCCCTGGAGGTCACGGGCACGCGTCTCACCTGACCAAGCCTCAGTCCCGGCTGGCCGGTGGGCACAGCCATGGACCCAGGGCCCGGCCGTGAAGACGGGACCGCGTGCCCAGCAGGAGGCAGGTGGCCAATGGCAGCGACGTGTCTTACTACGCGCCTCAAGCCAGAGCAGGGACAGCGGGGCAGTGGGCGCTGGGGTCAGGTCCTGGCCAGCTGCGTGCAGCCCCCCCAGCTGTGGCCTGCCGTGAGACTCGAGGCTCGCGGCCAGCTGCAGAGCCAAGCCAGGAGCCGAGAGGCGGGGTCCTCGGCACAGGCTCATTGGTGCCCCCTGCGTGCCAAGCGGCTGTGGGGAGCTCACCGTGGGTGCCAGTGGGTGTTCTGGCTGAGGCGTCTGGGCGATGGTGGGTCTGGGGAGAGGCCGGCTTGCTGGGTTACCTCAAGCCTGTGGCTTGTCGCCCTGAGCTGGTTTCCGGGTGACTCACGGCTGTCGTCCCGGGGCAGGGAGGGAAGCGCACACCTTAGCTGGCTCCTTGTTAGAGCTCCGAGTCTCGCAGGTGTGGGAGGGGAGGCTGCCATGGCGGACGGCAGGGGCCACCGCGGGTTCATGGGTGTGGGGACGGTGCCCTGCGAGCCGGGTGCGCCCCGGGTCCCCGGCAGCGGGGCCGCGTGCCTGAGCAGGAAGGGACGCTGCGTGCACCATCGCGGCTACCGGGCCTCGCTTGTCCAGGCAGGGCCCTGGGCTTCACACTCGGTTCCTGGGGACGCCCAAAGTCTCCATCCCGGCCTCCCTCTACCCCTGAGGCCCCCTGCTCCTGGGGCTGTGGCTTCTCCTGGGGAGGGAGGGGTGACCTTCCCCACAGACGGGCATGGACAGGGCTGGTTTTTGAGGTGGCTGTGGCACAGCGGTCTTCCCCAGGGGTCCTGTGCAGCGTGGGTTCTGGCAGGAGTGGGGGCACCGTCCGTGGCCACCTGCCACCAACCCAGCAGTGGAGATGCAGGACACGGGGGGGGGAGCGGCGGCCTCTGGTCTTGGGGCCCTGTCCCGGGACTGGTCCCTGCCCATGTTGTCTGCTTTACCTCTGATGGCTGGCCCCGGTCCTGGGTGCTCTGGCTGGACCCGGGGAGCCTGAGCCCACCGGGTCAAGCTGCCCACAGCGGCTGGACACAGGCCAGGCTCTGTTGCCCGTTTGAGGGGGCAGCCTGCGCTCAGGGCCGAGGAGCCGCATCCTCTTGGGGTGCGTCTGTGCGGGGCTCTGCCCCAGGGTCTCCTCCCTTCCCCCGTGGGTCCTGTTCCTCCCTGGGAGTTGCTGACCACAGGTGTCGAGGCTCATGGTGGGCCGCTGGGTGCTGGTGGCTCACCCCTGGGGGCGAGGCAGAGGGGCCAGTGCTGGGACTCCCCTCCGTGTCTCCTCTCTCCCTGATGACTGTCCCCAGCTTCCTGGCCCTCCCTGCCTGCCTGTTGAGGTCAGGGAGAAGCGGCCCCGTCCCACACTCCAGCTCAGGGACTCAGGCTGGATCCCTCCCTCCTCCCTTCCCCCCCCATCTCTCCTTCCCCTCCCTCCTCCTCCCTCTCCCCTTCTTTCCTCCCTCCCCTCCCTCCTTCCTCCCCTCTCCCCCTCCTCCTCCCCAGCTTTAGGGGCAGCTGGGAGCACAGAGAGCAGGCCACTATGCATCTCAGATGTTCACGGCTGCCCGTGTCCATAAGGCTGTCCCCTCGGATCTGGGGTGCATGTGCTGACCGGCGGTGGCCTCCACACCCCCAGAGGAGGATCCCAGCCAGGGAGATCTGGGAGACCCCTCAGCAGTCCCTCTGTGTGTGCCCTTAGAGGCCAGTGACCCCTCTGCAGGCGGGGCTGGCTGCTGGCTGCCGGCTTAGAACTTCCAGAAACCGAGGCCCAGGCAGGAGGGAGCAGCTGAGGGTGCCCTCAGGTGAGGCCGGCTGTGCCCGGCCTGTCTGCCTCTGCAGCTCCTCGCCTGCCCTGCCCTGCCCTGCCCTGCCCTGCCTGGGGAGAGTGCTGAGTGCTGGGTGCTGGGCGGCCTGGCCCACACTGGGACACCCTCACTCCCAGAGGCCACCTAACACCCTGCCCTTGGGGGTTAGACTTCAACAGGTGAACTCTGGGGAGCTCAGCTTTCAGACCACAGCCGCCCTGTCTCTGGGGGGTCCTTAGTCTCCTTAGCACCCCTTGATCCGAGGCGTCTCTGCCACCTCAGGGCCATGGGGAGGTTGGGGGGGCCTTCAGCCTCCTGCTGACCAAGCAGGCGCTTCTGCTTCAGAAAATTTGGGAGGAGCAGAAGGAGCGAAGGCGTGGACATCCCCGTGTTACTTCCTGGAAAGAACAGCTCATTTTCGAGAGAGGCGTGGCTGTTCCCCAGGGACTGGAGGAATTGGGGGGGGCAGCAACCTGAGCCTTCCCAGATACTGTGGAGGTCCTGCAGGCCGCCCGCTGGGCTGGGGCCCCAGAGGCCCAGCTTCTGCTTCTGCAGGGCCCTCCCTGCTGCGAATGGGAGTCCAGGGGCTTGGGAGGGCTTGCGGGGAGTCAGGCACCCCCACCCCAGCTGGCTTTAGAGACTTCCAGGGATTAGCTTAGGGTAGCCCAGGGGTGTCTACCCGCCCTCGTCCGCCAGCCCCGTCCCTGTGACACCACGCCCAGATGCAGGGCAGGCGTGGTATCCCCAGCACCCCCATGCCAGTGCGGGGTGCAGGTAGCCGGGGACACACAGGTGGAGCAGGACTCCTGGACAAGGCAGTGGCACGGTGCTGGCCCCTGGCGGCTGAGACAGCGACATGGACAAGCCGGACATGCTCCCAGGACCCTGTGGCGTGCCTGACTGTCCAGTCGCCTTTCTCCACCTGGAGTTCCTGGCATCACAGATCTTGCTGCAGGAATCCCAGGTGGTGCGGCCCTGGACCCCAAGCCTGCGCTTCATCCTCTCAGCGGCACTCCGGTCCAGCCCCTCCCCCACGCCCCTGCTGGGCTCTATCTGGTTCTCTTGCCACCATCCCGATTTGCAGCATCTCCGTCTCCATGGGGTGTTGCTGGGCAGAGCCCTGGCAGGTGGGGCTGCCTGGGCACGGGACAGCAAGACCGGGGGCCAGTGGGTAGGTGGGGGGGGCAGCCTGCGGGACTGGCCTGCTGCTGGAGTCCTGGGGCCCTCCACCTCCTGACCACCTGGCTTGTGACCCAAGCCCTGGCCAGGCCTCCTAAGGGCTCCGCTCTCACTCTCATTTTTGGGCTTTTGCCTTCGTTAGTATTCAGGGACCTGGGGCTTCCTGCTTCTCTGCAAAGCTGTGTATTTCCCCAAGTCCTTCCTTTTCTGTGGTCAGCGGTCAGCTTTAACATCTAGATAAGGTGAGGTGGTTAAATTTAGACGCGGCCCCCTCACTCCTGGGGCTGGGGGCGGTGTCTGGGCCCTGGAACGTGCTCTGTGTCCTGCCTGGCCTGGGGTCATCGCCCCACCCCCTCTCACTGCCCCTGCTGGCCTCTGCAGTGGCTCCTGCAGGCCTGTGGGCACCTCCGAGGGTCAGACTGCCCCCGGGGGCACTGGAATCCAGAGCCCCTGCCCTTGTTTGCAGCCCGGTTCTGGGTCTCAGCCGCGGTGCAGTGGGGCAGCCGGGCAGGTGGTCTTACGACTTCCTTTTGTTACAGGACATTGTGTGGCCAGGCTGGGGCCAGCAAGGACATTCAGGCTGGGCGCTGTGTCCCACACCCCACTTACCTTCGCCTCCCTGCTCCCTGGAACAGCGTCTCCCCCCACCCCCGATCCTGCAGACCCCCTCCGGGCCCCTCCTCTCTGGGGCCCCTGCTCCCGTGCCAGGCACAGCTTCCCCAAGAGGGGAGGGCCCACGGCCACGGCCAAGGTGGGCGAGGTGTGTGCCCGCGGCCGGCCAGGGAGCCCCACCCAGCGCCTCTGTGTGTCCCTTGACGGCCGCCTGACCGGAGTCACGTTTTATCTGCCCTTTTCTCCCGGCCTGCCTCTGGCTCTGGGCCAAACCACTAATAACACAACTCTCGGTGATGCTGACGGGTGTGGGCTGTGTGGCCCCGCGAGGCCCGGCTTCATCCTTCCTGAGGGCCCTGCCCTGTGTCCTCCGGTCGCCTTCTCGGTGCCCCCCCGTCGCCCTCCCCCCCTGGGCTGGCGTGGGGTCCAGCGACCACCTCTTTCCTGAGGGCCTGCCCGCAGCTGTCTGCCTGTCTGGAGGGCGCGGTCTCCTGAATGCCCAGGGTGAACCGGGGGCCCCTGGGGCCTTCCACCACCCTGCGAGGTGGGAGGTGGTCAGGATGCCCCCAGCAAGTTAGACCCTGAGACGCCCCGGCAGGTGGTGGGCCTGTCTCTGGCGGGGCCCCAGGCACACAGGTGCACAGCTGAGGACAAACCCCCCGTACATAGGTTGGGGTTCCTCTGCCTCCAGAAAGGGGGCTGCAGACACCAAAGTGGCAGGATGAGAGTTCGGGATGCTCAGACCCTCCCCAGCCGGGGGCAGGAGGGGCAGAGGCCCCAGGACACTCGGCCAGGTTTTGGGGAGCAAGCTGAGGGCACGCACAGGCCCCTGAGGTCACCTGCCCGCCCTGACCAAGCGTGCATGGGGGGCCGTCTGCAGGGAGGAGGGCCCTCACGGAGTCTGGAGCCACGCAGGTGCCCTCATAGGGCAGCGGGCCCGGGCGTGTCTCCACGAGTCCCACGTGTGACCTCTTATCAGCGGCCAGTACAATGTGTCCAGAGCTTGGGCAGCACCCCAAGTGTTTGGGGAGCAGGTGCGCTTTACCGCTCTGCTGCTTCATCCTTCTGTCACCACGCAGGCGGGGAGTCAGAGGGACAGCCGAGGGGAGGCCCAGAGCCGCCGAGGCGCCCTGGCCCTGGGGGGGCGGGGGGGCAGCCCTCTGCGGGCTTTGGGAGGGCAGGGGCCTTGGCACCCCAGGCTTTGCCTGCCTGTGGCTTCAGCTGTGGGAGCTGCGCCCTGACCTTGGCGCTGTGCCTGACCTTGGGGACCTTGGGTATGGCGTTCCCCTTGAAGTTCTCGCTCTCTGCCTGGGCGTGGAATCTGTGGGGGGCTCTCCCCTGCAGGGAGGTGAAGTTGTGGAGTGGTCAGTGCCCTGAGCCCGCTGCCACCCATCTTGGGGTCAGCATGAGGTGGGGGCTGGACTCCTGCTCAAGACGGGTTCCGGGGGGCAGGCACCCGCCCACCCAGATGCTGGCGCCATGTGGGCCCTGCTGTCCATGGGGCAGGATTCACAGCACAGGCGGGGTGCGGGTGGTGGACCGGGGCCGTGTGTTAGTGATGTGGAGCCCTGCCCAGGGCCAGAGTCTAGACACCCTAGTTCCATCTGGGGGACGTGGGCTGGTGCCACCCCCCGCCCCGCCCACCGCTGCCGTGGTTGCCCCTCTGTAAACAGGGCGCGGGGAGTGGCCACCCCCTAGGTCTGGGGTCAGTGAGGGACATGGCTGGCAGCGCCGGCCCTTGGTGAGCCCCTTCCGTCCAGACTCCCGAATGGCCGCTTGCCGCCCGGCTCCGGGCCCTGTGCACGGCCGCCCACTTGCTGCCAGGTCAGCCAGGTCATCCCCACCAGGCCGCCTGGGCTGGCGGCTGGGGCTGGGCGGGGCGGCCCCGTCCGCTGACGTCCGTTTGTGTGTGCGGCTGTTCCGGTGACTTCTCTGCTTGGGCTGCGGCGCCCGGCGTAGCCGCCTCTGTTAATGCACCGTCAGACAATGGGCTATTAGCAGGGTCCGCGGGGCAGCACGTCCAGCTGGGCCCCGGCTCTCGGGGTGAGGGGTAGGCAGCTCTTCCCACTGGCCCAGGCGGCGGCCGTGTGCTCCCCACTTGGCCGGGGTCTCACTCCGGCCTCCGGCGCTCTGGACTCCTCGTCCCAGACGAGCTGCCGGCGCTTCGGGATCACCTCTGTGGAGGCCCCGGTCGTCCAGCTCTTTGGGGAGGAAGGTGGGTAGGTGGTTTCCCTCCGCCCGGTGCAGGTGGCAGCTCGGCCCCCTGCAGGGGCTCAGCCCTCCTCCCTGCACCTGGGCCGCGGTGGTGGCCGAGGGCCACGCGGGGAGGAGCCGGCCCCTGAGTCCGCCAACAGGCCGGCGCCGTGCTGGCCCCGGTTCAGGGAGGACCGCTGGCGTTGCCCCTGCTGCCCCCTCCTCCCGGGCCCGCGCCGGGCACGGCTCTCCCCGGAGGCACGTCAGGGCCGCCCGCTCATCCGCAGGTCCGGGAGCGCAGGGAGGCCCCGGCAGCCCGCAGCGAGCTCGGCCGCGTCCTCCGCCTCAGTGTCCTCCCCCCGTCCCTCTGGCCCCCGGGTGGAGACCCCAGGCCGCCAGCCCTGGCCGGGCATGTGGCTCCGCGCGGGCGGCCCCTGCCCGCCGCCGCCGTCCTGTCTGTCCGTGTGACAGGACGGCTCCTGCCAGGCCCTGGCTGTGCTGGGCCCTGGAGGCAGACACGGGGCCTCCCGCGGACACGGGGCACAGATCCTCGCCCCAGTTCCTTCATCTGTCAGAGGGTTGAGCGTGATGGCCAGTGGGTTGGTGTGGGGGTGCATGAGCTCTGCCTGCAACTCTTCAAGCTTTATGAGCCACAGACCTGCTATCAGGGAGTGCCAGGCCCCATGCTATGGCTGGTGCAGACCCCTGCCCCTCATGGGGTGAGCGGCAGAGGGAGCGGCCGGTGACCTTGCCTCGGACCGCAGTCCCGACCCCATTGCCCACCAGGCCCACCCCTCACCTTGGCTTTTGAGTTGAGGGTCACAGGCGGGGTCGCGTCAGCCCGCCCTCCCACGCACACCCTGCCTCTCGGGAACCCCATGGGGCCGAGTGACCCGAGAGCCTGTCACTGGCCCTGCCCCTCCGTCCTACCCGCCCGATGAGAAGCAGACCAGCGGGCGGTTGCGGGTGGGTCTGGTTGAGGGGAGCGGGGTCCAGTGGGCGGTTGTGGGTGGCTCTGGCTGAGCGTGGAGCTAATGAAGCACATAGGGACCCTGGTTGGGGCCCCCAAGTGACTCGCTTCAGATGTGCTAGCAGCTTTTGGCTCCACCCGCCGGACAGTGCGACCAGTGACCTGTGAGTAGACCCCGGTGCAGCGAGCGCCTGGCCGGCTGCCCCGAGGGCCCCTGGCCTCGCCCTGAGGGCTGGCTGGCTGTGTGGCCTCCAGTGTGACCCTGGCTCCTGGCAGGCCCAGGCCTCCGTGGACCAGTGCGTGGGACTCACTGTGTGTTCTCTCCGCTTTCCGCCTTCTCCCCCTGTTCCAGCCCCCGCCCCCCGCCATCCTCCCTCCCCCAACCCCCAAGGCCAACTCAGGCTGTCCAGCAGGTCTGACTGGGGCTGAATTCCCATTTTTCTTACGGGCAATTTGATTTGGACACTCGCGAGGGCCTTCACAGGCTAGGCATCATTCCTGGTGCTGTGCATGGGCCCGGAAAACCAGCAACCACCCACACCCTCGGCTCCCTGGCCAGCCCCCAGGCATGCTCCCACATCAGATGCCTCTCTGCCTTCAGGGGGTTCACCAGCAGGTAGTGGAGACTGATTTGGGGAAAAGGCTGCACAGTGTGACAGCAATTAGAAAAAACTAGAGATAGGCACAGGTGCAAGGGACAGATGGCAGAGAGCATGCAGCCTCAGTGGGGCAATCCCGGAAGGCTCCGTGGAGGAGGGGGCCTCAGACAAGCACGACTCATTCCTGCGGAGTCTGACTCCGGGGTGCACCTGCACTTGCAGGGTGGGCCCAGGCAGGTGGGGTGTGTCCTGGGGTCAGCCGGATCCTGCTCTTCCGGGGTGAGAGGACACGGGACAGAGGAGGCCTTTATGGTCAGAAAGAAGACCAGAGTGGCAGTGGGGCACCGTGTGGAGCTAAGTTCTCCAGTTGGCTCCTTCCCTCCTGTCAAGGTCAGAGGACACAACACAAGACTCTGTTCGTGCTGACGGGAGGTGGGCGCCCAGCAATCTCACTGCCGGGAGTGAGCGGTGGGCGCATGCCCGGCCTCTCGGGGAAGCTTGTGATGATGGCCACTTCTGGAGGCCCCGGGGTTCACCACCAAGGTCCGTGGCCCTGGGCCCAGGGAGGAAGTGCCGGGAATGCCGGCTTGGCGGGCCCCGGCGAGAGCGTGATTTATGTGCTGCTGCCGGCCGGCTCCCGGTGCCTTCTGCCCGCCTCGGCTCCCAGGAGATGGTGCCTGGTGCCGCCGCGCTGGCCTTCTCACCCTCCCCATTTCATGCTGGAACCTTGCAGAGTGACCCCTGGCTCTGTGTTCTGCCCGCTGTCCTGGGAGGGAGTACCGGTTGGCGGTACGCTGGACGGCTCGGTCATGCTTTAAGCTCCCTGGGCCAGAGCCCAGGACAGTCGGGGCAGGGGTGGTGGGGCAGCTTGGCCACTTCCCAGGGTCCTGCCCACGGCGCTACAGGGTCCCGACAGGATGAGTGATCGGCTTGCAAGGCTGCTTGCCACGCCGCGCCATCTGGCCCGGCTATTGTGGGCCGTACAAAGGAGGGAGCGCGGCGAGGCAGGCCTGGCTAAGGCTGGACGCAGAGGCGGGGAGGACGCCCGGCCATCGCAGAGACCCCCGGCTGCTGGGCCGGCCCCATTTGGTCCTCCCTTGGCCGGCTGGGATTTTTGAGCTGGTTTCTTGCCGCCTAGGGGCCAGGGATGACTCCCCACCGTCCTCGATCTTCAGCTCACATGCTTTAAACAACTCTGCTTCTGTGCTGATTTATGGCTCCGCTAAGATGCAAAGGCAGCTTTATGTACTCGGTAATTAAGTGACATTATAGACAGCTCGAGAGTAAGTGGCTCCTGCTTTAATAATTAAAATAAACGACTGACCCCTTGACTGCTTCCCCGCTCGATACTATTTCCCCTCGGCGTGGGGACCCTGGAGAGAGTGTGAGGCGGTGCAGCCTTGTGCGTGCGCACTGTGTGTGGTTGCGTGTAGACGGCGTGTGCAGACATGGGTGTGAGTGTGCAGGTGCGCGTGCACACGGGGCTGATTACACGCTCTGGTTCTGCGTGCACAGGTGGGTGTGGTGCGCTTCACGCACAACAGCTGTGCGCGTGCTGTGTGCACTGCTGCGTGTGTCTGTTTGCACACAGGCGTGTGTGTGTACAAGCACTTGTGTGGGGAGGAGGCGGTGACGCCTTCGCGGTCCCTGGCCTCCGGGACAGTCTCCAGGGGCACAGATCACCCCTTTCTCGATGGACTTGCCCTCTGCTTTGAGGCCAGGTGGATGCAGGTGGGGTGAATATTGGCTCCAGTGGGGGCAGTGGGCATTGAGGCCCAGCTCGACTGTCCCTCCTCGGAGCTCCAGCTTCTGCACCCGTGTGATGGTCACTTGCCCGTGTGATGGTCACTTGCCCGTGACGCACCCTGTGCCAGCTCCCAGGGGTCTCGGCCCTCAGCCGGGGAGCAGCATTGAGCTCCGTCCGGCTCCAGGTGGGCACCTGGAGGCGGAGGCTGCCAGGGCGGGGACAGGTCGTGGGCAGCAGGGCCAGCCCGGGAGCAGGGCCAGCCCGGGAGCAGGGCCTGCGGAGGCCTTCCTGGCTGGCGCAGCTGTGACCCTGCACTTGCGCCCACCCGAGACTCGGGCACCTCCTGCCTCCACTCCGCTGTGGCACGCCCTGGCACCTGCGCTGGGGTGGCAGCCTGCGCTTTCCTGGGCGAGAGGGGTTTGGCGGCCCAGTCCCGGTAGGTGCCCTGTGGGGCCCTTGCATTTGACCCCGGGAGGGGGTCAGCGTGGTGTGGGTCTCTCCAGGTTTCGTGTCCTGTTGCTTTGGGTTTCTCATCTCACCTGTCAGCTGCGAAAGTGCTGCTCTCACAGGTAGAAACGTAGGGGCACTCAGGTGCCCAAGCACAGGCCAGGCCAGGTGTGGACTCCTCCCTGCCCCACCTGGTCCTCCTTTCGGAGGCCCGCACATGTGGGTTCTCCTGGCTGGGCCGACGCCACCCCCTTCCGGTCCAAACCGCACCCCCTCCTTGGGCTTGCTGGACGGCGCTGTGCCTGCGTGAACCCTGAGCACACACTCCCGCCGTCCCGGCCTCTTTCTGACCTCGGGCGTGTCAGAGGCAGTGCTTCCTCGTGGCCTCGCCCGCTCAAGGTCCTGCTGCGATGTGTGGGGGGCGGCCAGGGCGGGTGGCCAGGGCCGCGGGCTGTGTCCGGGCCAAGCAGGGTCCCCAGCAGAGGCGTGTCCCGCCCCCAGCAGGCCCAGCCCCCCTGGCACAGCCAGGCCGTTGGCGAGCGTGGGCTGCCTCTGTCTGTGGGCGTCACCCGCCTCTGGGGGCTCCACCCTGACCCCTCCACTTTGCAGCTGTGAGCTCGGGGCAGGGCTCGGCCCTTGGCGCCTGCGATTCTAGGACCCGTCAGCACCCCTGCCCGGGCCTGCTGGTGCGGGGAGCTCCAGTTGGCTGCGGGCTCTGGGTTCCAGCCCGGCTGATCTGGGAGGCGCAGCCAGCCTGGCCGGCCCGCGCTGAGCGAGCGGGCAAGTGAGCGTCTTTCCAGGCTGGTGAATGGAGTCGAGGGAATGTGTCGCCTGCGTGGCTTGGTGGCCGAGTAACTGGCCCAGCCCACGGCCGGCAGCTCCAGACACACGGAGGCCGTTGGGCCTCTCACAGCAGTGGCTTCGTGGGAAGGGGCCCTTCGTGGGCCCAGGGCCCCTCCCCGCAGCCCCCCAAGCCGGGCCCTCCTCCTGGGCCGGTGGCCTGCAGGTCCAGACCACCAGCCGTGGCTCCCCATGGACTTGCCCCCACCTGTCAGTGTGACCCCTGCGCTTGGGGCAGGGTGGAAGTGGGCGACGCCTCAGCAGATGGTCCTGAGTGCTGGAAGCCCGGGGTCAGGGGGTGTGAAATAAAGGTCACGCCTCCCCTCCCCGAGCTGGGAGAAGGGCCCGGGCTGCCCGAGGCTGTTCTGTGGCTGATTTGGGGGTGAGTTGACCATTGGCTAGGGGTGGGGTAGGAGGCCCTGTGAGGAACCCAGAGCTGGTCCAGCCCACTGTCCAGGCTGGGTCTACCCAGGGACAGGCCAGGGCTTTGCTGTGGCCACCGATGCCCCCATCTGGCCCCTCATGGCGCCTGCCTGTGAGGAGGAGCGACTGGCTGGACGGGGTGTGCCGGGCTCGGCCCTGGACATTGCTCTGGCCAGGTGGCTGGTGCTTTGCTGGGGCTTGGCTGTCTCCTGTTAAATCTTTCGACTGGGTTCTGGGGAGCTCGATGACGCTCCCGGGCAGCGGGAACCCCCTGCCATGGTGGGCAGGCCTTGGGCTGGGTGGGAGGGGTGGGGGCCTTGGCTTTTCCATCTGCCTGGAAGCTCCATCCCTGTGCAGCCCCCGGCTCCCCTGCGGCGTGGCTGTCTGAGGCCCAAGGCTCCGGGCAGCAGAGCTGGGCCGTGCTGCTGATCAACCAGATGTGCCCTCGGCTGGCCTATGGCCAGCGGCCGCTTTTGCAGCCTGGCGTTTTCCTGAGTGTGACCTTTCCCACCTTTTCTAGACTTGGGGCTGCACTGCTGTGGTGGTGCCCAGGGCAGTTGGAACAGCCCTGGGAAAGCCGCCCACCTGGGCACCCTCTGTCAGCGCAGCGCAGGGTCCACGGGCTGACTGGCGCTGCCTGCCGGGCATCTTTGCGCCCCAAAGCGAGCCTGGCACACCGCCTCGGGGCTGTTCTGAGCGTCAGAATGAGAGTGCCGGTGCCTGCGCGGAGGCGGGACGGCGGGGGCTTCACAACTGCTGCCTGGGCGGGCTGTGTGGGGGGCACGCCCACCCCTCACCCTGCCCTGGCGCGCGTCCTCCAGCTGATGTTCAAGCCGGCCCTGGGCCCAGTGGGGAGACAGCGCCGGCCCGCTGGCCTGGGCCATGGGGCGTCTCTCGCGGCTGGGCAGGCCTGTGGCCCCTGCTGGGCTGCTGGGGGCCACCCCAGACCACAGCTCCGGCAGGAAAGCGCGCCCAGCCTGGGCCTTCCACTCCCCTGGCAGGGTCAGCTCTGGTGCGTCACCTGGCCTCTCTGGGCCTCGGTTTCCCCCCTTGGCGACGGAAATAGCTGCCTCTCCCGAGGGGACTGCCGTGGGGCAGCTGCGGGCGGCGGGCGGGCGGGCAGTGCGTGCCTGGCGCTGCGGGTGCCCACGAGGCTCGCGCCTGGTGCTGAGGTGCCTTCCTTTTGCTTTGAGGCGCGTTCCCGCCTGCGGGCGCCCACCTGGACACATCTGCCCTGAGCGCCCGGGCGTGCCTTAGGGACAGGGACCATCGCTTACTAGTGACAACACAGCCCTCAGGAGTGGGCGTCCGACACCGGCCAGCCCGTGCCCCCCGCCGCTCGCCCGCTGGCCTCACCCGCACGGGGCCCCCTTCCCCTGACTGGCCCCGGAGCCACGGCCGGCACCACGGCTGTGGGCCGCTCTGCAGGCTCGTGCTGAGCCGCGTCGCGTGGCCAGCGCGCTGTTCTGGCTCCTGGCGCCACTGGCAAACGTCCACCCTCGTGCGGGCTCCCGGGGTCTCCCGGCTGGAGGGCTGGCCCCACTGTCGTGCCAGCTCTTGCTGCTGAACGTGCGTCTAGCCTGTGGCACCTTCATCTCAATGGCCGTCCCCACGCCGGGCCGGCCAGCGGTGTGAGGTGACGTCCGAAAGCCATCTCTGCGTTTTGGAGGTTGGCTCCTCCCGAGAGGGGCGCCCCTCCTCGGAGGGGCCTGTGTGAGGACCTGGTTTTTCTCAGTGTGGACTCACGGGGCCTTGTGTTAGCCCTTGGGGAATGATCCCTGGTTCTTGTCATCCCTGTCACTGTCCCCTGGCCTGGGATGCACCCAGCTGTGTGCCTGGGGGAGTGGGTCTGGGGGCTAGATGGCCAAGGTGCACCCCCAGAGTGTCCCTGTGGGGCGTCTGTGGGCCAAGACACCTGCTCTCACTGCTGACGTGGTCTGCAACCTCGGCCAGATGCCGAACATCTTGGGGCTCCTGCACCCCAATAGAAGGAGAGGTTGGATAGGTTGACCTTTGCCCCAGTGCTGAACTCTGACACTAGAGCTCCTGGGGGCCAGCTGTCACCTGCCACCTGCCAAGTGACCCCAGCAGCCGGCTGCGCCCCGCCCTGCCCCTCCCTGCCCACCACACTTCCCCCTGGCAACTCTCCAGCTGGGCCCTTCCCCCAGACCTGTTTATTCTTGATGGTAACCAAACACTGACCTCATCCTGGCACCTCTCTCCTGACCTTCGGGTCTGCTTGCATCATGTCTTCATCAGAGAAACACAGATGCATGGGCAGGGATGGTGGGTGTACGGCCTCAGCTCACCTGTGCCCACCTGTGCTGGAAGGATCCTGGAGGCTTTCAGCCCTCTGGGCGGGCACTGCCAGGATCACAGGCCATTGTGCAGCCCACGGGCCAGGCCCTGGAACCCAGATTGGAGTTCGCTTACCAGGTACCCGGCGCTGTCCAGCTGCGGCCCTGGGCACGCCCCTCGGCCTCCAGAAGCTCAGGGGTCCTTCCATCCCGGAGAAGGACCATCCTGGAAAAGGGCCTGTCAGCTGGGACCTGATGGCCGGGGTGTGGGGGTTGGGTGGGCTGGTCGCCAGTGCAGGGTCCAGCTTCCTGGCAGCGTGGCCAGTCCAGTCCCTCCTGCATTGTCTTGGCATCCAGGAGCCGACTCGGCAGCAGGCAGGGGGCATTCCTTCTCAGGCCCCGGACATGGTGGGAGACGCAGGAGACTTCACCCAGGGCACACTCTCGGGGTCCAGCCTGAGGGCAGCAGGGCTCCCTGGTGGCAGTAGGTGGGGGACCAGTGCATGGAGTGAGGTCGGAAGCTTGGGTGGGCGAGCCTTGCCACAGATTCTTGGGTCACAGGAGAGGCCCTCTAGCCGCCTCGGTGGGTCAGGGAGCTGACCCGCCCTGGACTCTGCTGCCCTGACCCTGGCCCTGGGGGTTTCTGCAGAGTGGGCCTCCCTCTGCAGACGCCACTGCCACGTAGGAGTCCAGACCCTGGGCTGTGCGTGTGAGGACTCGGGCTGTGAGCACCTCACAGACCCTCACCCCCAATTCCAGAACCCTCCCAGCCACTCAGTGAGGGGGGCCTTATTCTTCCCATTGAGGCGGGACCCTCAGCTCACCCTAGGCTACTGCGCGAGGTCACTCAGCTGGGATCCAGAGCGGCCAGCCCATCTGCGACCCCCTCTGACCCGTCCCTGGCGGCCCTGGGCCCCTGGCCTTCAGGTTCTGTGTGGGCCACTAGTGATGTCACTGTGGAAAGCAGTCTGCCCAGCCCTGCCCGAGGGGAGCAGGTGACCTTTGCACCCTGGAGGGTGTGGGGGAGAACTGTGGGTCCATAGGGCCGTTCAGCTGCGTGTGCCGGGTGAAGGGTCATTTGCAGAGTGAACCTGATTCATGACAGACCTGGGGTGAAAACCTGGTCAGCACATCCCCTGCTTCCCAGACACCTCCCCACCCCACCTACGTCAGCGCCCTCTGGACACGTGTCCAGTGTGTGTCCTTCCTTTTGGGGCCTCCAGGACGTGGTCCACCCCAGGGGTCACTGAGGCCGGGTCAGGATGCGCCTGCCCAATGCGCACCCCAGCCTGGACCATATGGCCTTGCCTGCCGCCTTCCTGCCAGGAGTGGGGGAGCCCGGACCCGGGCCTCGGTGGGCGCAGGTGTGCGAGCTTTCTCACCAGTGGCGTCTGATGGCAGGATGGCCCACGTCTGGGGCACCAGGGCCTGCCCAGCTACCCGCGGCCCAGGGAGCAGCCCCTCACTGTCCCGGGCAGGGACAGCTGGAGCTGGGCCTCCGTCAGTGGCTTGTGGGGCGGGATCTTTGCCCTTCAGTCCGTCCTGAGACTCCCACGCGTGCCCCCAGCTTTGGGGTACACCCCACCCTTGCATCCTGCAGATCAGCCCTCCCGTGACCGGTGACCCATATGTCCAGCTTGGCCTCTCCTTACTGGGTGATTGCGGCTTCGGCCTTCTCTCCTCTTGCTATTCCCGCCCTCCCCGGACCCAGCTGCCTTGGCCAGACCACCTTCTGCTTGGATTGACTTTGGCTTTCGCGCCTAACTCCCCAGAGGCTTTGAATGGGGAGGGACGCTGTGCCAGCAGGCGGGAGGCCCAGCTGGGGGTGTCCCCCTGGTCACTGCCTGGCTGGCCGCCAGTCGCTGGCCTACCTGGTCCCTGGGGACTGTGGGTGGGGAAGCACCCCAGGATCCAGCCTGTGAGCCTGGCACGCAATGCCCTGCAAAATCTCAAATTAGAGGGGTGTCTGCTTCACGCACATGGCGCCAGGTGCCCAGATACCGGTGTGACTTTGCTAAGCTGGACTCTGCGCACTTTGTGACGGTTCACTGCGATGCACCTGCCTCAGGTAGACCCGGAAAGGAGTCAGGCGTGGTGGCTTGGGTGGCCAAGCCGGGGCGGTGCCACCTGTGGGGGTGAGTGAGGTTGCACCCCAGGCCGGGCGGTGCAGGTGGCATGGGCAGGGCGATGGAGGTGGGGGCCAGCGGCGAGCGGGCACCTGCCTGGGGCGGTCTGGGGCTGCCTGCTCCCCTCCTGGCAGTCCTCCGAGGCTCCTCGTGAAGTGGGCGGGGGCAGGTGGTCAGGGAGGTGGCTGGGGGCCGTGTATGCCCTGTGCGCTGCTGGCTCAGCGCACGACCGTGGTGCTTCTGAAGGTCAGCGGAGCTGAAAGCCGGCTGCAGGGCCACGCTGTGCTGGGGGTCCTCGGGGCGCCGATCGCGTGACCTTCCAGCATCTCGGGGCCGCCTCAGCTCACACCCCTTTCCTTCTGAGCCACAGATTAGGCTTCTCTGGCGGTTCGCCCTCTGACCACAGCCGGGGGGGGGGGGCCCTCCTTTCTGACAGCTGTGGGATTCGATGGGCCGCCTGGCGAGTCCGGCCGGCTCCGGTCTCCCTCACAGCTGCAGAGTGCGGCTGCAGGCTCGGCGAGCCCGGGCTGTGGCGTGGGGCCGGGAGCAGGTCTGCGGTGCGGGGTCACGTGCGGGTGCTGCTGGGGCCGGGGCTCGCACCGCCTGTCCCCTCCCACGGCACTCTGCCCTTCAGCAGCCTCGGCAGGGCTGGGCCCCACACGCACCGCCCAGCCCGCGGCTCTTGCCTCATGCCGGGCAGAAGGGCTGGGCCTCGGCCAAGGCCCCGGACGCCGCCCGTGAAGCTTGGCTGGTTGGTGAGCGATGAGTGTGTGGCCAAGTCACCCCGCTGTGGGCTGTGTAAAAGGGGAAGCGCGGGCTCGGTCACCGAGTCTGGTCAGCTGCAGCTGGGCGCCCTCCCCGCCCCGCCTAATTGCAGAGACGCGGTCTTGCTCCACGGTGCGTCGCTGTCCTGCCCTCGCTGTCCTGCCCTCGCTGTCCTGCCCTCGCTGTCCTGCCCTCGCTGTCCTGCCCTGGGAGCCCCGGGAGCCCCGGGAGCCCCGGGAGCCCTGGGAGCCCTGGGAGCCTCTGGGCTTCCTGGCCCCGTTTCCCTGGGGCCGGTGCAGGGCAGGAGCTTGTCCACGGTCGCCGAGCAGCGTGGTGCCGGGTGCTGCTGCCCGCAGCGGCAGCCTCTGAGCATGGGCTTGGGTCTCTCTTGCAGGCCATGTCCAGGCCAGTGACGATGCGTTGTAGGGTTCTAAACTTTACATGAAGGAAGGAACTTCCTGCTCTGTGACCCCCCCTTCCCCCCGTGTTTTTGAGATGTCCCCTTGTAACTGCAGCTCGCTCTGTCTCCTATACTGTCCACTCGGGCCTTGCCTCCCAGGCGGACTCTCGGGGCCCAGAGTGCTCCCTCTGGGAGACACCTGGGGGTGTCTCCTGTGCTCTGTGCCGGCCCCTGGGTCACTGCGGTGGGCAGCTGGGCCACCGGCTCCCGACCTGCTGTGCGGTGGGCACTCCTCCACACGGCCCCCAGCTCCCGTGGGCTCATGCCACGCCGGTCACTGCCCGTCCACCATGCTCATCGTGCTGGACTCCTCGCGCTGTCCTGTGCCTTCTTGTGGAATCCTTGCCCGCGACTGTCCTCCCAGGGGACACTGCTCCTTCTCATACTCCCTTCTGGGGAGTGGGAATCTGTGCCTGTTCCGCGCGACCCCTCGCCCATGCTGGACGGGGCTGTGTGCGGCCTCTCCGGGTGTGGCCGCCCTCCCTCTGCCCCCAGATCAGCCCTGGGCAGGGCGGTGATGCCCACATGTGGGGCTCGAGGGTCTCTGTCTGCGTTTGTACCGATTAAGTAATTCCTTCCAACCTGGGACAAAATGATTGTTCTTTTATTTCCTTTTAAATAACAGCTCTCTTGAGACAAACTTGACATTCTTATACACAGGAGCTTCCCGTCTTCTGGGGCATCTAATTCCACCAGCTAATTCCAGATCGTTTTCCCCAAAGGTCGATCCATGTGACAGTGTCAGGAAAGCCCGGTGTCTCAGCTGTCTCTTCACATGGCATTTTTAGCCTCCTTGGGCTTGTCTCCTGTGTATGGCGTGAGGCTGGGATTAAGCTGGATGCCCTTCCAGGTGGCCGGCCGGCCGCTGTGCGCGTGTGGGACAACTGTGCTTCCCGGCCCGGCCCGGTCTGCACAGAGCCCTCAGCCCCCCGCCCAGAGACCTGCCCCTGCCTGCGATGACTTGTACTCACTGTAACAGTGAGACCTGCCCAGCCCTGAGGCTGCAGGGGCCACCAGAGCCCTCCCCGCTTCCTCTCGCTCCCCAGCCTCTGCGCCCCACTGCTGCTGCTCACCTCCAGGGTGGGGTTCCTGCTGAGGTGTCAGACCTGTCGGCCGGCCTCACCTCCTGCTCCTGGGAGCTGGGATCCCCTGGGTCTGATGACTCAGCTACACCTAGATTTCCCGAGCCTCTCCCCTGCCACACCTCTCCACTCCTGCACCTCTGCCCGGCTGGCTTGGCCCCGGGGCTGGTCTGCCTCCCGTGTTCTTAACCTCTTTTGCCAGCTGGCTCCACTCTGGCCCCACTGGCCTCTCGCACAGGGCCTGGACTCTGGTTGAGATCCATGATGAAGGCAAATCCCTTTCTCCAGAAACCAGCAATGTCTCCCTGTTTGAGCTGCCAGGGCTTGACACACACATTCTGGGTGTTAGTAAATGTTTATTCTCCCTGCACCGCCCCCACCTCCGCCTTCAGTCCCACACATTCGGGGCTTGTCACAGTCCCTGGGGTTCAGTCCTTTTGCAAAAGTCTGCCCTCGAATGAACAGTCAGCACGGGTGGGGTGGGTTTGGGGCTGGAGGCTGCAGGGGATGGGTTGGGTCTTGGGGCTGGAAACTGTGTGTGGGGAGGGGGGTTCCCTCAAGGCTGGAGCTGGCTTTGGGCCTGGAGGCTGAGTGGGGGAGGAGGGTTCCCTCAAGGCTGGAGGCTGAGTGGGAGAGGGTGGGCCTCAGGGCTGGAGGCTGGGTGGGAGAGGGTGGGCCTCAGGGCTGGAGGCTGGGTGGGAGAGTTTGCTTATGGAGCCCAGCACTGTATGCTGGCTGGAATCACCCAAGGGCAGGCATCGCCAGTCCACAAGGCAGTCTAGGCCCCTCCCCGCTGGGGGAAGAGATCATGCGAAAAGGTCCCCAGGGAGCCAGGTGAGCCTGCATGTGACATGGTCAGGTGACTGACCTCTGGGTGGCTGCTGGACCAGCCGGGCAGGGTCTGGGCCATCTCTGTCAGCAGTCCCATCATTTGGAGTCCTTTGGAGTGAGCCCTGTGGGGGAGGGGAACACCGGCATCACCTGCTGGGACCAGCAGCTGAAGGCACCCAAAGGACTTTGCAGCCCCCGCACCCGCCCGGCTGTCTTGAAGTCAGGGGTCTGAGACAGTGACATGTTTCGGTTTGACTTGTCAGGGTCCTCAGGGACAAAGGGAGGGCGGGGGGAGGTTTGGGTCTGAGCACCCAAGGTCTCCAGGCCACTCTGCCCCCTGGGGCAAGTCCTTCTGCGAGGCGATGCGGCTCCCGCGAGGCTCCAGTGGGGGTTTCGGGGGGAGCCTCGTGGCTTTCCTTGGAAGTAAACACTGGGCACCCCGCAGCCCGGGTGGGCAGGAGGCTGACTGTGGGGACCCCTGGTGGGTGCAGATGGCATCGAGGGGACAGGTGTCCTTCATCTGGAGAGACTGAGTCGCCGGAGAGGCAACACCCCAGTTTCAGTAACGTGACTATTTCCTGGGGGCCCATTTCCTTCCCTCTCCAGGTTCAGGGTGGAGCGGGTGGGGCGCTGGTCACGGCCCACTGTGGCATTACACCCTGTGTCTTTGGGCATCTCTGGGCATGAGGTGTGCGTGTGGGGGGAGCTGGTGGACAGCCTCTTGGCGCGGGCCACCCAGTGAGGTGCAGAGCCCACCTGGCATGGGGCTCGGACTGAAACCCTTCTTCGCATAACCTGCTCCCTGAGCTGGGGTTGCAGGGGCCCGGGAGCAGAGGTCCCGGGAGGTGTGGGCAGAGGTCTCCAGGAAATACCCAAGGAAAGCTTGCCGCTGGGGCGGCCGGGGAGCCAGGGCCCGCCCCACCCCTGCCTCTGTGGAGACTGGCCAGCTCTGCTTGGACACACACAGCTTGCGCCCTCTCACAGAGCGCTGTGCTTGGTCTGGCCCCGCCGCCCTGAGCCTGTTTCTTTGGGGAGTGGGTGAAGCTTGCAGCTCCTTGCCAGGGTCACGGCTCAGAGTAAGAGGCGCCCAGCTCCTTGGTGATGACATTCTGAGAGGTCCAGGGGTCCCAGGGGTCACGTGCCACCCCCCAACCCCTTACCCTAGCAGGGGGGAGCTGGGAGATAGGGTGGAAAACTTTAGCTCTAGACAGATCCTGGTTAAATCCCAGCCCCGCGCACTCACTGTGTGGCCTTGGCCTTGCTACTTACCCCTTGGATAAAGGGGTGAGTGACACCAGAACCACTCATCAGCATGGTGCGAAGAGGGCGTGGGTGGGTTGGCTAGGTGCCCGTGGGCACAGTGGGTGCTCAGCAGTCTGTCAGTGAGCAGGAAGGAGGGTTCAGCATCTCTCGCGAGAGCTCCTTCTGACAGGCTGACTGCCCTGGCCTGACCCACCTTGCAGACCCACTGGACCCACCACGGGCTCTCGGGTGGACAGACCAGGTAAGAGGGGGTCACCAGGGCCAGCCGTCCCATGCTCCCTGGCTTCTTGCTGCCATCATCATCAAAAGGCACCCTCGTAGGAGCCTGAGGCCCCGACTTGCTGTTGGCCTTCTCACCTCCATCCATAAATAATACCTGTCTCACTTTCAGCCCGCACCTCCCTGAGCGCAGGGTGTGCCAGGAGGCAGGTGCTAATGGATATCGGCTCAGGTGCTCCTGAGCTGTCACAGCCTCTGTGCTGTGCTCGGCTATGCTGTCAGCTCCTGCCCCCCCCCCCTTGTCTGCCGCTCGGAGTCGTGCTGGCTCTGCAGTGCTCAGCTAAAATGCCACCTCTTTCAGGAAGGCGCCCTGATTTCTCCTGGTCAGTACATCCTTGCTCTCTGCACCCCTCACCCCTAGGCTGCACCCTTTCACTGCCTTTGCCCTTCAAGCATACATGGTTATTCCTGCAGCCCCCCTAGTCGTTGGGCCGAAGAGCCCCAGAGAAAGGCATTGTGCTTAGATAGCCTAGTACTGACCTGTAGGTCTGGCTGTTGCTACAGGTGACACTTTGCTGTCCAGCCTCTGTGCTCTGGAGCATGGTGACACCTCCCCTGTGGGAGAGGGTCAGAGGGGGGCTCACTAGTGTCAGGGTGACAGCTTCACGGGGGGGCCCATGGGGACTGAGGTGCCACACGAGTGTGGGGGCCACTCCAGCTTCCCTGCTGCAGTGCACGAACCAAGGTTTTGGGCACTTGCCTGTCCCTGCTGGAGTGTCCTGGGATGGGGAGAAAGGAGAGGGGCTGAGGAACCCACTGGGAGATTGCTGAGAGCCCCTCCATCCTCCAGGGCAGAGGAGGGAGGCCTGGAATGACGCAGCTGATGCCTCAGCCCACACCCTCTTGATGAAGTGGAAGGAGAAGGGAATTTAATCAGCTGAGCAGCGGTGTGGAGATGTCAGCTGCCTCCAGCAAGGCCCGGGAGCTGGGTGGGCGTGAGCCCTGGGGAGGGGCCCCGGGCTTCTGGCTGGGCCTCCTGCTAATGACCAGCCTAGAGCAGTGACCTAGACCCTGCCCAGCAGGGGCAGGGGATCGGGCCTGGGGCCCCCTCAGCCCCACGCACACCCGTGCGGAGCCGGAAGCTGCGCTGTCCCAGGTGTGGCCAACGTGGCCGGCACCGGCCAGATCTCCTGCTCACTGCCTGCCCACTGCCTGCCCACCGCCTGCCCACTGCCGCTCCCCCTTTCACTCTCCAGGGGCAGGGGTGGGGCATTGACACCCGCCCCACAGGGGAGCCCCGCGCCAGTGAGCCCATGGGCAGGTGGGTCTCTGAGGCCCCCAGATCCCTGGTGGGTGACACCCCTTCACAGCTCCTTCCCGCCCGCCTCCATTGCCGGCTGTGCTTCCGGTCACTGCACAGAACTGAAACCCGCAGCCAGCGGGTGCCAGGCGGGGACGTTGTGTCCACCCGAGTGGGGTCTCGGGACTTGCTCTCGCTTCCAGGATGCTCTGCTCTTGTGGCCTGGCACCTCCTTCTTGGGGGCCTCCCAGGGGTCGTGGGTGCGACACAGACTGGGCTCCGTCAGGGGCTGGGCTGAGGCTGAAGTGGGCTCCTCTAGACCTTTCTTTGTCCTGAGAGCTGAGCTCAGTGAGGAGGGGACGGCTGATGTGGCCTCTGGCCCCCAGATTCTTGCAGTTGGGACTGAAAGTGGGGCGGGAAGAAGCCTCACTTCTGGTGATAGGCCCCCGACCCTCAGCCTGCGAGAAGTGGGTGCCAGGGGACACGGGTCGTCAGGCACCCCTGGCACCCCAGAGCCAGTGGGGAGGGGCTGGCATGGCCCCTGCACTCCCTTGGGTCACCCAGGTCCTCACGGTCCCCAGGGACAGAGGATCCAAGAGGAGGGGAGAAGCGAGGGTGGCCCCCCGTGAAAACTGACGTGACACCCCCAGATTTGGCAATGAGCTCTGGGGGTGGTCCGGAAAGGGCCGAGGGAGCAGCTGGCCCCAGCCCTAACGTAGCCACGTCCCCCGTTTGCCTACCAGCAGCCAAGCCAGGAAATGACGTGGCCTGCGTGTCCCTCCCCCGTGGCTCCTCATTCCTGCAAACCGGGGTTAATTTAATTGCGTGCTCATCTCCAGGAGGCTGCGGCTCCTGGTGCCGCTGGGATCACGAGGTGCCCGAGGCTCTGGGATCCTTCTGGAACCTGCTCCTGGGCGCCTGCTCACACGCCCCCTGCAGGGCGCCTGCTCCTACCTGGGGGGCCGGAGCACGCTGCCTGGTGCCTCGCAGCGAGGGGTCCGGCGGGGTCCTGCGGGGTCCTGCGGGGCAGGGCGGCTGGTCAGGGCATCCAGGAGGCAGCAGGAGTGGACAGCCTGGGGCCCGGGTCTGCCGAGAGCAAGGTGCCCAGGGTGCCGCCTGGGTGGAGCGGGAGGGGGTGCCCGGCCCCCGCCACCTCCGTCGGACTTCAGACTTCCCTGGCATCGGTGGCTGTGCAAGCTGAGGGTGTTCTAGACAGCTCGGGAGATGCGAGCAGAGGCCAGCTCGCCCCGCCTCTGAGCGCCCCCCTCACGGGGCGACTCCAGGCAGGGTGTTTTACACCCTAGGGCTCGCGGGTGCTGACGGGCGCGAGGCCTTTCCTGCCCGTGGTGGAAGCGCGCAGACCAGCCGGATGGCAGCCGGTGCGCCCTGGCCGTGGGGGGCGAGCGCGGCCAGCACCGTCCTAATCAGAACCTTCGAGGGGCTGGGCTGGGGCTGCGGCCTGTGAATATTCTCGGACCTCGTGTTGCCCTTTGCAAACTGAAAGGAAAACCGGGCTCACGCTGGAGGCGGCCACGCGCCCGAGCAGACACGAGCAGATGGGCCAAGCGGCGGCGCCCTGGGCGGTGCTGTGGCCGTGCCCTGGCTGTGCCCACGTGTGCCGTGAGGGGTGGCGACTGGCCTGCCAGGCGGCGGGTGGGGTGCTGGGGGTGCCTGGCGGCCTGGGCCCCTTCTGGACTGGCTCTGTCCCCGCTCTCTCTCCTCACTGCCATCCCGGGAGGGGGTGTGGGCCCTGGCTGTGCCCACGTGTGCCGTGAGGGGCGGCGACTGGCCTGCCAGGCGGCGGGTGGGGTGCTGGGGGTGCCTGGCGGCCTGGGCCCCTTCTGGACTGGCTCTGTCCCCGCTCTCTCTCCTCACTGCCATCCCGGGAGGGGGTGTGGGCCCGGCTGTGCCCACGCGCTCGCCAGCAGGGGAACCCAGAGCCCGTGGCTCACCCAGAGGGCTGGCAGCGGGGCACAGGACCGCCCCGTGCCAGGACGCCGGCGGGCGGGGCTTGGGGAGCGGGAGCAGGCTGGCTCCGCGCTGAGGGCTGGGTGGCCCTGCGGCTTGGCGGGCGGCAGGGCCTCTCGGGGCTTCACGGTGGCTGGCGCTGTGGCCTTGGCTCCGTGCCCCATGCAGGGCGGGCCTGGGTGAAGGGAAGAAGGGCTGGGAGTCGGGCGCCGCAGCCCGCTCACCCCCAGCCAGTGGGGATACCACATCCCTGTGGCTTCTTCTCCGGGAAGTGGGGGTGAAGCCTGCTTGGCCCTCGCCAGGCTTCACCGAGGTGCCTGATGCAAGGGCTGAGGTGTCACGCAAGGGGGTGTCCAGCCCCCACTCAGGGCTCAGGTAATAACTTGTCTTAACTTGGGAGGCAGCAAGTGGCAGGGTCCTCACCCGCTGTTCCCAGTTGGTGTTCCAGGGAGCCTTCCATAAGCAGTGCTCACTGGACATGCCGGGGAGCGCTGGCTGCACCCCAGCTCCCACACCCTGCTCAGCAGGGCCCAGCACACCCAGAACACGGCGGCTGTTCCCGCGTATTTGCATGGCTGGAACATGGGACTGCTCGTCAGTGTGGGTGATGGGTGAGCGGACGCAGGCGTGGGGCTGTAGTGACCCCACTGGAGGACGGTATGAGCCAGGCTGTTCACAGCAGCTGGCCAGGATTCCCCGCCGGGGTCTGCCCCTACTGGGTGGGCCCGCCCACCGCCCACCTCCACTGCTGCCCAGCAGTTTAACCAGTGAATGAGCTGCTTAGCCTTGGAACCTGATCCCTGAGCTGTGGGGGTGGTGCTTGGCGTGGGGGCAGGTTGCGGGGCAGCGCAGGCAGGGCTGGGGCGGACCAGGGGGGCTGGTCACGGTGTCATCCCCAGGGCAGGGCGAGGGTGGGGTTCTGGTAGGGAGCCGCCCTGCCCCTCCTCTGGAAGGGCCTACATTCCTGAGAGGTGACTGGTGCCGACTGGAGCTGGGGGGAGGGTTGTGTAATCCCTAAGCAGGGAGGGAGGGGCCCGGCCGCCCCCATTCCTGCCTGGGGCCTGGAATACCGCTCCTGGGTCTGGTCCAGCACTGGCCGCTGGCCAGGCTGGTCTCCGAAGGGTCCTTCCCACAAGCTTGGGGAACGCAGTGATGCACACGCACAGGCCAGTGCCCTGCTGGCCTCGCCTGGTGCTGGGGTGGACAGATGCCCTTTCCCTCCTGGGGCGTGTGAGCGTCGGCATGTCCTGTGGCAGCACCCCATTTTCCCAGCCGAGACCCATGGGGCCGGTTCCCTGGGTCCCTAAGCCCCCGAACTGGTGTGAGCATTAGGCCTGGGCTTGGCTGAAGAGGCGGGTGCTGGTATCTGGGGCGACACCGTCCTTGGGGGGGCAGACAGGCTTGGCGTGGGGGGGATGAGCTTTGGAGCTCTGGTGAGGTGCTCATGGGAACAGAGGCCCGGGGCAGCCCCCTCCAGCCACTGCAGACCGGGCTGGGGTGCCGCAGTCTGCTCCCGGAGGGCCCCCCTGCCTGCACCCCCTGGCCCGCCTGTGCTGCCCGGGCCTCTCCAGCGGGCCCACCTGGAGGCCACTTAGTCACCCCGCTCCCCAGGCTGAGCCAGTCGCCAGCACCCCTGCAAGCGGGACCCGGCGGGGCTGAGCCTTGCCCACTTGCCTTTGTCTTGGCAGTGACTGAGCCGAGGCCTGGTGGCCCCCGCTGCGGTATCCTGTTGCTATTTGGCTGTCGGCCCCCGGCCCCATCAGAGCCTGGGACTGACCAGCACCCCTCGCTCTCTGCTCCTCCAGAATCTGGTTGGAAAGGTGGTTCCCTGGCCCCCAAGCCGGACGATCGTGTACAGATGCTCCCGTGCCGGGCAGTTGGCCACGGTGCTGACTCGCGCGGGCAGAGCTTTCCTTGCCCCACTGTGCAGGGACAGGAGGTGCTCCCTGGACTCGGTCCCCTTGGGGGCGCGCTCTGGTGCGAGGGCCCCTCGTCTCCTTCTGCTGGGCCCTGGAAGCCGACTGGGCTCCGGGAAAAGGGGTGTGTGGGGGGCTCTCTGTGGTGTCTGGGATGACTGATGTCCTCCTATCTTTGCAGATCCCTCGTCCACCTACGTCAGGCAGCTGGAGACCAAGGTGAAGCTGCTGGAGGGTGACAAGCTCCTCACACAGGTGGGTGACCGGCGGGTGGTGGGTGCCCGGCCCCAGGGGCCGCTGTGAGCCAGTGAGCTCCGCTGCCATGCCCAGTCCCTCACAGGGCTCCTCGTCCCGTCACGCCTCACCGCCCACCTGCTGCCTCCTGACCTTGGGGTCCCGGGCGCAACCCTCCCTGGCCAGCCTCAGGGCTCCCCTCCATCACAGCCTTCTGCTGTCTGTGCCCCGCGGCCTGTGTGGTCCTGGGAGCCCTCACCTGGTCCCATGAGGAACCCCCTGGCTCCCCAGATGGGGGTCTTCCTGCTCCCTCTGGGGCCTGCCTGCCACCCCGTGGCACCCTGTGCACAGTAGAACAAGGACAGGGACTGGGTGGGGGTGGCACGGGCAGTGGCTGAGCAGGGTGATGGACGTGCAGCGGGGCTGGACCTCCCTGCCGCAGGCGGCCCCAGGCGGGCGAGCCCTGATCAACCAAGCCTGGGGCGCTGGCAGCCAGCCAGCCTACTTGGCTGACCGTCTGGCCGCGCTCCCCCTGCACCATCCCTGGTTTAATCTGGACGCCTCCCTCCCCCCGCACCTGCTGGCCCCTAAGCAGCAGGCGGATGCCCCAAGCGTTTCTCTGGGAACCGGCCCCAGGGACGGCTCAGCTGTCTGGGCCGGTTGCTAGGCGATTAGCAGACTTGGCACCCGACCGCCCTCCTCGGCCGCCCGTGGCACCCCTGTCCGCTGTGTGCTGTCCTCTGTGTGGCTGCTGGAGCTCACGGCCCCCAGCATGGAGCCCGGGCCTCACCCCTGCACAGGCCCTGCGGACAGTGCGCACGCCTGCAGGGCCCCGCGGCATTCTCGCTCCCCCTCTGGGGTCTCCCTCGCCTCCCGCCTGCCCCCCACTCCTGTGCCCAGGCCCGTTGCCTCCCTGACGGGTGGGCTGCCAGTAACTGCACACTGGCTAAGGCCCTGTGAGCAGGGGCGGCCGGGGACAGCTTGCTTCCTGGCAGGCGGCGGCCGGTGTCGGGGCCCGGCGCCGGGCTGGCTCCTCACCCAGGCTCTCCGGGGCCTGGCTGGGGCCAGTCGCAGTGGCTGTGGGCTCTCCTGGGGAGCCGTGGGCAGAACAGAGGTGGCGGGCATAGCGTGAGGGCGTGAGCAGCGGCCAGGGCGGGGTTCTCGCCACGGCCACCGTCCCCAGGGTGGAGGCGAGACCACGGCTGGCCGCGATCCCGGCGGCCTTGAGCCTGCCCGTCTGGTGTCCCTGACCCGGGTGCTACTTGCGGTGATATCTGTGGCCACACTGGGTCACTGCTTGTGGCCCTGTTACCCCAGGACGGAAGCATCCCTGACCCACAGCCGCACATCCTGGCTACCGTGGGGATCGTCCACTCCCACTTCCGCCTTCCTCCCCCAGACACCCTGGTCTCCCGAGAGACCGGCACCATCAGCTGTGTCCACTTGCTTCACACTCCCAGGTGCGAGGTGGGCAGGGCCCTGTGTCTGGACTTCGGAGACCACAGTTGCTGGCCGGCTGGGTGGCCCTTCTCGGCCCGTCCCCTTCCCCAAGCCTGTACTGGGCTGCTCCTGGGCCTTGGACCTGGGGCTGGCCAGGAGCTGCCACCGTGGGGCTCTGTCCCCACCCGTGCCCACACTGGATCAGGCATGCGGGGCCCAGACTTCTGCCAGCTGGGGGCCTTTGCCCGGACCCAGGTTTGCCAGCCGTGAGAGTTCAGATTGGGACGCGAGGTCGCAGGGCGTCTTCCACCTGCTGCTCTTGCAGGATTGCGCTGGGGACCCC
>NW_004567114.1:2947324-2956515 GCF_000260355.1 Condylura cristata
GGGGCGCCTTGGGGAGCCCCAGCCGCCCCCGCCCAGGGTCCTCGGGGTAGTCGGGGAGGCTGGCTCTCGCCTTAGCCTAGGGAGACCTGCCCCACGGCAGCGAGCTGGTCTGTGCTGGCGGCCCGGCGTTGGCCCGTGGCGTGTGGGCATCGAGGAGAGATGGCCGCCGGGCAGCGCGCTGGCCTGCGCCTGGTGGGCTCTGGCAGGGAGATTTTATGACTGGTCCTTAGGTCTTGTGAAATCCCGGCACAGAAATCTCCAGAAGCCTCCAGCCTGTGCAAAACAGGGGCTGTTGGCAAAAAGCAGGAGAGCGCCACGTGGGTCTTGGAATGTCTGAAGGGGACGTGGCCCCGGGTCAGGGTGGGTGGGAGGCAGTGCCCCCCGGCAGCCTCCACCCCCGCGGCCTCCATTTAACCCCAAAATAGCTTTAATTAAAAATGTGCCAGAGTGTTCACAGGCTAAATTACTGTATTGCAGTTCGTATTTTCTTTCTCGTGTCGGCTGTAAAATTTCATCAACACAGCTGCTTCCTCGGGTGATTCATCCCCAGCCCGTACGCACACGGTCATTTTCCTGCCGGTTCTGAGCCGCCGGCTCGCGCGGGGGCGGCGGTAATTGCCGCTGGGCTTGTCGCTACCTCCCCGCCCGGTTCCGCCACTGGCCTGGTCAGTGAAGCTGCGTTCGGTGCCAGAAGCGGCTTTATGGAGAGCACGCGCCCAGAGGGTCAGCGGTGGGCTGGCCTGAGCCCCCGCCCCCACCCGCTCCCCCGTCCTGCCATACTGGACCCGCGGGAGACCCCACGCCCAGAGGGGACACAGGCTGGGGGAGAGGGGCGCCTGGCCGGGGCACATGCTGGCTCGTGAACCAGTGAAGCCCCACAGACTGACTGGGCAGCTACACTGCTGGCTTGGCGGCCATTGCCGTGCCCAGGCCCGCAGGGGCTCCGTCTGCCCGGCCTCCCTCGGCGCTGGCCGCCAGGGCTGCCCCTGTCTCCTAAGTCTCAGCTGTCCTTTGCAGGACGCCCACGCTGGTGGCCCCAGGTCAGCGTGAGGTCTCTAAGACCTGTCTCGGCGGGTCCGGTACTGGGCCGGCGAGCCCTGCGGCCGGTGCGGGGTGCCTGAGGCCACGCAGCTGGCCCTGAGGTGTCGGGAAGTGGGTTTGGGCCCTGGAACAGAGCCCCTTCAAGTCACCCCACTCACCCACTGGGCTGGCACCTCCTTGGCCTGGCGCCTGGGAGGGGTGGCGTGTCCCCAGAAGCGGGGCCCGAGACCGCCCGCCCGCCCGCCCGAGCCCCTCCTCTCCGCCCCGGCTGGACCCCACCACCTCAGCCTGCCGCGTTCCCGGCACGCCCAAAGGCGGCAGCCTCTGGCCGGCGGCCCCAGCCGGCCCTCGCGAGGTGCTGCTGAGGCTCGTGCAGCCCCCCGTGGCGGCTGCCCCGGGACGTCCACTGGCGTCCGGCTGGCGCTGCGTCCTTTTGTGCCAGCCTGCTGTCACGGACAGGGGCGCCTTACCTGCTTGGTTAAGCGGCCTCAGAGGTGGGGATCCACGCGGTCTGGAACAGCGCCTGGAAGCCCCTCTGCGCCTGCCCGCCCGCCTGAGGCTTAGCCACACGCGAGGCGGTCAGCGTAGCCAGAGGCCGGCCCGCCCGCGGGTCAGAGGGCCTGGTGCTTGCCGGCTGGGTGGCCTCGGCAAGAGGCTAAACCTCTCTGTGCCTCGGTTTCCCATCTGTGCACTGCGGACCTGTGCCAGGGTTCAAAGGCACTAGGCCAGGGCAGGGGCAGCCACCGGGACCACGCCTGTGGCCACCTGGGCGGTGGCCTCCCTGGCCCGTTAGTGTGCAGAGGCTGTGAGGGGCGCAGGCCCGGCCAGGGTGGCCTTTGGGCTGGCTGCTTCCCTCTAGGGGCCCCCACGACCCTCTGAGGTGCTCGCTCACCTTGGAAGAGGGGGCCCGCGGGGCCGCCGTGTGGGGCTGAGGCCCGGCTCCCTTCACAGCTGCGCGTGCTGGGCTGGACGCGCCGAGCCTGAGTAGCGTCAGGGCAGCTGCGAGCCGCCGGCCCGGGAGTGACGGTGGGAGCCCGAGTGCTCCCTAGAAGGGCCCTCGGGGCCCAGCCACGCGGCGGCCCCCCATTTCTTAACGGCCTGCCGGGGTTCTCCTGAAAATAAAGGCAAAGGAATAAAGGGCGAGCGAGGGACTGGGCGAGCTGCCAGCATGCGTTTGTGGGGACCTCGCCGGCCACCTTCGCCGAGGACGGAGCGGAGGCCAGCTGGGGTGTGTCCGGCCCCGGCCCATCCTGGCACCTGTGAACTCGGGGTCTCCTGGCCCGTGCACCGTGCTCCAGGCTGTCTGGAAGGGCTGCCGGCCCCCAGAAGGGCAGCTGTGTTTGGGGTGCGCCTTTGGGTGCACGTGTGGCAGGTGCTCTGCGGGTCCTGTTGGGTCGGGTCTGGGGTTCCAGAGTCCCTGGCTCCCCACCAGGACTCATGGGGGGCAGGGGTGAGCGGCTGGATGCAGGGTGAACCCCACCCCCTCCCCTTCCCTTGGCCTGGTGGCCCCGGGGGTGTGCCCGGGCCTCACACCCACTTCTTGCTGTCCAGGTAGTGGGCCGGGGGGCAGGCTGTGACCCTCACTTTGTGGGGGCCCCGCTCACGTCCTAAGAGAGGGGTGTGCTGAAGCGGGTCCCGAGGAAAGTGGCCCAGGGTCCGATGTGGGGCTGCCCGGAGAAGGAGCCCCACGGCACCCGTGCCGGCCCCACCCCCACGGGCCTCAGCCCTCGGCGCGGCTGGGCCTGGCCACCCTGGCTCTAGGGTCTGGGCGGCCCCTGCAGTGTCCCTCTCGGCCCCACCCCCAGGCCCTGCTTCCCAGCGGGTGCTGCGCCCGCCAGAGGGCACACAGTAGGCGCTTTCTGAGCGCCAACGGCTGCGGCGGGCCGTCCCCTTCGAGGGGCAGGGGGAGGGTGAGGGCTCCCCTGGGATTACCCCAGAAGGGGCCCCACGCGCCCCCAAAGGAGGGCCTGTCTCTCAGTGGCGCTGCCCCTTTCCGTCAGCACGCCTGCAGCCATGCTCCCAGGAATCCTGGGGTGACCCAAGGGACCCCAGCGTCTTAAGCAGGAGCCCGTGGGAAGGTGGGTGGCGGGCTGTGGGGTGGGGCGCCCTGTTCTTACTGCCGCCCGGTCTGGCTGAGCTGGGCAGCGTGGCGAGGCCCAGGTGGAGGCCTGGGGTGTGCCCCGGTCTCGGGACCTCGGCCTCCAGGCAGCACGCTGCGGGGCCCTCTGAGGGGCCCTCTGGTGGAAGGGTGTGCTGAGCCTGCAGCCCCCTTTTATGTCCTCGCCTTGGGTCCCAGCAGTCCCACGGCCGCTCGGAGCAGGGGTTGGGCACCTCTCCAGGCCCGTTGGGGGCCGCAGGTGAGCACTGTGCCCCCCCCCCCCAGGCTTTGTCCCGGCTGCAGGCCCAGCACCCCTGGAGGCGGTTCAGTGCCTCCCCTTTGGGGATGAAAGCCTCAGAACCGCATTCTTCCAGGACACCCCCGGGCCGCCAGGGCTCTCCTTCTGACGCATCTTGGTCATGCTGCCCCCCGAGAGCTGTGCCCCCCGCCAGCTCTGTGGCTTGCTAATACAGCGGGAGCTCCGGGAGCGTGTGCAGCCACCCGAGGCCTGGGGGGCCGCAGCCGCTAATTAAACCACCCCCCATCTCCTCCCAAGGGGCGCTGTGGTGGGGGGAGACGGCGGCCACGTTTCGGGTAGTAACACCGGGCCGCTCTGCACCCACGGCCGGGGCAGAGTGAGCCGAGCCCCGGGTGTAGTGTGTCTAAACAGTGGGGACGCCGCGCGGTGACAGGGGCAGCCCCAGATCTCCTGGCCCCCGGGGCAGTGGGGGCGTGAGGCTCACGCCCGGACCCCAGCTCACGGGCGGAGGGTGTTCCCGCAGAGTGGTGCTGGACAGGGCAGTCCGGCCCCTCACGGACGTTCCGGGAACCCAGGCTCCTGCCGCCAGAGGCTGGCCAGGGCAGTGATTTGTTTGGGAGTTTTTTTGCCTTTGTGGGGTGACCGACCCCATACTCGGGGGTGGCCACCAGGGAGGTGGGGTACCCCGGAGGGAACGAGTGAGTGTGGCTTCTCCTGTTGGCGCTTGGCAGGGGCCTCACTGGACCCCACAGCTCACTGCCCTGGTTGCCCAGCCCCTCCCGCGAGAGCTGCCCCCTTTCTGGGCCCCCTGGGTGGTGCTGGGGTGACGTTTGCTCACAGCCAGCCCCTCCCCGGGCCCCGGGGGCAGTCCTCTAGCTTCAGACACACGTCTCGGCGCTGGCCAGAAGGAGTGCGCCTGGCGGAGGTCTGGCCCAGGCAGGGCGGCCCAGGCCTGTGCTTTCACCCGCCGACAGCCTCGGGGGGCGAGGGGGGCATCTTCCTGACTCAGCTTGTGCTCCGAGTCCTGCAGACATGCCCAGGCCGCAGAGTCCAGGCATCTGGAGACCCGGGGTCTGTGGGGGCCGGAGAACAGGACCAGGTGGAGGCAGCGGGCCTCTCCCTGGCGTGGCGCGGGACCCAGGTGTGGGTCTGGGGTCAAGGAACGAGGGCTCGGGCGGGACAGCAGGTGCTCACTCACCCCTGTGTTCAGCTGTCGCACACTGTCACAGGAGCGAGTGCGAGCCCGCCTCTGGGCACTGACTGAGTGGGGACACGGGCTGAGATGGCAGTGAGCACAGATGGTGTGAGCGGGTCAGCCCCCGTGGGAGTCGGGCGAGGGAGGGGCCCTCGCTGGGGACGGTCTGGGCCTTCTGGGGGAGCGGCCCAAGGTCCTGGTGGCCTCCACCTCGGCCCCTCACCTCCGCCCCTCGGCCCTGCAGCATCAGCAGGCAGGCCCAGGCGAGTACCGGACGCTGCGGAAAGGCTTCTCCCCGTATCACTCCGAGTCCCAGCTGGCGACCCTGCCACCCTCCCGCCAGGACTCCCTGCAGAACGTAAGTGCCCCTTCCGGGGTGCCCTGTGCCTCTGGGGTCCCCGGAGCATACGCCCCGCAGGCCCACGGTGCGGGGTTGGGACCGGCCTGGGGACAAGCCAGCCCGTGGCCAGGGGGCAGGCCCCCCCGAAGTGCCACCCCCGGGTGTGGCCAGGGCGGCAGGTCACCCTGGGCTTGTGGCGAGGGGCTGTCCTTCTCCCCAGCTTTTGGGGGTGGGGGTGAGGGGGGGAAGCGGCTGAGGGAGGCTGAGGCTCGGTTGGCGGCTGGGAGCTCGACTTGCTCATGCTTATCCCAGAGCGGCCGGCGCCCACCTGCCCTGGGCGGAAGGGGAGGGGGTGTGGGCGGCGCCTGGAGGTGGTGCCAGGCTTGGCCGGGCCGTGGACGCCCCACGCTACCGAGCAGACGGTGTCTGCCGCACGGTCGTCTCCACACAGCGGCCAACCTGCCCAAGGGGGCACTCAGGGAGCAGAGGGGTGCCCGGCTGTCCAGCCTGTGCCCCCCGAGCCCGAGGGGCCTTTGGGGAGCACCCCAGACTGGGCACACAATCCTTGTCCTGTTACCTGCCGGTGCTGACATCACTGGGCACACCTCACAGGCAGCCCCCAGAGACTGGCTGGCGGGAAAGTGCTGGACTGCAAGGCCTTCGTGGCCACGCCCGTGCCCCCCCCAGCAGCCCCCCCCAGCAGCCCCAGGCTCCCTTATGGAGCAGGTTCCCGACGACGCCCCTTCTGAAGGGGCACGCAGAGCGGGCAGGTGCCTCCCAGCACCACGCTCGTGTGGCTGTCGCCCCCTGCTGGCTGGCAGGGGGAGTGCACCGGCCCCTCCTGTGGTGGATTCCACTCAGCACCCCGGAACGCCTGTTTGGTTCCCCCACCTCGCAGACTGGCCTGGGCCACAGGATCCCTTTCTGTTGACCAAATGAGATGAAGGCACAGAGTAGGGCAGGTCGTGCCAGCAGAACCCGGCCCCAGGGTTGCGGGCCCAACGTGGGGAGGAGCCTGGAGCCGGGGAGGCATGGGAGCAGGCCTGGACTGGGCAGGAGGGGCCGGGGCAGAGGGCGTGGCTGTCCACAGTGGAAGGATCTGGGCCCCGAGGGTCCACACAGCACCCACCGCCTTGTCAGTGGACCCCCGGCTGAGGGTGCCTTGGTCCGCCAGGTCAGCTGCTCTCTGCAGGGACCCCACCAGCCGGCCCCACAGGGTGCCCAGAACCCGGCTCCCACTCTTCCCCTGCACACCCCGCCCCGAGCGCAGGGTCCTGTGGTGCCAGTGTTTCTGGCGGGCCTCCACGCTCGGTGCCCCACGCCCGCCCCACGCCAGCCCACGCAGCGCTCGGTTCCAGGCTCCTGTTGGGGGCGGGGCTCCTCCCTTGAGGCCTCAGTCCCTTCTGGGAGGTCCCGAGCCCTTCCAGCCTCGCTCTGATTGGGGCCCCCACGTGGCCTGCCTCCCACCTCCCAGGCCAGAGACCCTGTGGGGGAGACGCCGGGCGGGCGCTGGGCCGACACTGGCCTCTGGCAGGGAGCTGGGTCTGGAGCCTCGGGGTGGACTGTGGCGAAGCTGCCGCTGGCCTGTGGCCGGGAGCCGTGGCCCTCTCACGCTGCCGGGGGCCGGCTGGCAGAGCCTCGCCCTCTGGGAGCCGACCTGGGCTGCCCCTAGGACCAGGCAGCACTCAGCGGCGGGTTCTCCCACAGGGTCCGGCTGGTGTGGCCCCCGAGCTGCCCTCGCCCCCCTCGGCCGGCTACAGCTCCGTGGGGCAGAAGCCCGAGGCCGTCGTGCACGCCATGAAGGTGAGGCGCGCCCCCGCCCCCCAAACCGGCTTACTGCGGGACTCAGGACCCCATGTTTGCGCTCTGGGGCGCAGGGCAGCAGCTGGGGGCTGGGGCTGTGACCGCATGAAGAGGGGTTTAGGGGTGCTATGCAGTCGGGAGCGGGAGGGGCCGGGACGACCAGGTCTCTGCCAAGGGCAGTGGCCTCCTGCTGGGCTGGGCCCCCGTGGCTCTTTTCCCTGGGGCCCTCAGCCCCTTCCCTGCGCATGCGCCAGGACACCACCCTGGGGCGCAGTGCCTTGCCCCCCTATCATGTGCACACCCCACAGGCTCCAGAGGGGCTTTGCGGCCTCCTTGGCGCCTCTGAAGCTCAGGCTGGGGACCCTGGCTGGAGTGGTCTCACCTGTCTGTCCTGCCCCCAGGGGGCCCCACCCCCTCAGGATCAGGGGGTGCGTTTCCCTCGAGTGCCATCCCCAATATTGCTGGGGGGTGTGGTGGGGAGGGACACAGAGGCCGCCAGCGTTAGGCGCCCCCTGCCCAGAGCCTGGACCCCTGGCCGGGCCTCCGGGGCTCGGGGTGACGCCCGAGGCCCCTCTCGGACCCCGCCCTGACCCATGCCTGTCCCCGGCAGGTGCTGGAGGTGCACGAGAACCTGGACCGGCAGCTCCAGGACAGCTGCGAGGAGGACCTGAGTGAGAAGGAGAAGGCCATCGTCCGGGAAATGTGCAACGTGAGACCCTTCGGGCGCCTGGGCTGAGGCTGGGGTGACCCGGGCGCTGGGGGGAGCGCTGGAGGCGGGGCCCCTCCCGTGGTCACCTCCCCCTCTCCCCAAGAACAGGGTCCTTGGCCCCACCCTGTGCCCCGGGCCCAGCGGGTGCCCCAGGCGGCGGCTGGTGCCCCTGGAGGTGCAGTCTGAGAGGAAGAGCCCCTGGCGAGTCGAGTCTTTGCCCCTCACGGGAGCCGTAGGATGGTGCTGACCTGGGCTGCACCAGGGTGGGGTAGTCTGAACCCCACTGCTCTGCCCGCCTAGGGCCTGAAGGGGGTGGACCTGCAAGGACCGGTCTGTGTGTCCAGGTCTGCCTGGCCGTGGCTGCCAGAGGGCCCTGCACTCACCGCTGGTCCCCCCACAGGTGGTGTGGAGAAAGCTGGGGGACGCCGCCGGCTCCAAGCCCTCCATCCGGCAGCACCTGTCGGGCAACCAGTTCAAGGGGCCCGTGTAAGGCGCTCTCAGGGATGTGACCGCCCGCCGGGCCCCGGGGCGCCCGCCGCCCGCCCTGCGGCGAACTGTACATAGCGCAGCCGGCCGCCCGGCCCGCCGTCACACACCAGCACCCCCGGAGGAGCGCGACGCCCCGCCGCCCACGGCAGCTGGCCCCGCTGCCACGACCTCTTCCCGCGGCCCGCCGTGGCCTGACGCCACAACCGTCGCACCGGCCCATCGCGGACCAAGAGACTCGCAGTGTCTGTGGCGGGTCCAGCCCCGCCCTGAGCTGCTTGGTGTTAGAATTCAGCCCTCAGCCCCAAGCGCACGCGCTCTCGGCCGTGTCCCCGCCTGCCAGGCTGCCCTGGCTCCTCGGGTCTCCTTCCTGCTCCTGCCCGGGCTGCTGCCCTGGAGGAACACAGGAGAGCCCCGGGGCAGGGTCTCGGCTGAGCCGTGGTCAGCGGTTCGGCCCCGGGGCCTGGCCCCACCCAAGGCCCCGGGGGCAGGGCCCATGCCTGGGTGGCAGTCTTCCTGTTCCGGAAGGACCGGCCCTGGCCCTCACTGGCTCTGTGACCTTCGGCAGCGGAAGCTCTGGTGGGAAGATGAGGTCTCGGGCACCCCTAGGTCGAGGCACCAGCTCTCACCGGCCTTGCCCCTGGGTACAGCCAGGAGCCGCCGGGGCGGGCCTGCCGGCGGGGCAGGGTGGCAAGGCTCAGGCCGAGATCCGCTGCTGGGCTGCCTCGTCAGTGGCCCGTCACCTCCCCTCAAGCCTTGTCCTCTGCTACAGAGGGGTGAACAGAGGGCCCCCTCATAGGTCGCTGGGGATCGAGTGAGGGACAACGTGTGAGCTAGTCTGTGAGGGAACAAGGCCCAGGGCGGGCAAGTGCCCAGCAAATCCTGGCCCCTGAAGGTGGGGGTCACTGCCACACTGACCTGCTGGCCTGGACTCCCTGTGCCCCCTGGCCCTGGTGCCCTCGGGTCCTCCACTCAGGGGAGGGGCTCTGGCCCTCACTGTGCCCAGAAGAGTGGAGCTGGCACTGCTGCCAGTGACAGGCCCGCTCCCCTTGCCCAGGGGGCTGTGGGGGCCGGGGTCGTTCTGGAGGGCGCTGGCCCTTAGGCCAGGTGGTAAGCAGGATGTGCCCTGATCTGGGTGACGCCTGCCCATGTGGGCAGTGAGCGGGGAGCATAGGGGCGGCGCCCACAGAGCAGCCCCGAGGGGTCTGGGTTCTGTCAGGGTGAGGGGCACGTCGAGGAACCCGCTCGTCGTGTCTGGAT
>NW_004567114.1:2956928-2958718 GCF_000260355.1 Condylura cristata
GGCGTCCTTCCTCGAGGTCCCTTCCCGTCCAGACACTCGGATTCTAGGCCTTGAAGCCCGCGTGACACCTCTACTGTGGCTTCCGTCCCCACTGTGACGTCGCCCTTACGGCCTCACCCGGTGGCCGAGCTCACCCTGGATGGGGCTCTACCGAGTAACTTCCTGGGGTGGCACGTTTTTATCCAAAAGCTATTAGCTACACATCAGTGTTTAAAGAAGAAAAAGTGACCTTTCATTTTTTTTTTCTTGAAAACTTGAGAGGAAACAATACATACTACTGATTTTTTTTTTTTTTTAAAGAAACAATGCATGACTGCAGGCAGTAGAGGCTCTATTTTTCATAAAGTGGGGGAGTATTTGTGCTGCTTTCTGGGAGCGGGCTGGAACGTCTGGTTCCTGTCGCCGGCCGGCAGCCACGCTCTTGTCTTCTGGAGAACGTGACCGCCAGCCACAGGGCCTCACCGCTCCTGGCACGCGGAGAGCTGCGGGCCGGGGCTCCTGGGCCTGTTTCTACCTTCATTTGAACCACTTTGATTTGGGGAGAGAAAAAGAAATAGAACTTTTTGATAGTGTGGTAAAGCATTGATTTGAACTATTTTAGTAAAGGAGTACCAGAGAAGATTGTGATAGTGTCTACTTTGCGCTAGATAAATAAAGGCTCTTTGCAAGCCTGCCGCCGGCGTGCGTGTCTGTCTCGGCGGGGCGCCCGGCCGCTGCGCCACTCCTCTGCCTCAGGCAGCTGGGGCCCAGGCCGGTCCTGTGAGGACACCCCCATGGGCGCAGGCATGGGGCTGGCCCAGATGCTTGAGGTTGGGGGCCCGGCCCCCCCGGGCGGGCTGTGCCCGGCCCCAGTGTGCGGAGGGAGGCCGGTTCTGGAGGCGAGCGCCCACCTCTGCCCACAACAAGCCGGAGGGTCGTTTCAAATGTTTATTTGGATAACTGAAGGAGGCTCATTTGTAACCAAGATGGGGTTCACAGTATGTTGTTACATTCACACTTAAAAAATATATCTCTATGTACAGGACTTTGCAAATCGATGTAAACATACATTACTTCCCAAGTACACGTCTCCCCTTTACCTGGAGGAGAGAGAAAAAAGCCATCCAACAAGGCCACCCCTTCAAAATAACTTTTAATACAAAGAATGCAAATATTTCTAAATCAAAAATGTGGTTCACCTGACGTAGCGGGTGTCATGGGAAAGAACGTCTCGGAATGAAAGTGATGGCAACAGCTTGACCTCAGGTGGAACTGGACGATTTAAAATTGAGTTTCCAGGAAAAATAGGCACTGATTTCTAGAAGGAAAGTCACTCCTTACTGAAGCTATTTACTGAGCCAATATGGCTGGTTAACACCTCCCTAGCATAAAGGAACCCAGTGCAGACCTTGGACGGCACCGCTGAAGCCAAGTACAGCCGATCACGATGGGCACTGCCCAGGCTCCCTGAAAGCCGCTGTCCCCCACGCCCCAGCTGGGAGAGCCCCCCCATTTCATCCCGTGGGGCCAGTCACTTCTTCCCATACCGCAAGTGTCTAGCGTTACACAAAGGACCCTGCTGCTCACCCACTGAACTACTCTTCAAGTTGGTTAGAAAACTTGGTAAAAAAACAAAGGGAAGCAAAGGCCTTCCGCGTTATCTCATCCAGGCGGCCCGCCCCAGCCCCCCCACTGGAGGCATGCCAGGTGGGGGGATGGGTGGGGGGACCGGGGGCTGCCCTCCAGGGGGCACCGCTGGAGGTGGGTAGCTAGCAGGTGGCAGGCCCAGGCCTGGAGGAGGGTGAGGCGGG
>NW_004567114.1:2958928-2979750 GCF_000260355.1 Condylura cristata
CGGGTTGGGGGGATAAACGTGCGGGTGGTAGGGCAGGTGAGCCGGTGGCCCGTAGGCGGGGGGCAGGGCGCCGTAGGAGGGCCCCTCGGTCTTCATCATGGACTGCAGGCTCTGGTAGCCCTCTCCCGACATGTAGGAGCTGGTGGTGGACATCCCGGTAATGTAGCTGGAGGGCGGTGGGGGCGGGGGCCGGTGCGGCAGCGGTGGCGGCTGGTGCACAGGGGCCGGGTGGGCCGGAGGAGGAATCTGGACTTTGGGGAGCTCACTGCCATCCACAGGGCCCGGGGGTTCAGCCTCACCTAAGGCAGCCGTGAGGGGGGGCTTCCGGTCTGCAGAGGAGAGACAAGTCACTGCCCAGTGCTGGGCAGCCCTGTGGTGCCCGGGGCCCACCAGCAGCAGCTGGACCCAGCGATGGCCTGGGGAGCTGGGCGCCGAGTCTGGCGCTGCCGGCGCTGGTGGCCGCTGTGGAGGCCCAGGGCGTCTCCGCCGGGGCAGAGCGCTTGGGCACCGCTGCCGTCAGCTCACCCCTGCCTGTCACCCAGGCCCTTCTGTCCACCACCCGAGACCCAGGGTCTCTCCGACTCCAAGCACACCAGCGCAGGGGGGCCGCAGCACAGGACACCCCTCTTCCTAGGACAGTCCCGCACTGCCGTGTGCAGCTGCCGGAGCCCGAGGCCACCGCGAGCCCCACTGTGGTGCTGGCTCAGCAGGACACCAGAGCACGCAGTGCGTGGCGACGAGATGGCAGGTTCACAAGGAGGGACCAGTCTCTGCCGTTCCCGGTGGAGCCACCGGCGCGCCATTCCTCGTCCGCCTTGCGGAGATGGCGCCCGGCCGCCGGCCGCGGAGCAGCGTGCACAGACGAGGAGCGGGCACGGCTGGCAGCACCGGGGCCCCCAGAGCCGCTCCTGGCCTCAGCTCTCCCGCCCGCCCCTCACGTTTTCCCTGTGCGCCCCCTCCTGCATGAGGGAAGCCAACACCGGAAGAGGGTGTCCTTTCCAAGCAGCCCTTGGGGAGGTGCTGGCCCCTCCTGTCCCTACTTTCTCTTGAGGGCCCCAGGGCCGAGCTCCTTGCAGTCCTGACTGCGCACAGACACGCATGTGCCGGGAGGCAGCCAACGGCCGTGATCTGTGCCACCCACCCCGGGGTGCTGTTCCCACCAAAGTGAGTGCGGGAAGCTCAGGACCCCTCTGGGGCAGCCCGCACCGCTGGGCCGGCAGCTGCCACGGCCGGGGAGGGTGCGTTAGGCCGCGATGGGACGGGAGCCCTTTAGTTCCAGAAGCTGCCTGGAGGAGCCAAGCCTGAGTCAGGGTTGGCAGGAACCAGCTGGCCCACACGTGCTCTGCCAGCCGAGACTCACCTCCCGTGACGCCAAGCGGCCTGTGCACCGCCTGCCCCATGACATGTGTGCGAACAAAGCGGCGTCTCCTGTCACCTCCGCACTCTCCTCTGGGTAACCTGGGACCCAAGTGCCGCCCCCTGTGCCTCCCTCACAGGGGCTTGGCTCTCCCCCAACATGCGGTCCTGCGCCCTCTGCCAGCCTGCGCCCCCCGCCTGCCAGACACCTGCTCTGAGGGAGCCCCGCGGCCTCCCGGCCGGCCTCGGCTCCACCTCTGCAGGGCACAGCCCCCCAGCCCAGCGGGAACTCCCTGCACTCTGCAGAGTCCCCACACCCTGCCCGTGCACCCCCACTCCTGGCGCACCCCTCCCTGCGGGCTGGGGGCCTGCACGCTCACAGAGGGCTGATCAGGGCCACACTGACACTAGGAACATGGGGCTGCCCCCAGTGGAGAACAACACCTCTAGTCTTTCAACTTCACAAACTACCACCACTGGCGCGCGAAGACTGGGCAGCTGGCACAGGGCTCTAGGAGCCCACGGACCTGCCACAGGCCTGGGGGCAGCGGCGGCAGCCAACAGGACGTGCTGACGAAGGTCCAGGGAAGTCTCCAGAACGTCTACCACCCTCCAGAAAACACGCCTAACTGCTGCCTTCTCCCATGCCCGCTGCCAGAGGCAGGCTCTACAGCTTCTCCTCCACTCTATCGCTGTCAAGGAGGCCTCCAGGCACGCTGTGTACCTGTTGAGAACTTTTCATTCTTTAATTTATTCTCCATGTGACTCTGAACAATTGCTTATTCTTCATAACGCACTGAGAAGATGCGGCCAACGGGAAGCAGACGCGAGACGGGTCTGAGCCGAGGGATCCCGCCCACATCCGGGCACGTTCATAAGCTGCGGGCTTTGTTTCCTACAACTGATTCTAAATTCGTTTATCTTGGGTAGTTCGGTTTTTCTGGATGTGAGAGTTCAGAGAATATTCAGATATACTTTGAATTTACATCTCCAAATTATCTGGTTTGTTGAAAAACAACTTTCGAAAGATTCTTGGTCATTATTGTCTTTTTAGACTTTGGCTACAGTATCCTTTTACAGTGTTTCTCAGGCCTTCCGGAGCCTGGCGTCAGAAATGCTCGCGAGCTGGCATCTGTGCCTGGCGACTTCCCAAAGCACTTACCTGGTGGTGGGTGGGCCGGAGGCAGCGGAGGGTGTGTGGGCTCAAGTTTGGGTACTTTAGGTGGCGGTGGTTCTAAAAAAAAGAAAGGAAAGGTGGGTCACGGAGTCACTGTGCCCCGACATGGCCAGGCAGGCGCGTCAGGACTCCTGGGGACCACGGAGGCCTCAGCGCCAGCGTGACGTACGGGTCCCTTCAAAAGAGCAGAAGGCATCAATCAGACACCCCCTCACACCCCTCTGCAAGTAAAGACCCTCTAGGGGACTACAGTCTCCGCCCTCCCCCATGCCCCCCTCCCGACATCTGACAAGGCTGCTCCGAGGGCGCCCCGCACGTGACACGAGCCGGTGGGCAGTCACCTGTCACCGAGGGCTCATGGGGTGCGCCTCCCCTCCTTTCTCAGACACATATTTGATTTCCTTTTTCGACGGCATGCCCCAGTTGTCAGGCCAGGAGACTGATGCCACAGGCGAAGCTGACGGGACCCTCGTGGCCGAGGAAACAGTCCACTCGCAGAGCCCCGGCCAGGCTCTTCGCAGTTCCCCGTCTGGAATCTTCCAGACAGAGTGCAAGAACTCTGTCTCCGTGTTCACATGATTTGGCCCCCGCCCCGCCCTCAGTCCTGGCCTGTCCACTCTGGCCCTGCTTGGGCTCTGGCGCGGCTCCCTCTTCCCGAGCACAGGCCGAGGCCCCTCTCTCGGAGACCAAGTCCCCGTGGAGGGGAGGAACTGTGAATACGCCTCTAGCTCCCCCCCCAACCCCGACCTGGCCCTCCCGCCGGGGTCTGGCCCCCCGCAGCTGCCAGGCTGTTCCCCTCTCTCACTGCCCCACTCAACCTGGGGCGCCCCGCCCACCCTTCCAGCCCAAGCTGCCGAACTCCACACTGCCTGACCCTGTGTGTAATTTAAAATTTGCCTGTAGCCATGTCACAAAGTAAGAGGTGAAATTTTAATCACAGGTTTTACTTAACCCACCATAACACACATTTTATCCGTTGGCTATGTCATGGATGTGAACATTTACTTTCTTTGATCTGACGAATCCCTGAGTGCACGGGGCTGTGAGGCGGCCCGCTCGGGAGCGCCGCACCCTGGGGCAAGTAGTGGGTGCTGCACACCCCATTCATGGCACCACTGATGCTGCCAGGTCTCACCCAGACGGCGCCAGCTTCTCCTCCCCAACCACCTGTCTGTCCTGCTGCCTGGACCCTCCGTGACAAGCCCGGCCTCTGCCACAGCTCTCCTGCACCGCAGCTCCCGCTGTCTGCCGCGAAACCATCATCTTCCAGGGTGCCGGCCAACCTGGGCAAGCCGCGTCTCCTGGGCCCCTGTGGTCCCATCCAGTGCTGCCTCCTTCAACGCTTCGCGAGCCGCGCAGCGCAGTGCTCCCCTGTCCTTCCACCCGCAGCCCCGGCCCTCAGCTCCGGTCACCCTGGCGCGGCCTCTCTCTAGTGCCTGCCCACCCGCCAGGAAGCCAAACAGCCCTGTTGGAACTCAGCGCTGCCTAGAGGTCCTGAGCGAAACACAGCTTTGGGGAGCGCGAAGACTTCACACGGCTCAGGGAGCAGCTGGCCAAGCCCCGCCTTGGCTGTGCGCCCCGCAGAGCCGGGACGCGGTGGTGCCCCGAGGGCTCAGCACGCCTCCTGACGGCGGCTCTCTCGCAGCTTCTCTTCTGGAACCCCTGAGCTTTGCACCTTCTCCCTGCGTGCTTCCGACACAGGGACACACGAACCAACTCTGCGCTGCACCTCTGAGGGTGCCCCCCGGCGGAGCCTGGGCAAGCCGCGTCTCCTGCAGCGCCGCCTCGGCTGCGCGCTCAGGCGCTCCGCTCCCTGCGTGCCGCGACCGGGCGCGCTGGTGGTTTCGGTCGGTGCCTTCTGCCAGAGCACAGTTGAGGAAACACACGGGGGCGCGCAGGAGGGTGAGGGGCGCGCTGGGCCCTCACGCCAACTCTTAGGGGCAAACCAAAGCTGAGAGGAAACTATTCCAAGACCTAACCCTTCTGATAAAGGTGAAACTAACAACAACAACAAGTAACAAAGTATTAGAACAGGAAATTACCTGTGGCTTTATTCTCTTCTTTGGGAGAAACAACCTGTTTCAAAAGAAAACATGGAACTGTTAACCAAGACCTGCTGCCAGGAGAAGCTGATCAAGCGGCGCTAACACGAGCCCACCGCAGAGTGTGGCCTCTGATGACCATTCACTTGCCCTGACACGATCCCACCGCAGAGTGTGGCCTCCGATGACCATTCACTTGCCCTGACCTTGCAGGACAAACCTACTCCCTTTTCTTTCCTTTCTTCACGTTGAGACAGGGCTCCTGACAGGGAGTTCTCAGCAGGAGCCAGCCCCGCCCGCACTGGTCTCGTGGCCAGGTGTTGCTGGTGAGCACCCGCCCACGCAGCGGCCTCCTGCGGCCGGGGGGCTCCACGGGGGAGCAACGGTACCGATGCCCCGTTGTTACCGACAGCACCAGCTCCCCACCTCTTTCTGTTGGAGAACGCCCATCACAACAGCACCAGGCCATCACTTCACACCTGCGTGGACGGCTACGGACAGAGGGCTGAGGGACAGCCGGCATGGTGAGTCTGTGGAGGGTGGGCACTGTGCCAGCGGGGGTGGGGGACAGGAGCTGGTGCAGCCACTGAGGAAAACAGTGTGGAGGCTCCTCAAAAACAACCAAGACTAGAATCCCCTGTGGCTCGGTTACCCCACCTCTGGGAATAGGGCGGTACCGACTGAGTCCAGGTCCAAGGCGGCCCGGCCCGCAGGTGCAAGGCCTGCAGGGAGGTGTGGCGGACACAGCAGGCCGCACAGATTCGGCCCAGCAGTGCAAAGATGAATCCCGCTAACAACGGCACTACCATGACGGACCGAGAAGGGATCACGCCGGGTGAAAGAAGCCAAAGACGTGCCACCCGTGTGGAGGTGTTAGGAAATGAACAATTAAAAAAAAAGTCAACAAAATTATTCTATTATTAAAAAAGAAATCTAGCATATATTATAGATTAAAAATGGCTTTGTATGCATAGTGTAATTATGATATGGGTATTAATCTAACAGAATATGTTTCTTTGGCCCAAATAAAACCTTGTAGTGTTCCCCCAAAAAAAAAGAAAAAAGGCAAGAACAAACTCTCAAGGACAAAACCAGTGTTACTAGAGGGTGGGGCTGGCAGGGTGCGGTCATCAGGTAAAGGGGCCTGTAGGGTGAAGGGTAGAAATCAGCCTTCTTGGGGTGCGACCACAGAGAGGGACAGAAGGTGACAGAGACGCTGTGCTCTGGCAACCTGCACGGTGCAGCACCAGCCAGTGTCCCTCGATAAAACACAAACAATCGAGGCACGAAACACTGATGAGCCGGAGGGGCGGGAGACGCTACCCCAGCAGAGTGGCAGACACAGCAAGGACAAGGGGCGGGGCGCTTCCGGGAGGCACCCCTTGTGCACATGGTCACGTCTGGGCTCTCGGAACACGCGGCCAGGCGGCCAGTCGGCCCTGGCCCCGGGCCGAGACACGGCAAGGCCTACTCACCACAGCGCGCTTGGCCTGTCGCGGCGGGCTGGGCTGTGGGGACGGCTTCTTGGGTGGCTGGGCCGGCGGTGGCGGCTGCGGCGGGGCCGGCGGCTGCGCGTCCTTTTGTGGGGGCTGGGGTGGGTCGGCCCCCTGAGCTGGCTGTGGCGGTGGCACTTGTGGCACTTGTGGTGTGGGCTGGAGAGCGGGGGGCTGCTGCAGCTGATGAGGGGTGTGATGAGGCATCTGTTGTTTCCCTTGGGAGTAAAGGTCCAGGATTTGGTGGCAGATGTCTAAATGGGAGGCAACAGTCACATTGGCCACCAATCAGTATTTCTAACAATATTTTACCCGGGAAAGCAAAACCTGCCTCCTCTCTCTCAGCTACATTTCCCCAAGAGAACCGAGCGCTTGCCTGGCAAGCCCCCCAAGGCACAGCGCTGGCTGCATCTGCATGTCGCCGAAACTATGCTGGAGTCACTCAGCGGACCCCAGCTCCGGGAGGAAGGCTCCCCTGGACACAGAGCGCCCTGGCAGAGAGCTCTGCACGCCAGTACCTTCCAGAACGTCCACAGGTACATCTTGCACGAACTGCTCCCACCATCTCCTATACATGGGCTTGGAGGTCCACTCTTGTATTTCAAATTTGCACAAACGTCCTGCGAGATACATCACTGCCACGGCTATGATCTCCGGCTCCCACTGCAGTGACAAGGTCGTGCAGAGACTAATGCAAGGAGAAAAGAGGGCACGGCCTGAGCACTGTGAAAGCACAGCTGGCCTGTTCTTTCCCACACATAACCAAGTGAAGATTATTTTATGGTCTCCCAAAGGTGCCACAATAAGTGACTTTAAACATGGCTACTGACTTGTTCCTGAAAGGAACAGAAGAGCCCGACACATAGGGGTGGACAGCTGGATGCGGGTGGGGAGCTGGAAGAGGGGGAGAGCTGGGGCCCTGAGTCACCCGTGACACAGGCAATGGCTGTGGTCTTCACCCCACTGCACTTCTCTGCTGGTGATGGCCCCCCACTCCTGGACATTCTGGCCCCCAGTTTGCAGCCACTAAACCATCCAGGGCCACTAAAACCATCACAACGAATCGACTTCAGGAATTCAATGGTGAAAACTCTCCAGTATGTTACTTTGGACTCAGGTTCTTTGTGACAAGATGGCTGCGTCTCAGAACGCCCCTACCCGGCCAAAGCAGGAGGCTGGGGTTTAGCCCCGTCTGCCATGACTGGCCTCTAGGCTGGGGTGTGTCAGTGTCCACGGCACAAAATGGGGTCTGGCGTGAACCACCAGTACGTCCCCGCTTATTTCAAAACAATTCAATAAAACCAACATTTGAACATGTGTACCTGTCATTGACAAAGGTCCATGCCATCTGAACCAACTTTTGAATTTTGTTTTTGTCACCTAGAAATGGGGAAAAAGGGCAAATGAGCAACAGTAAGGGGAAAACAAACACACTCTAGGCCCACCCCACTCCTAGAAGAGCTCACTGTGGGCAACGGGCAGCTGTGGGCCCAAGAGCCACTTCGTCTCCTGCACTTGACCAAGCGAGAAACCTCGCTATGAAGCTATTTAAAAAAGCCTGACTCATACCCCTGTCACTTGACAACTGCGTGACAGAATCTGCCCGTGCGTCAAAGGAAAGGGCAGTAACAGGGCTGCCGCGAATGGCCCGCGGGGCGGCTCTCCTGCCTGGGAGGTGCCGGGCTGCCGCGAGGCCTTCCAGTCCGCCCCTCACCTTTGAGCTGTTTCGCATACTTGAGCAGGAACTGGTATGGATGTTCTACCTGTAGATCAAACTTTATGGTCTGCAGTAAGATTCTCTCCAGAACCATTACTTCCTCCTAAAAATGAAAAACAAATGTTGGGACAGCAATTTTATTCCCAAGTCTGAAGCACCATTAAAGAAGCAAGCTTTCCTATTGCCCTTGCTGCAACATTTTGGCCACTATTTTGTGCTCCCAGTCTCCCCTCTCCTGCCCATTTGGACATGTCCAGACAGAGGAAACTTCTGAAAAACAACTGAAGGAAACAAGAGGGTCAGAGTTAGGTTAAATAGTCTCAGGATCATTACTGCTTTCACATATGAACCCCCTTTACAAAACAGAACCTCCCTTTCTATCGGTTTAACTCGTTCTTATTCTCCATTATCAGGAAGTCTGTTTTTGATTCCCCCCCCCCCTGAATTTAATATCATTTGACTAGTGTCATTCTATAAAAAAGGAAAGCTACTGAGTTCTGACTGTGAACCCATGGAGTTGTCAGATGAAGTTGGAAAGTGTTTTAAGGGTACTGAGTCCTCCTCAGAAACACTCATGAAAATCTCCTCAGTCCACCAGTAGTCTCAGGTTCTTCTCCCCCAACCCCAGTGTGGCCTTTAGAGCTTCCTGGAAGGTCACCCCTGGCCATTCCACTCTGCCACTGCGATCCTTCTTCCTTCCCAGGAACACGGACAGGGACCTCCTGCTGCTGGCTGTGCGTGGCCCCAAGGGGTAGTCCGGGCTCTGTGCTTGTCAAGACTCAGTGTGGGCGATGACGAGGTGAGCTGCTTGCACAGAGGAGTCTGCAGAAGGCTGGAGGCTAGGCGCCAGCAGCTGCGTGAATCCATGCTCACGGTCCACCTCCTCTGAGAAGCTCGCCGGCCACACTGGCTTTCAGCTGAGCATGGCCACTACTGCTCAGGGCATGCAGGAAGGCCCCACGAGACATTTTCCAAGGGCTAAGGTCTTTCCAGCTGAGAATCCCAAATGTTCTTTATAGGAAAATTTTATGAAATGTTTAAAACTCGCATTCAGTTATTTTTTAAAACTTCAGTTAACAATGTTTAACTTGTGATTTTGTCCCCACCTATTTCCCAGAAGCTTCCACCTGTCTTCTAAATTTAGAAACAACCTTTCACTAAATATACTGATTGGTTTCCAAGCTGTAGCCCACACAATATTACAAGATGGCCTAAGCCTGCCCTCTCTTTGTGCTCCAAATATTCAATTAACTGCGTAATTACAGGTCTGTGTGCAAACAGTATTCCGCAGGGAGTATTCCCTCTACCCCAAACCCTGGGGGGTGGGGGTGGAGTAAGGGGGCTGGGCACTCTCACTACCCTTTAAACAGTCCTTGATAGCACGCATCACTCTCATCACCGGTCAGTCCCGGAACAAAGGATGGTCTCCACTCACTATCAGTCTGGGAAAGCAACGGCCACCTCGCCTGTTTAACAGCCCAGTGCCTTACACAGTAACTGGGACAGTGACTTGCTGAATACATCAGAAATTAATATAATGGGGGAACGAAATTGTTCAAGCGAGACAAATTAGGACAAAAATGTTCCACACGACTCACGATCTTACTTTTCCAAACAGCTTCTAGTGTCTCTTTAAAAGAAGAGCCCTCTCCTCCTCTATAGGGAAGCACCCCTATGTGCTGGCCGCTGGCCCCAGAGCACGCCTGGGAGGCTGTGGGGTGGCTAAGACTGTGTCAGGGCCGAAAGCCCCGGAGCCACAGCTGCTCTGCGGCCCTGGTCTGTGTGGCCCTGACAGGCTCGGGGAAGCTGGACGTGAGCAGGGGCTTCTCCCAGGCAGCCTCAGCAACACCCACCAGTGACCTCCCTGCAGGGTAGCGCCCCCGCGACTGTCTCCCCATTGTGCCACCAGACACCCTCGTGCAAACACCCCGGCGGTCCCTTGCAGTCTGTGCTCAGTGCTGCTTCAGGCTGCGAGGACCTGCATGCGGAGCAGTGGTCAGCGGGCTCCAACGAACAGCCTGAGTGTGCCAAGGGCTTGCCACCCAGGTCTGCATGCCACCCCGGTGCAGGCTGCGTGATCCCCCTCGCATGTGACAGAAGATTGGCATACACGGCCTGACAGCCGCTGCCACACACAAGGGAGCCTCTATCCTCAGGCCACTGCCAGGACTCATGACTAGAGGACACGAGGTCAGGACCCTTACCTTTGGGTCATCTCCAAACTGGCCAAACTGCACATCGTTTAATAAACTACGAGCTGTTTTGATGATATCTTTACATTTTTTAGGTGTTTCTTCCACTTTCCCAGCCAGAAAGAGACAACAAGCTCCTGTCACCTGAAAGGAGACACAAAGTTCCCGAGGTCATCGAGGCTCCCAGAACCCGAAGTCAGGGGGTCTGGCTCCACAATGGACTGCGCCCCCACGCCCCACCTTCCTCATTCTCATTCCCCAATACACATATACCTCCAAACTGACTTCACACACTGTTTTAAATTTATGTCACATAAAGCAAAGCAGGTATCAGAAAGGGCAAGCGCTGGAGAGGCGCTTTCTGGCTGCAGGCTGTCGGAGCCTCTCACCCTGGGACGGGCCTTCTGCTGGTCCCAGGGGCCCACTGCCACACCACTGCCCACATTGTCTTTCCCTCCGTCAAGCTGCCAGGACCCAGAGCGGACACCCCAGCACTAGTGCCTAACTGGAAAAATCAAAGTCCAAACTTGATTTTGTTTATGTATGTTGGCTGTGCCATATAGTAGTAAACATTTCCTGGAAGATGCCACAGATGGACTACAAGTCGTCCACTAAATGGTATGGGAAGTAACAACACACGATAGAGAATGTTATCAAAAGGCAAATACTTACATATCTTGGGAATTGCTTGAAGGAATGGAACATATAGAAGCGATGAAAATAAATTATTCCAGTTGCCAGGGTATCATAGTGTCTGTTGCTCTGGTTAAGGACTTTAGGTAAGAATTTTTACAGGTGATGTTCTTAGTTAAATGCAGAGAAGCAATAAAGACCAATAGTAACAACCGAGTCAGAGGCTGGGAACTTGGGGTGCGGGGATCCTGGCACGGAGACAGCTAGCTGCAGCCTAAGCTTTTCCCCAGGCCAGGCTCCCCCCCTTTAAATCCTGCCACTGTGATCACTGGACCCCCGGGGTCACCTGCCCAACGGCTATGCTGCGTCTGTACACATTTCGATGACAAACAAGCCAAACCCAGGCTTAAGCAAACTGACAATAACTCTGAGCCACAAGGACACGGGACAGTTGCTTTAGTACCGCGTCCTGCACACTCTATGGAGTCCGGCTGGCTCTCGCTGGGGGCGGGGGTCCCTACACATTAGCTCCCAGGGGCATCAGGATACAGCCCCAAACGTGTGCCCACATCAAAGATGAAGCGAGCCCCCTCTCGGCGGTACCGGGCCTCGGTGGCTGGATCGAGTCCTTCGAGCTGCGAGGGTGTGTGAGCCAGGTCTTTCTTATCCCAGTACCAACATGGTTTTGTGTGGTCCAGGTTTGCTGAAGTGACTGAAGGGCTTGAATTTTCTTTATTTTCCTTCATTTATTGAAGTAGACTTGTTCTTTCCAAAAGAGTCTCTGGAAATGCTAGAATCCTGAGAAAGAAGGAGCAGCAAAGTTGGGAAGGGATGACCCACATCAAACCAGCACGGGATCAGAACCAGAACTGCAGGCCCTGGTCAGACTGGCGTGGAATCCAGGTTTCCCACAGCAACGCTCCTAGGAACCGCATGTTAGGAACCCTCACCCCCAGCCCCCACACACCGAACACTCGCAGGTCCCCAATTTCAGGGTGATTTAACTCCAAGAGTGCGCCTTCCTCTTGAGTCTAAATGTCAACCTCCACAAAGTCTGGAAGGAGCTGACCTCCGCTTGTCTCACTTCCTCCTGCCTTTCTTGCTAGACCCAGTCCCCTCAAGCTGGCCTAGATCCTGGTTTCTCACTGAAAAGGCCCTGGCCAATTACGACCCCTAAGATTTATGCTCCAAAATGACCCATTTCTTCCAGCTAGTACCCCGTCAAAATTTCCCCTTTCCAGTTTACTTATCGTCACTTAGGCACTTTCACTCAGAGAAGCCACCGGGCTCAATGAGTCCATACTGCTCGGTACAGAAATTAGAGGTGGGGCTGTGTGTTGTGGGGGTAAGCAGAGGAGGTGGTCCAGGAGGGGAGGGGTTTCTTTAAATTTCTCTTGCTTCCCACCCTCTTTCATTCAGAATAGAGATTCTGGGAAAACTTCACAGTGGAGAGGAGAAAGCCAAAGCAAGACCTTCCATCCGGAGGTCCTTACTAATACACGACCTGTTCGGAAGGGGTCAGAGAACTTTTCAATGGGGCAACCCGGGGCTGTAAGGAAGCGGCCGAAGCAGGTCTGCCTGGTGACCAGAGAAGCAGCAGTTTTGCCCGGCCCTGACCCAGGGCCACCAGGAAGCTCACCTGGACTGCGCGCCACTCGTCTAAAGGGAAGCTGATCTTCCCTCTGGCAGGATGAATAAGTACCTTGAGAAAAGCAATCTTCATGAACTTTCGTGTGTGATTCAACTAGGCAAAGGGTGGGGCTGCATGGAGGGAGACGTGGGGTATGCTGGGCAAAGTGAAAGGCTCACGATCACAAGTCATCTCGAGGTGTCACTTCTTACCTACGAGACTGACAAAACCCCCAAAGGCTTGACAAACCCTGTCAGCAAAGTGGCCAAAAAGCTACGCATGTGCGCTTTGACTTAGCAATCTGCTGGCCTACATATTCTGACTAGACCATAACAATTATGAAACTACGTATGCCATGACTATTCACCCAACACGTGTTATTTATAATAGCAAAGTCTGTAGATGACCTGAGTGTCTACCAATGGGGCACCGGTCGGATACAACAGTGGTGCACGGGCCAACTGTTGGAGACCGGGGAGTCTGTAAGTACCAGCGTGGTGACATCTCCTAGACAAGCAACGAGCACGACAGAGGACACAGGATGTTGGCATCCACATAATGAAGGAGATGAAAGCAGAGCAAGCACCGCTAGCTTTTTGGAAGTAATTAAAAGGAAAAGGGCCGGCCAGTTGGGAATGGGGAAGAACAAGATAGAAAGGACAGTGGTTTGGACAAGACTTCTTTTGAGTTCACCTTTCATACAACTTGGAAACAACAACCTGTTGTTTCCAAATAACTGCAGGTTTACAGAAAAGCTCGAAAGCGAGTACAAGAGAATTTATGCAGACCGGTCATCCAGCTTCCCTCACATCTTTAATACGACTGCACCTCACTGATTAAATCTGAGCAATCAGTACTCACACACTATCTAAATCACCCTTGGATGTTGGGTTTTCTGTTGCAGGAGCTAATCAAACCCTGCTCCATATGTACCGTGTCTTCCTTCCTTAGTGTCTTCTAAGTTGTAACGGCTTCTCCTGGTTTTCAAGGCCTTGCCGATTTTGAAGACTGGGAAGATAAGCAGTGTCTTGACCTGGGTGTACTCAACATTCTCCCAGGCCCGACTGGAGCTTGGGGAAGGATGGCACAGAAGCCACTGCCCGGCCCTCAGCGGGCCTCGGCAGACAGGAGGATGCTGCTTCCACAAACCCAGCCGCCGCGGGACGACACTGAGGCCTGCAGGCTTCCTGCGCCAAGGTACCGTTTTCCCTTTCTACTTTCTACGCCTCAGATATGAGTCATGTGGGCCAGCCCACACTCGAGGGTTAGGGAATTCAGCTTCCCCTCCCGAAGAACTGTCAGAAAACGTGTGGGGCATCTGTTAAAACCACAGCAACTAGCAGAGGCCACAATGGAGGCAGCACGCACGCACCCCTTCCTCCTTGAAGTCGGCCGGAGCTTCACCGTCACCGGACGGCAGCCCTCCACCGTCGCTACTGTGCTGTTTGACGGCTGGCTCCCTCTCTTCCTCTCAGTAACATGTGAAAGTCTTTTGTAAGATGTGTCCTCCTCGCCATTGAATCAATCATTTGCTCTTATTAGAATGGCCTGCTGGTATTTATCTTATTCTTTGAGTTATAATCCAAATGATTATTTCTTTTGTTGTTCTAATTACCCCAGCTAGAGCTATTGAGAGCAGTTTTCCAGAATGGTTCCTGGGTGCCTTTCTAACATAATTGTTGAGTTACATATTTAACACATTCACGAACTTAGCTAAGCGATAAGCAAACCCTGAAACTCAGCATGAACGCAGCACACACCAAGCAGGAACCAGCCACACGGAAAGAACGAGCAAGTCCCCTCTGCTCTGGGCAGATGTGTTTTCAGGGCAACAAGAACTGCAGGGAAACCTTCACTGTCCCCTGGAACGCGCCGTTAGCGAGCACTAACATGGCATGCATCGACCGTTTCCTGTGCGCTGCAGGACAAGCAAGTATGTAAAATGCCAATGTTGTTAGGAATCATGATTTTCAATGCAAAGAAAACAAGCACAAAATCAGAAGTTCAGGAAAAGCCCATGATGCTAACTTACAAGTGAAAAACTCCAGACAAACCACTGTCAGAAACTGCACACACGCGGCCTCACGCTCCGCCCGCACCGCGTCCTGTGACTGACACGCCCGGTCCAGGCCTTCCAGCTCAAAGCTGGTCCCCCCGGTGCGGGGTGCCTGGGACAGGCCTAGGCTGAGGAGGGCGCATCACTGACTTGGGAGCCAGCACGGGCTCCTGCTGGACAACTCAGGGATCTTTTTTTGAGTGTTACAAAGATGAATGACTATGACTCACTGTAAACGAGTGACTAGAAGTCCACATGCCCATAATACACAGTGTGTAAAAAGCATTTCTGTACAGAAAAGCCACTTTGTCAGGACTGGTCATATTACTGTGGAAAAAGCACCTTTACCTTAACAAAAATGATCAAACTTGGCACCACTCATCGGGTGAAAACCCTCTGTTATGTGCTTCCTGATGTGATGCGATACGAAACAAATATCACTGCCTACGAGGGCTACTTGTCGCATGGAAGCTTAACTGGAGCAAGTCCGAGTTCCAGTTCACAGTCAAGACTGGGAGCAAAACAGAGCAAACACTCAGTGCACAAGGCAGCCATCAGCCACACAGTGTGATGCCCCAGAACACTGTCCTGGTCTCTTCGAAAAGCTCAATGACATCAGCACACCAAGGGGTGGGCGAGCTGGCAGGGCTGAAGAGATGGGCGAGGCACAAGCTGACACCCAAGTGCCTCCTGGGCTTTGGTTTTCAAAGAAGCTATGAAGACATTTTGAGCATTTATAGAGAAATTTCACACAGACTTTATATAAGATGATATTAGGGAATGACTGTCTTTTTTTTTTAGGAGCAATGAGGATACTGTGACGACACAGGAGAACACCTTTATTCTTAGGCTGAAGTATTAAGGTGAAATGTCATAAGTCTGCAACTTACTTTCAATGCTTTGGCTAGAGCACACACTCACACAGGAAAGGTGGCAAAATGTCGACACGTGTCCAGTCTAGGCCATAGGTGAACAAGCAGTCACTGTACTCTTCTTCCACTAAATAAAAAGTTTGGGGAAACAATCACATGAGATAGTGAAGAACAGGGCTCCTCCCTCACACCCCCCAACCTCCCAGTACCAAGGAATGCTTGCTTATATCTGGATATTATGTATGAAAAAAATTTTAATTACTTTATAGCACCCAAAAAGCACGGTTTAATGATTTTCAAAGTGAATACACCATGTAACAACCTCCAGCTGAGAAGCAGGTCACCAGAGGTAACCTCTCACTCTTCTCCCAATCACTATCCCCCAAACCAAACCTCCATCCTGACCTCTCCCTAGCAACCACTCTCTCCTATTTCTGAAGGCCCGCGGCATGACTGGTCCACTCTTACAGCTGGTTCCTGTTGCTCACCCCACTCTGTGGGTGCCTCCTTGGCCTCTGAAGCAGCACCCATTCCTTCTCATTACCGTGCAGCTGGAGTTTTCTACCAGAGGCGAATTCTCTCATTAGGAGACTTCTGGCAATGTCTGGAGACATTTTGGCTGTCATGATTGGAGGTCTACCATTCTCTAATGCACAGAACTACCTATGCCAGGGACTTAACTGGTCCAAAATAGCAACAGCACTGAAGCTGAGAATCCCTGCTGTAAATATTCTATTCTAGGGCCCTCCCTGGTGGTACAACGGATTAAAGTATCGCCTTATGAAACTCTCCAAAGCCACTCCAGCGCAAGTTTGATCCCTGGCCAAGGAGTGACCCACATGGCGTGGCAGACCTCTCCTGACCCACCTGCCACTCCCCTCAGCAGTGTGCTTCGTCGATCTGCCTGTTCTATTCCCTGCTGTCTCTGGTGAATCCTCTCACCCACCAAACCTCTGGCCTGTACTCTAGTTCTATATGTATAAATAAATAAATCTTAAAAAGTCTATGACTATAGCACAATCTATTTCTCCATTTTACTGTGGGTAGACATTCAAAAATGTTTGTTTTTTTATTGTTAATAATAGTAAAGAACACCCAGGTCTATCTCAGCACATCTTGTAATCTACGTGTAACAGTCAGGAGCCCCTAAGATATATTAAACAGTTCTCCACATTCATCCAATACTTAGGGAGCAGGTACTAATGGGCCAGGCTTCAATGACAGCAGAGAACAAGACAGAGGTCCTAGCCCCTCTGGAAGCTTATAGTCTCACGGCAGAGACAAAGAGGAATAAACAAATGTTTTTCAGGGAGCAGCTACATACCATAAAGAGTAATAAAGCATGGTAAGTGCAGAGAAGGGGTTGGGGGGGAGGTTTGGAGATTTGTGGAAGGAGATGTGTGGAAGGTGGGGACTAAAGCAGTAGAGGGGGAAAGAGGAAGAATAGTAGTGGGGGGCAGGGGGCGGGCTTCATAACTGACCAGGAGGCCGAGGACATGGGACAGCTAAGAGATGATTTCAGGTTTGCTTGATGAACACAGAAGGGTGATATGAAAAGAAAAATGGGAAAGTGAGGGTGGGAGGAAAAGAATTTCTGAAGCAGAAGGGAAAGAAGGTTTGAGGGAGATATTTAAAGTCATTGGGTGGCTAAATCATGAAGATTATCTCCATATTTCTAGGAAGAAGAGCGTGAAGACAGCTGCTGAGGGGAAAGAGGCAGAGTGGGGAAAAGGTTAGGAATAAGCCTCAGAGATGGAGTAAGGTAAGGGCCAGAAAGAGCCAGGCCACAGAGGACTAGTCATAAGGATCTCCAAGCCTGCTTTAACCATCCGTCCCTGGCCAGACCCATGCTAATAACGTAGTGCAGGTTCCTCTGATGGCAGGAAAGACAGACAAAGGAAAGAGAGGGAGAACGAGTGCACAAATAGAATGGAGGCAGTTCTCAAAATCATCCATCTCCCTGATAAAGGTCTCATTTTAACTTTATAATCCTGTTTTCTATTAGTCTTTAATTTTCCCCCCAAGATCCTCAAGTTACAAAGTTTCTCATTAGCAACTTATGATTACTGCAAAAATGAGATTTATACACTCCAAAATAAAACTCTGTCCATAAACAATGGATGTCAAAGCATGTTAGCAATACTTCAGGAATGCACTTTAGCTGTAGCACTTTACATGCTGAGAGATTAACAGCGATTTGTGACATTCAGCATTATGGACACTTACAAGTCAGAAACAGGAAGGTCACCACTCAGCTTCCTGGCCCCAAAGTGTGCTGACCACCAGCAGCAAGCTTGCTCGCCCACCTCCACTTCCATGCGAGAGATCCCAACGTCACAGCGAGCCCGTGGCACTGCCACGTCAGTCTTCGTGTTCATTCTTAATGTCCGAACAGACAACGTCACAGACAGACAGGCTGTTCTGCTCATTAACAGGTGTTCTGTCCATCCCCTGGACTTGGTATGCAGAGGGCACAGATCGAAGAATGCATAAAGTCTACTCTCTCTCGGGCTCCCACCAAGTGTCCCATGCCTTTAGAACAGACACCTTTCCCTTACCTATAACTGCCCTTCCCAATCTGTGAAGGTGACTTTTATATGCCCTTTACCCTGCAGGGCAAAAAAAACCCCTCCATTTTCTCAACATGGTTTTTATGTTTCAAGACTCCCTTAAATATTATCATTCAAAATGGAAAACAATATTCTCTGACGTGCGCAGGCCATGGGAGAAGGGAGGTTGTTCGGTGCTGTTGGTGACATCCACCTGAGTTCAGCAGCATGCCTGCCGTGTGTCCACTGAGCTGCTCACACCTACAAGCTATGGTTTGTAGCTTCACAACTTGTCACTGAGAACATGGGCCGCGAGGCGTGAAGCCACTTACTTATCTCTGAGCTGTCAGTGGCAGAGCCAGATAGCGCCTTCTCTCATTCTGGCCCCCATTACAGTTTATATGCAGCAAATTATACCCTAAAACCACTTCTGTGAGGTCAGACCTCTTGTGTCAAACGTGCATAAGTATAATTTTGTTACGTAATCACTCTCAGCAAATCTACACTTGGTTAGTTTTAGCTTACGACTTCCACCATCTTTTAGAATACTGGTTGTCCCTAAAGGTTTTGAGTGCATTCCTCAATTTGAGAACCACATCTCCTGCATACTGAAAGTTGACAGTTGGAAACTGTTCAGCAGAGCCCGCAGGGCGAGACTAGAGGCCTGTGGCTACCTCCAAAGACCCCTCTTCAGACTGACATCAACTCATCAAGGGACATTTTTAACTTGGTAATTTGAATGGATATAAATCACCTCACTGTGCGTTACCCAGAGCCCAGTGATCTCATGTCTACTCGGAGAGGAGAAAGAGAATATTCTGTGTCCTAAGGCAGCCTGAATAGCCTCATGCGCAGCAATCCCTCACTCCCAGCTGTCTGGCAACTTAAAATGTACAACATGACTTGTGTAGCTTAAAATGTATGACATGAATTGTCACCTGACTTTAAAAAATGAAGTCCTATTGGTTTGAGCAAAATATACTTTCCAGTCTTCACTTTAAATGCGCTTTTAGGATCCCTCAAAAGCTACAATGAGTTTACAATCATAAGTGATCTATAATTTAGCTGCACCTTAAAAGCATGAATTAGTCCAATTAAGACTTTTAAAAAATAATCTCTATTACCTGTAACTTAATCCCTCTTGATTTTGTCTTTATCAAGTGTTAGATAAAACAAACAGAAAGTGTTTTTCTTCCTTCTACAAACTCATTGCTTTCATTATCTCCTCAAATGAACTAGTTCATTTTGTAGGTCAAAACTACGATCATTTTTTCTTTATGATACTCAGTTTAAAAAATGGCACTTAAAATGTAAGGTCTCGTTAACAATTGGCGGGTTTATTGCTCATTGGTGCAAATAATGTTTTTGAATTGGAACAGTAACATGCTTTATGCAAATACCATCTAATATATCTGAATAATGCATTACCATATAATCACAATGAGACAAAAAGAAACAATTCTTAAAAACAGACACCTATGGTAGCCACTGTGAAAAAAGAAAACTGAACAAGCCAAATCATTACTTTTACAGTCAAGTTTACTTAACAGATAAGCATCCTAAGAACAGTCGCAATCTACCCAAAATGTCTCTCAACGCCACCCACAGATACTCCCGTCTCCCACATTTTCCACTCAGCAAGACAGAGAGCTCACTATATAGCTGCTGGGGATATGCTCTTGAGGCGTTAATTCCAGCAACATCACTCACGCAAACCTTTAAGGAGCACTCAAGGCACTGTGCTAGCTACCTCTAAAGAGCGATTTAGAACGAGATACACAGATATTAAGTTTATCTCAAAATAATAAAAGGCCACCCCCAAGCAACTGCGTTGATTTAGTCGTTGCTAAAGCCCCATGATTTCGCAATGGCTCTGCTTAAACGGCAACTCAAATTTAGGAAGCCTTACCGGCCATGTTTTGTGCTGCTAAGAGCCTAAGAGCTCACAGTTAACTTTCTAAGGGACGAGCCCTCCAGCAACAAGCCAAACCAAAGGAAACCACCTAGGAGAGAGGGGGACGAGGCGTATAGGCAAGAACAAGACTAACCGCGGAAGTGCCTTTTCCTCCTTCCGAGTCTCACCCTTGGTACGTGGTCTCCAAAGTCGGAGTGCCCAAGATATGCAACAGCCCCCCAAGTCTCAGGCCTGGCCAAGAGAGACAGATAACGCTAACAAGTAATTAGGAAGACGTGGGTAGTCTGCGGTTTAGTGAGCGCCTATGATCCCTGCCCCTCTCTACACCTGCTAGGAACATCCCCGAGTCCGAGCCGCCCCTCAGTGTGAGGGCTGCTATCAGTTCTAGGGTCTTCGCCGGCTTTCCAGCTCCGCCCCTGCGCTTCAGACCCTCTCCCGCAGTCCGTCCCGCAGCCTCGCCGTCGCCCGCTAACTTCGATCGGCACCGGGGGGTAGCGGAGGGAGGCGGAATCCGGGAAGAAACTGGGCTGGCGGACGGAGGCAGTTGGCTACACCCCACTCCGACCTACAGGTACGCGGGAGGCCAGCGGGGTTGCCCGCGGTCGTCCGGTCACTTACCCCTCGCCTCAGGCAAGCCCCTTAGCGACGTCTCTCCTTGCTGACTGCGGCCATCTTGGACGTGGAAAGCCGGGGCGCTACGTCATCGCGCTGCGTCGGCGACGGAAAACAAGCGACGGGGGTGACTGTCAACCAATCAGAAGAAAGCAGGGCTCTCCAAAGAGGAAGGAGCCGCCAGTCTCCTTTCGGGTCCTTCCCTCGGGTTAGTGGCTGCCGCGAGCAGGAGGAGGAGGAACCGACCGGAGGGCCCCGCCCCACGGCCCCGCCTCCCGGAGCCAGAGGGAATACGAGAGCAACCGAACCTGCTAACGGAACTTGGAAACGAGGGGCGGGGCTTGAGGCTCCCGTCCTCCAATCAGCGCCTGGGTGTGGGCGCAACCCAGCCAATAGTGGTCCCGAAGCTGGCGGGGGCCGAGCCGGCCGTTCTGGCCCCCAGGCTCGCAGGCCCAATGGCTGGGGAGGAACCCAAGCGGCACGGGGGCGGGACAGAGAGGGCGGAGCTGCGACCCTGCGTCGGAGCCTCGGACCAATGGGCGACGGCGGCGGCGGTTCGGGGGCGGGGTCCGGGGGCG
>NW_004567114.1:2980356-3026537 GCF_000260355.1 Condylura cristata
CCCGGCTCTGCCCGCCCGTGAGCTCGGCGCCGCGTGCGGCCGCTCGGCTCTCGCTTCCTTCCTCCTCCCTCCCTCCCTCCCTCCCGGCGCCCAGGCTGGGGCCGCGCGGGCGGCTCGGAGGTGCCTCTCTCCGCTCCAGACCTCGGGTGCCGCCGGGCTGCTGGAGCACGAGTCCCGGCCCCTCTCCCTCACTTTAAAAACAGTCACTGAAAATAGGTCATCTCTCTTCCCACGCGCCCTGGCCACCTTCCACTCGCTCCGTGCCCTACTAGGGAGAAGAATTCAGTGCTCCGGACTCGGCCGTTCCGGCTTACACTCTCATGGCCCCAGCCTGGCCAGCCTGGCGAGGCGACGCCGCCTTCCCGGCTCCACCGGGGGAAAGGAGCGGTAGTGACCAGCGCCGCGGGCTGCGCGGGCCTGGCCTGGGCGGTGGGGCCTCCTGCCCGCGTAGCTTCTCTGGGAGGGGACCCTGTGGCTTTCTCCGAGGCAGGAGGGGGTGTTTCAAAAGCAAAAGAGCTCTTACTGCTAGCTGACAGGCTGATGTTGCTGATTAGAACCTCGGAAGAGTTCACCTTTCAGCGATTCCTGTCCCTAGCCTAGCTGCGTGGTGCAGGTGATCACCCAGCTGAACGCTTGGCGGAACTCACACAACTGCGCGGAAAAGGCTTTTTTTTTTTTTTAACTGAATGTAAATAATACCTTCCCTCTCCGATTTCCAGCTCAAAAATGACCCACTGCTATTTCAAAAGTGAGCTAACCAGCAATAATCTAAAAGGCTTTTCTTACAATTTGAAGTGAGTGCCTTTAACTCAGCATATAGCAGAATAAAAGCGGCTCTCCCTCCACTTAAGTTTGGTGAGAGACTGTTGATACAGCCTACTGTGCTCCAGGGCCTCCTCCCCCAGTTAGTCCCTGGGGCTGCTCTGATTGATATTTTGGTAAAGTTCCAGCAATCCAAGGAGGAGTGTTTCTCTGGCTGGGCAAAGTAGTTCGCAAACTCGAGTTCTCAGAAAAACTCCAGAACAAACAAGCTCTGGGGTTAGCCTGCTGCTGCCTCTTGTCTGCCACCTTTCTCTTCTCTCTCTGTTCAAAATTGTAAGTTAATATCTGAAATGGAATTCTAATCTAAACCCATAAAATGGCTCCTGCTTCTCTTTTCCACTATGCCAACAATTCTCAGTGCTTTTCACCTAGCATTGAGACGGTGGTTGCCTGCAGATGAAAACATTTATGCCTATGTGTGCAGTTGAATTGAGAGTTTCTGTTCATTTCTGTCAGTATGAGTGCAGTAAGGTTGTCAGTGATAAATTCACACTTTCTGAGCTGCACTTCTGAATCTTAAACGTTAGGCCATCTTTAAAAGATGATTGAACCTTTGCTCTGGAAGCCTCTGGAAAATGAGAAAAATGTGACGCTTATACTCAAGTATTTTCCATTTTCAAGTTTAGCCACGGAAGCCCTTCTTGTTTTGAGATCCCTGATAAACAGTGACAACAGTCTTCTGCAAATGATGTTCTCTTGTCTAGACGAGGATGACAAGGGACATGACAGCTGGAGGGAAGTATCAATGGTAGCACAACCAGCGCGTAGTAAACATTTCGTGGATAATTACTGGCACAATGAAAACTATGTGTGTGGCTTGTGCTGCGTGTAATTTTGGTGAAAATAACATTGCAAACCTTACCCCCAGTTCAGGGTTGTTCTGGAAGCTTTACTGCTGTCAGTTGGGTATGGGCTTTGCCAGTCTCTTCAGATGTCTGAATTACATAGTCTCCTTTTTACTTATCACCCACCTGTAGTAGCTTTGGGAAGCGACACTAATGATACTATATGGTTTTTGGTTTGAGTGTTTGTGACTATCATCACTGGAAGGCCTTTTCTCTCTAGAAGCTGGTCTGCCAGTGCCCTGGCACTTCTTTGGGGAGGGGAGAGGCATTTCAAGTATTCCTCTCCTACCTGAGTTGGACACTGGAGCCAGGACTGTCCCCCCCCCCCCACTGGCGAGTGGGCGTCATTATTACTCCAGTGTTAAAAGTTCTGTTGAGAGCTGGAAGCTTATCTTCCTTTGAGGCTATTTGCGGCCAGTTCTCTTCTGAATTAGCTCTCATTGTCTTGAGGCAGATTATCTTAATGACGGAAGATAGAATGACAGGAGACCATCCTTGAGCTGTGTATCCCTTCTCTCCTTAGGTCAGTAAGACCCCTGGGTCTGTCAGTTCATTCTGCAGTCATATATTCCAGGGGGACTAGTAGGCTAAAGATTTGCTGCTTTGGAATTTGTCTAGTTTTCGCTTTTGTTGCATCTACAGTCGTGCCTTACCTGGCAAAATTGAATTCTGTACATTGGATTTCCTTGTGTTAACTTGTTTTCCTATTCATAAATTTGGAGATGTTAAAATATTTTGACCTGCGAGTATAACTCACTTAGATAATGTTTATTCTCAAAGTAAAAAAACATTTTGGTAATAGAGCATGAATGCTCATGATATATTGTTCTATTAAAAGGAGTTGAGGCTTTTTTTTTTTAAAGTCACAATCTCAAAGAAGGAAAAAACTCAAATTAGCAGAATTGGCAAGATTAGAATTTCTGAGTTTTGTTGTTAAAAGTCAGCCAGTAAGCCCTCCCAGGTGGCGCAGCCGGTTGAAACACAGCACAAAGAAGCTTAAGCCACTTTCTCATGAGTTTGATCCCCACCTGCCCCGGAGGAGACCCACATGGCGCGGCAGACCTCTCCTGACCCACCCGCTGCTCCCCACAGCAGTGTACTTCATCGATCTGCCTGTTCTGTACCCCACTCTCTCTCTGGTGAATCCTCTCACCCTCCGCATCTCTGGCCTGTACCCCAGTTCTGTACAAATAAATAAATCTTTAAAAAAAAAAAAAAGTCAGCCAGTAAATTGGACCCTCCCTGGTGGTGTAGCAGGTTAAAGCACAGCACTAAAGAAGCTAAAGCCACTGCAGCAGGAGTTTGATCCCCACCCCAGAGGTGGCCCTCAAGGTGCAGCAGACCTCTCCTGTCTCCCTGCTGCTCCCCTCAGCAGTGTACTTTGTCAGTTGGCCTGTTTTGCTCCCCACTCTGTCTCTGGTGAATCCTCTCACCGGCCCTGCACCTCTGGCCTGTATACCCCAGTTCTGTATACAAAAATAAATCTTTAAAAAAAAAGCCAGTCAGTAAATCCAGCCAGAGGTTAGCTGTGGAGACTCAGTTTCCAGTTGGGAGTTGCCTCTAGATTTTGGGAATAAACAGATCATAAAAGGAGAGGCCCAAACACAGGTATTGACAGTTTCCAACAGAAGTAAATTTGAGAGGAAGGCACATGATTCCAAATGATTATGAAATCAAAGAAAAGACTGAAATTCTTTCTTACCTAAGTACTTTCCAAACAGAAGTTAATTAATAATCAAAGTAAGTCCAAACACTCTTGGCTGACAAGACAAGTCCTGACTCTGAAGTTGAGACTTGCAAAGGAGGGCAGTGATCCCGAACACAAAGTAACACACCAGCCTTTTCATGCCTGGCCTCAGCCATGGGCACAGAGGGCGGGGGCAGGGCGGAACGTGTGCCCAGGTCTGTCAGGAACTGCAGAGTAGTCCAGGTCTGCTCCCTAGGTCTGCCACCTGTCGGATTCCTGCCTACCCAGTGCTTCCCATTTCCTGTCTGTCATGGGATGCAGCTCTGTATAGTGTACGAGGGCTAAACAAGTTCTCTGGCTCTGTGGTTTAGAGCTCTTAATACCAGATAACAGGCTTTCCCCTATCCATAGTGTTTTGGTAAGCACAGTTGAAAAGAGAGATGAAAGTTAGACACCTTATTGTTGCGTTTACCAAAACTTATTTACTGAGGGCCAGTAAGGTCATCAGTGGCCTGCCCTGTACCCCAGATTTTGGGAATAAGCAGGTCATAAAAGCAGAGGGCCGGCGCAGCGGGTTAAAGCGTAGCACTAAGAAGCTAAAGCCACGTCAGCATGAGTTCGATCCCCGCCTGCCCTGGAGGTGACCACATGGCGCGGCAGACCTATCCTAGCCCGCCCGCTGCTCCCCTCAGCAGTGTGTTTCCTTGATCTGCCTGTTCTGCTCCCCACTGTCTCGGGTGAAGCTTCTCACCATCCTGCACCTCTGGCCTGTACCCCAGTTCTATATGCATAAGTAAATAAATCTTAAAAAAAAAAAAAAGCAGAGGGCAAACACAGGTACTGACAATTTCCAAATGAAATACATTTGAAAGGGTAGCAAAGGGTCCCCAATCTGTGGCACGGCAGTGGCCTATAGCATGTTACTGTCGCTGAAGTGATAGCTGTCATGGTCCTTGTGTGGTTTCTGCAGTTTGTAGATCCAAGAGGAGATCACCACGGCCTCTTGTGTTTTTTGACAAGGCCAGCAAAATGGTTCTTGACTTTTAAAAGTCCAAAGAGAGAAAACCTTGTAACCTGGAAGCTTGTGAGTGGGTTGGCTTTGTGCTGAATTGACTCCGAAGCTATTGATAGTATTGAGAGCCCATGGCTGGTGAGGCCCTGCCCCACCCAAGTCTGTCTTCTGGTCTAATCCAACTCTCTGACCTAACCCTTGTCATCTATAGAGTGGGCCTGGCAGTGCTTGTCTTCATGGTGTAAAGTGCTTGTCTGAGCTCAGCAACTGGTTGTTTCAGCCTGCAAACAAGGGAGCGTTTAGCATGATCATTTGCATCTAGGTGCAAAAAGATCACTAAGTTCAGGGGAGCCCACCCATCCTGCTCCAAGGGAGTGTTTAGCATGATCATTTGCATCTAGGTGCAAAAAGATCACTAAGTTCAGGGGAGCCCACCCATCCTGCTCCAAGGGAGTGTTTAGCATGATCATTTGCATCTAGGTGCAGAAAGATCACCAAGTTCTGGGGAGTCCACCCACCATTGGTTTTCCTAGCAAAAACATTTTTATCCTAAAGGCCTCGTGTGCAGCCACCTGCCCTCATCTTTGCCATCACACCAAGAAATTGGCACTGAACAAAGGAGTGAGTTCACTGATCGCTTGGCTCCTGGAGAGTGAGGCAGCCGCAGGGTTGGTAGGGAGCTACCCGTGTGGCCCGGGAAGGCGGGACTCCCTTGAACCTCGCCCCTCCAGGCGCATATTTGGAGGGTTTCGTTTCATCTAAAGGGGTTATGTTCACTTGAGAAGCATGTGGTGGTGAGGGCGTGAGGGCTGCCTGAGCCTGGAGAAGCCCGGGTGCGGGCAGGTGAAGGGTCTCTTTCTTTTGAGAGGAGGTGGTGAGGCCTGTCAAAGAGGTGGACGAACTCCCCTGTTGCCCACAGAGCCTGGCCGGGTGAGGTGAAGGAGCAGAGTGGGGCCAGCGGGCAGTATTGGCACCCCAGGCCATGCCTTAGGGCCTGCATTGTGCCTACCTGAGCTGCTCCGGGGCAGCACGCTCCTGCCCGGCTGCCTCACAGGGGCAGCCTTGGCGTTGGCAGGGGAAAGCAAGGCACTTTGACCGCGTTAACTGTCTGTCACCCTGGATAATGTTACTTTAAACCTGTCCAAGGTGGAGAATTAACGCAGGCAACCCCAGCGGCCTCAGTGCTGTCATTGCCCAGTTCTAGAATCCAGAATCCTTAGGAGGAATGTGGGTGGTCTGAAGGTAATTTCTTGACAGATTACAGCTGTTCCTTCACACGTAACATTTTTCTTTGGGGAAGATATAATAGGAAATGATTATTCATGGTACCAAATGATTCTTTGGTTTATGAAAGTTTTTTTCAGCGTTCTTTAAATAGGAGCCTCATTTTCATTTAAGTGTATTTACAACCTAATTCAACCACAGTTTAAAGCTGAAACTATAATGTACTTGAAAAGTCAGTCAGAAATGGTTTAAGCATCTCTAAAATGATCGTGTAAATTAGTGGGAAAATAGCAAAAACATTGTTGGAAGCTAGAAATGTATATTTTAAAAAATTTATAAGTACATACAAGCATGTACACACACACTCATGGATGCACACACATGCAGGCACACACCACACGCACATGTATGCACCCACTCACGCACACGTCACACACATGTGTGCACACCCAGGCTCGCATGCATGCATGCATGCACACCCACAGACACATGTATGCATAATACCCACACATGTATGCACACGTCCACGCACACACTTGTGTGCCCAGTGCAGTGTATGCATGTGCCCACACACACACACCCGCACGTGTGCACACATCACACACATGTGTGTCCACACACGTGCACACACACCCACGCGCACATACATGTCCGCGTGCGTGTCCACGTGCATGTGCATTCTATGCATGTGACAGCCCAGGTAGTTCTACATGAGACAGATGTTTCTGGCCTCCAGCGGCTCGGTCTACGCTCCTGCTACTCGCCAAGTGAGTTGAAATGCCTGCCTGCTCGCTTTGACTTTCTGGCTGAGTGTGACACAGTGACACAGTCTCTGACTTGCACCTGGAACGGAGGGCCACTGGTTAGCACTCAGATCCCTGTCACTTGGGTTGGTGTGACCCTGCTGGCAGTTTCCTGGTTGTTCCCAAGCCCTGGTCCAGCTACGTGGGGCCGGTGGTGAGCACCTGCAGCTGCCGCACTGGCTTCCGTAGGGGAGGAAACATCACATCTTAAATCTTTTGCCTTTTCCGATCCCATCAGCCTGTAATTTGTGCATTTAAAGGGGACCCTAGTGGCCTGCACAGCGCGCCAGTGGCTTGAGAAGGCCTGCTTCTGGTGTGTTGCCCGCAGATCAGGCCGCGGTCTCACCCCGTAGGCTCTTTTACAGCTGGGTGCCGAGGGAGGAGGACACCTCTGGGCCCTTGGCTCCTTTCATCAATCCAGCTGTGACGTGGGGGAAATGCAGGCGACACTGAAAAGCAGATGCTGGCTTTGAGCTACGGTTTTTGAGATAAATTGCCAAATGAGTGTAATCAAAAATGTTTATTCTAGTTGTATTTAGTTGAAAGCAACTCAGGAAAAATACAGATATACACCCTTCCCATTCAGAATTTTTGAGAGGAAAAAACCCCACGCAGTTGAGCTCCAGCTCTGTTCAGTGTGTGTGAGCTCTGCACACGGGCCAGGTAGCCAGAGCACCCTTACCTCCCCCACCACTGCCAGGCCCGCAGTGTGAGTATCTCCGTGCCTTACCTCCTTCCTGTGGGGTGACAGACTCGTGTGAACCGCTTGATTCGCCAGCACGCACTGATGATTGCGCGCACCCACTCACAGGAGTTAGTGGTCCAGTGATCGAGTATGCCTTTTATTTCGTGGTCTTTGAAAGCCTGTTTGATCTCTTTGGGGGGGAGTTGATGCACCTGATAGATGCCTGCGGTGTTCTTAAAGAGGCAGACTGAGCACACGGTGGATTTGTGAACTGTCTCTGGGAAGGAGACAGCAATGTGCCCGCAAAGGCCAGCAGGTTGCTGGTGGGATCCGCTGCTTCTCTGCCCTCTATTACTTTTTCTGTGTGTTTTTTCCTGTTTTAAGTAAAAAAGGGCCTGAGGCCCTCCCTGGTGGCGCAGCAGGTAAGGGCGCAGCACGGCAAGCCCAATTCTATATGTACAAATAAACCTTTAAAAAGAAAAAGGGGGCCTGAGCCCTTTGTTTCCATATACTTTTGTTTCTACCAACATAATTCACTGAGAATTTGTAAAAAGATCTCAAGATTAGCTTTGGGGAGGAAATCTTTCACGGAGTGTTTTGTCTCCTGGCCAGTATTTGGGAGTTAGCGTATGTGTGTGCATATGAACCTTTAACTTATAAATATGAGGATGCATATTTCTTTCTTTTTTTTTTTTAAAGATGTTTTTATGCATACAGAACTGGGGTACAGGCCAGAGGTGTACGGGCGGCAAGAGAATTTATCAGAGACAGAGTGGGGAGCAGAACAGGCCGACTGACCAAGTACACTCCTGAGGGGAGCAGCGGGCGGGTCAGGAGAGGTCTGCTGCGCCCTGTGGTCACCTTCGGGACGGGGACGGAGCTCATGCTGAAGAGGCTTTAGCTTCTCGATGCTGCGCTTTAACTTGCTGCACCACCAGGGAGGGCCGAGGATGCATGTTTCTAATACTGGTATTTGGAATAACTCTCCCAGGCAAGTATTTGGTCTTTCTGGGAACTTGATGAATCTCAGAGGCCGCTCTTTCACTGGCGGGTCACGCTGTCCCCCCACTCAGACACTGGCTGTGTGTCACTGGCATCACGATAGAAATGACTCACGGCGGATAGCAAGGTGCTGAGGGAAGCATGCAGAGGGTGGGGAGTTACTTCAGATCCACGATGTTGGCGATGTTGTAGCTTCACAGAGATGGGGGTAAGGTTAGGAAACCGCCTGTGCTGGCCCTGCCACCTCAGACTGACTCAGTTTCGTCCTGCTGTCTCACTGTTCCCTGCCCCCCTCTTCTCACTTCAGGTAGCCCGTGCTTGAGTCTTCGTCCCCGCAGTTGCCTCGAGGCCCACAGACCCGCTGTGCTGTGTCTGTGGCAGCGGCAGTGCCCGGGCAGGCTGCTTGGATGGCGCCCTGGGCGCCCGTGCGCTGGCGCGGCCCCACGTTCGGGCTGGAAGCCGGGCTCCCCGGTGCGGGGGCACCTGGCCGGGTCTCTGCCTCTGCCCAGGCTGTGGCTCTGCGGCCTCCAAGGGCGCGGCCCGGCCCTGGCCTGGGGCTGGACAGTGTGCAGCTGACCAGCGCTGAGCCAGATCCCGTTTCCGGTGCTCGTGGTGCCTCAGGCCACGCGTGGGGAACCTGCCTTTTCCCCTGCAAGCGGACTTGCTCTTGCTTTGTTGCTTCCTTTCAAAATTCAGGTTTGTGTTTATCAGTTTCCCTATGAAATTTACACCTTGAGGTGTTTTTGAGCAGTAAACGGTGGATTCCCAGGAGAAATCCTTTTAACTGAACTTTACATACTTTATGTGGAGGTGTTGTTCACTAGAAATCAACAGTAACGGTCCCACTTTGACTACTGTTCTACTCCGCTGAGGGCAGTAGATGAGAGCGCTTCCTTGCCGCCTACGCTTTGCCTTTCTCCCGGGAAGTAAACTTTACCCCCAGGTAGCACAGATACACAAATCAACATCTAAAGTTTTCCCTTCGTTCAGCAAATGGAGCGCGGCCGTCCGCCGCCCCGTACCGGGCCCCCAGATGGCACGGAGGGGCAAGCTGTGGTTCCTTCCTGCCAGGAGGGTGCGGGCACATGCGTGCTGTGAACTGCGGGGCAGGGGTAGGCCTGAGGCGCCAGAGTGGGGCTCTGAGGCGAGGGGCGTGGGCCCGCAGGGAGTGGGTGTGAGACAGGCTTCTGCCTAGGGCCGAGGGCTCCACAGGCTGTGGAAGGAGTGTAGGGCGCGTGGGAGCGCCGCGCTCTGTGGACTGGAAGGAGGCGGGGACGGCACACAAAGCCCGGGACGATGGGCGCGAACTCGATGGGCGCGAACTCGGCAGACCCGGCAGGAGGCTCTTCACAGATGCTGGTGGCCATGAAGTGTAGAGAGCCCCTGCTGGGCTGAGGGGCCCGGGAAGCCAGCCCTGCCCGGGCCGGGTCCTCATGTAAACGCGCCGCGGGCTGCCCCAGAGCGCGCAGGGGCTCCGGACAGAACCCGCCGGGGAAGCGTCCCTGGAGGCCCTCGCTGTCGGTCCCGTTTCTCTGTGGGGCAGAGTCAGAGCTGGCCTGGACCTGGGGTCCCGCACCCCAGGCAGGAGCAGCCTCTGGGGAGCGGCGGCCCCTCCGCTCCAGAGTCGGGAGGAAGCGAGGTAAGGCCTGCTGAAGACTCCTCTGCCTTGCCTGGGCCCGCTGCCTTCCCCACCTTAGGACCTGCATCGGCCCGAAGAGAATTCTAGAAGACCGAATTGCAGAGAAGCATCTCTTAGTCACCTTGAACCTGATCGATTCTCCTGACTCTCCTGAGAGAGAGGACTGCCCGGAGGTGACCAGGAGCTCCTCAGGATCTTTTGGGGCGAGGGGTCGCAGAGGGTCTCTTCGTTACCAAAGGGGGAGAACCCTGGAGCTGAGTTGCACCAGGGGCGATGGGTAGAATGGAGCTGCCGGGGCTGAGGCAGTGAGGGCCTGAGGGTCTGTGTGGGAGGTTGGGGGCCACCCTCCAGCTGTGGACAGAAGGACCGCGGAGCAGAAGGAGCGACGTCGTCCCGTAGCTCTCACATGCAGCTCCCACGCAGGCGGGGTGAGCGGCGGTCGGCGGTCGTCTGAGGGTGCTGTGTCCTGCGGAAGGCACGCAGGGTGTCCCGAGCTCGAGGAGCAGGCTGTGCACTCTGGGCGAGACACTGCACACTCTGCACGCGACAGTTTGCACTTCCACCTTGGGGTGCAGCGGGCTGTGGATGGCGCGGCGGGGAAGCAGCCTGGCGCTGAGCATGCTGGGCTGCAGGGGCTGGTGCCTACAACAGCCACCGGGCTTTTGGCCTCGCCTTGTCACGGGTCCGCTCCTGGGGGGCTCGCTGCCCGGGGGGTGCTCCTGCTGTATTTCTGCTCCTAGCCCAGTCCACTCTAAAAGAGCCAGCAGTTTTCTGGCTAAAAGAACAAGCAATCTCGAGGACAATGCCAGCTGTTCAGTGCGAGTTGAACAATGCAAGAGCCAGCAGTTGACTGGGAACATTGCCGCCGAAGGGATCTATTGTGTTTTCAAATCAGTGACCAAATATTTACTGCTCTCTCATGGGGAGCAAATGAGACATTCCCTCTGTGTTCCAGGAAGCTAGAAACTCGGCCCTGAGCCGCAGCCTAGGGAAGCCAGTGTCTAGGCTGACAGGCCAGTGCACGTCCCTGCAACCGGCGGCTTTTCCCCAACCACGGGGGTCTGCTCAGGCTGGGCGTAGGGACGCCCACAGACGGGAGCAGAGTGGGCCTCCTGGGGCCTGGGGTCGAGAGGGCCACGGAGATGTGAGCCAGTGTGCAGGACATCGGGGCCAGGGCCACAGTGGGTGGGTGGCAGAGTGAGCAGGAGAAGGCAGGCAGTGGCGCCAGAGGGGAATTCACAGTGCGAGGGACAGGAGGCCCGAGACACGAGGACAGCTGCGGCCTCCTCTGCCCCGCAGACCGGCCTGCCCTCTCTTCACGTGGCGACCTCCTGGTCGCATCTCAGCCCACAGGGTTTCAGGCCTTACTACCTCCTAGAGGTTGTTACTGCCTCCCTCCTACTGTCTGACCTGCTGGTGGGATGTTCTAGACACTTCTTACATGTGAGGCCGTCCCGGGCTCGGTGTCGGAGTGCCAGGTTGGGAGGCTGTGGGGTCCAGTCTGGTGTCTGCCATCAGTGTCCTGTGGAATCCTGGCCACGCCAGGGTCCAGGGAAGGCCTCAGACTGACTGTAAAGTCTGTGTGTCAGAATGCGTCGATGCTTATTCAGAGAGTCCGACTGTTGCCCTTAATACAGGGACACGCGGGTGAGGCGAGCTGTGTGGGTTCTTGTGCCCCGGGGGCCCGTGATATGTGCCCTCTAGCTCAGTAGTGTCCTGGGCTAAAAGTTTTGGTTCTACAACAAAACCTATGTAGCCTGAAAAACTTGCAGGGTAAAGGTGGCTTCTGCTATGGTTTCTGGAAGTGAAAGGGTGAGCTCTTCCTCCAGAGATGATGAAGCAGACTTCTGTTTGCATTTGAGAACTTCCACACACTAATACTTGTTACACATTCCTGTTTCTGGAAGGAAACTTCAGGATATGTTAAGATCGTACCACCTTAAGGCTGAGCTACTGCTGCGACATTTTACGGCTTGATTTTGTCCCCTGGAAATGTAAACTTTCCCTCCTTGTCTTTTCTTTCTCTGCAGCCAGAAAATGGGGAAGAAGAGCCGAGTGAAAACGCAAAAATCAGGCACCGGTGCATCAGCTAGTGTGTCCCCCAAGGAGACCTTGAACCTAACCAGCGAGCTGCTGCAGAGTAAGTCCTGCCTGGCCCCCCGAGCCTGTGGGGGCACAGCTCCCCTGCACCCCCAGTCCTTTGGGGGGGGGAGTGGCCACTGGTACGAAGTGTAGCAAGTGTGTGTGCATACCACAGCTCATGCCCAGATTTAGAGAAAACTGTAACTGCATTTACCCCAACTGAAATGGGGTTACCAGCACCCCTTGATCCTGCTTACTGCGCACAGGGCCCCGCGGAATATAGGTGTCAAGCCTCCCCAGCCACCCGATGTGGCCTCCCTGGGCTCTGGGCCCAGCCCGGCCCCTTTAACAGTGCGGCCAGCAGCAGCGGCTGATCCCCCGAATCCCCAGGCAGGACTGTCTCGGCGGGGTGAGGCCCCCGGAGCAGGGCCATCTGGAGACCGGCCTTTGGGACACCCCCCTGTGGAAGACTGGCCGTCCGTAGCGTCCCCAGCTCCGTGCTGACGTCTGCGCGGTCTTGCTCGAGGGAGACTGAAAGGCAGTTCAGTGCCTGTGCTCACGTGCCTACGCCTGAACTTGCAGCTCCCGTTCACTTTTCATTGCGAATTGTCATTTTAATTGTAAGTCTCAAATTTAGCTGCGGTCACTCTATTAACTAACAGCACTGACCTCGTTCTCTCTCAAGTTTAGATTGGGTGACAGGACAATCTAAATGAAACCCAGCTTCCCCTCCCCTCCCCTCGACAGAAGCAGGTGGTACCCTGGAGTGGTCAGGTCCCTCCCGAGTGCACCTGGGTCCCCTACCCCGAAGCCTGAGGGGCCACACCCCTCTCCCCCCCAGCTTGAGGGCGCTCTGTGGGCAGGCAGCCTCGCTCTCTGTTCTCGGGGCTCCCCTGCCCATGGCCGGTATTTGTAGCCGGGAGGGTGAAGCTGCGGTGAGCTTCCTGGTTTGAGCCCGCGCTTCCCTGGACCTGCGCCTCTTGTGCCCCTTCCCTGGGAGAGCAGGGGCCAGGCCCTCCAGCAAGAGCTCTGAGCCGTGCTCTGCTTCCCAGAGCACAGAGCCGCTGCTGGGCAGGGCGCCCCGGGCAGCCGTCCACTGCCGCCCGCCCTGCGGGTGTGGGTCTTCCCGCTCCGGCCGCCCGTAGAATCTGAGCCCCCTTCCCTCAGCGGTGGCGCACCCCCCGCCGCTCCCCAGCGCTGACTGAGGCCTGTGCTTGTGGGTGCGGCACGGCGCGGCTGTGACCCTGTGCATTTGCACCCCTTCTTTTTACCTTCAAGGAGCGTTTTCCAGGAAAGGCTTTGCATTTTAGCTCATCTTTTTAGCTTTTCCTGTCACAAGTGTGTTCTGAGCAAGCTTGCTCAGGGCAGCAAGAACGAGGTCCCGCAGCCTGGCCCTGCGTGGGTCCCGGGGTCTCGCGGAATCGGTGGCCTTTAGTGGCGGCTGAGCATTTGACACGCTCCAGAGCTTCCCACTCACCTCCCCCCGTTGGTCACGGGTGCCGTGGTGCGTGCCGCCCTCTAACGTCAGCCACGGCAGCCCTAAGCAGGGCCCCCTCCTCCCGGGCACCGGCGGCGGCCAAAGTGGACAGCCCTGACTGTGCCCTGTGTTTCAGAATGCAGCAGCCCCGCGCCCGGCCCGGGGAAGGAGTGGGAGGAGTACGTGCAGATCCGCTCTCTGGTGGAGAAAATACGGAAAAAACAGAAAGGTAAATGTCCCACGGGAGCTCCGGTTTTAGCCAGGCCAGGGAAGCGGCGGTGACGGGCTGGGGAGTAGGCTCAGGCCCCTGGCCGCCGTGGAGAGCCAGCGGGGGATGGCACTGGCCTGGGGCTCGCCTCCCTCCCGTCCGCGAGCCCCGCTTGGTGAGCTGTGAAAACTCTTGGGCTTTGGGAGCGAATGAAGTTTGTCTCTGGGGGCTAAAATGACATAACTACTTTTTATTTTATCTTTTGAAATAAATGTTCAAATCTGTTTCCTTTGGGCTTTGAGGTCAGCCCAGAGTGGTGCGCCTGGTCCACACCCAGCTAGCTCCAAGCCAGTGAGCCGCGTGCCAGCCAGTGGTTAGGGTGGATGCCAGCACGTTCTGATTGAGTAAGAGAGGTGCCTGAGCCCCCGAGTTGTGACCTTGGGGGTTGCGTTTGGCAGACCTTATGATATTTCCCTGCCGAGCTGGTGATGCGGCACGTGGCAGCTTGAGAAAGTTCACTCAGCATTTTCATTTTGTTCCACGAAGCACAAAAGTAAAGGGGTGCAGGCCCACAAAGAGCGGAGCGTAAAGAGGGGGCAGGGGAGCTTCTCGAAATCCAGCTGAGTGCGTCATCATGTGGTGGTCCTTGGCAAAGGTGGGCCCAGCCCCGACTGGCCTGCGCCGTGATGTGTATGTCGCAGAGTGCTCTGCGCTGCTCACTCCGGCTCTCCCACAGTGAGAGGGTTTCATGTGTCCTGAGGGCCACAGGGCACAGGCCGTTTGTCACGGTGGACACTGAGGTTGGGCAGATGCTGCTGCCCGCCGTGATGGGGAACGTGCGTGCATCTCCCAGCCAGCTGGTTACCGCCTCTGGCAGACACAGCACCCGTCAGCCCGCGGCGCAAGCTGGGTGGGCGTTGGTTACCGTGACTGCAGCCCCGGCTGGCTCCCACACCCCACTCCTGACCGCAGAGAGCCCCCGCATCTCTTGGGTTCTTGTGAAACATGTTTTTCCCTTCGCATAGCCTCTCATCCTTGCGACTTTCTCAAACCCGATGGAAAGTGCGGGAAGCAGTAGAACTGCAAGGACACCCCGCACGGAGTCGTGCTCAGGCCCCGGCCTTCCTGCTCTGCTCTTCTCGTCTGCTTCCCCTCCTGCCTCCGCAGCCGGTGTCCCTTGTGTTTGAGCTCTCAGCCTTCCAGGACAGAGCCCAGGCCAGGCCTGCAGCCTTCGCCCGCCCTGCCGCTCAAGGCGTGTCTCTTGTCCATGATGTTTCTGCTCCTCCCTGGGCCCTGCACACATCTGCATCCGCACATGGTATCGTCAGGTTTTACATCGGTGCATTACATACTTTCGGCTTTTTGAGAAACAGTCCTTTTTGTGTCAGTGGCTGTACATGGGTGCTGCAGGGCCTCCAGCTAGAGCTCAGAAACGGGTGCACACTCATTTGCTCTGGGCCTTCCCGTGTGCAGGTGTGAGCCACTGATGTGTCTTTTGTGGGCCCGGGAGCACAGATATACGTGAGAGAAGCCGTGGGGCTGCAGGGCCGCCCCCTCTGCCACGACAGTGTGACGGGGTGCCTTCCCGCCGGGCCCACCGCGCCTCACCCAGATCAGCCGCTCCTCTCCGGCCCAGCGGCTCGGGCTTTGATCCCCCATTCCTGCCCCGAGTTGAGAACTGTTCTGTGACTCTGTCCATTAGGTCTGATTTTTGTTGCAAGACTGGCATGCTGTGCTCTCCTAGAGCTAGATAAGGTCTCTTCCGCCTCCTGAGACAAGCATGAAGGCCACCGGCCCTAAAAGCACCTCTTGTTCTCTGAAACGGCTTGTTTAGGTCTGTCTGTTACTTTCGATGGGAAAAGAGAAGATTACTTTCCTGATCTGATGAAATGGGCCTCTGAAAACGGAGCTTCCGTGGAGGGTTTTGAAATGGTTAACTTCAAAGAAGAGAGCTTTGGTTTGAGGGCGACCAGAGATATCAAGGTGAGTGTGTGAGTGGGGCATGGGATCCCCGGGTCGGGGTTGGGGTGCTCTCCTGAGGCACCAGGCATGGAGGTAAACACCTGGGGCTTGTTCTGAGCTGCGTGGGGAAGCAGGCAGCTGGTGGTCAACACCCCCACTCTTGGGGGCCTTAGTGCCTCCTAATTGACCATGGGCCCCAGGCCGCCCCTTCCAGTGAGCCCCCGGAGCCGTGCTGTCGGCCAGCGACCGGGGCTCGTGCGTTCACATTGCTGGTCTCTGCTGGACGTGGAGCAGGACCCTGGGAGTTCAGTCACGAGAAGGTTGCGGGCTCGGGTGGCGCAGAGGGCGGCCGCACAGCGCCAGGTGTGGGTGTGGCGGCGCAGGCCCTGTCGAGGATGCTGCCGGGCTTCAGAGCAGGTCACTGAGCTGTGGGAGGCGCCAACCGAACAGCAACACCAGAGGTGACAGGGAAAGAGCAGGACTGTGGCCCTCCACACAGGGCCACTGTGCTCACTCCGTGCGCCTTCCGGACAGGGGACCGCAGCAGCACCCGGCAGGCCAGAGCGGCGCTGGCTGCCCACGTGCGTTTCTGCCACTGAGCGCTCCCCGAATTGGCAGGCAGCTCCAGCCTGCCTGTAACTAGGTGGGGGAGTCTGTCTAATTGTGGGATGCAGTGGGTGATATTTTGGGGGACCATCTGTTGTATTCTTGTGTCTCTGTCAGTTGGTTCAGAATTTGGGCGGAGGAAAGGGCGTATCTGCTTGGGTCCCGGCCTCCCACAGCTCTGCGAAAGGCTGCAGTCAGCCCGCGGCCGGCTTGCGCCGACGCGCCTCGGCGGTTCTCGCACCAGGTGCCAGCCCCAAGCCCGGGCGCTGTTCTTTCACGAAGCCTGCGTCTGGTCCTTGGCAAGGCACGCTCGCGTGGTGGCTGCTAGAGTGGGGAGAGGGACAAGGTGTCTTGAGGCAGCTCTTGGGCCAGATGAGGCTCTGGGGCGACTCAGCGTCAGTGCGGTCGCTGCCCCCGAACAGCGGCTGTGGTTTCTGGGGCGTCTGAAAGAACAAACTCGAGTCGGCGATACCCAGGACGCCACACGTGCAGCGCGCGCGTTCGGAGCGCGCGCAGAGGTCTGCTGCGTGGCCGAGCCGCTCGGCCGCGCTCCTTCGAGGTGGTGTAGGGAGTGTTGCGGCGGCAGGCGGCCGCGCAGGAGCGGCTCGCATCGCCCAAGTGAGGCGGCGGCGCAGCAAGCAGTGAGGACCGCGGAACGAGCCTCTGGTAACTGCCGTGCTTTAAAGACAAGGCAGGAGAGGAAGCAGGTTACTCCGCTTCGGCAACAGGAGCGGACAGGCTTTGCGCCCGGGAAGTTGCTGTGTTTGGTGTTAGGACTTTAACGATATAAGTATAGCAAGCGGTAAGAAAACCTTTGTTCTCCCCCGGATCATTACATTTGCTTCCCATTCAAGTTTCCGAAAGTGCTGTTTGTCTTCTGCGTCTGTCCAGTTAGTATTGGTTTTGGATTTTACGCCAAGCTTCTGCTCTCCCAGTGATAGCACAAATGCTTAGACTTTCCAATGTTCTAGAATGTGGACAATTAGAAAGGCCGTGTCTGCTGTTGTCCCCTAAGTCGTGGCAACGGGCTTGGGTTTCTGATCACAGAAGTAGTTGGAGGTTGTGCCATGTTTTAGTGATTTCTAATATTTTCCTTTTTTCCCCCTTAGGCAGAAGAATTATTTTTATGGGTGCCACGGAAATTACTGATGACCGTGGAGTCTGCTAAAAATTCAGTGTTGGGTGAGAATAATTTCTGACTGTTTAAAGCAAAGCACAATAAGAAAAAGCTACACTTGTTTTGGCACTGAGGGCTATACTTGGTGGTTTTTCCATTAGGGAGCTACTCCCCCGGTCCACATTATGGGTCCTGACACAGTCACACATCGGACGCAGACCACGTTAGCTGAGGCAGGACGTTCGGGTTATTTAACTGTAATGTCTAGGTTGTGTACATACCATTAAATAGACTGTCCACAGTAATACAAAACTCCTTTCCGAAGAAGCTGTGTGAGTCAACACGGTTCATTCTGGTCGATCCAGGGCCCTTATATTCTCAAGACCGAATTCTTCAAGCCATGGGCAACATCACCCTGGCCTTCCACCTGCTGTGTGAGCGAGCCGACCCCAACTCCTTCTGGCAGCCCTACATCCAGACCCTGCCCAGCGAGTACGACACCCCGCTCTACTTCGAGGAAGACGAAGTCCGATACCTGCAGTCGACCCAAGCCATCCACGACGTCTTCAGCCAGTACAAGAACACGGCGCGCCAGTACGCCTACTTCTACAAGGTCATCCAGGTGAGCCGGCCGAGCCCAGGGCGGGGGCGGGATTCACACACCTGCGCGCTCGGCCTCGGAGGCTCCCAGACCGCTTCCTCTCCATGGAAAGGCTTTGTTTCCGCTCTCACAGAAACGCCACTGGAGGGGCCGTCTGCATCTGCCCTCACCGGTGGCAGCGTAACGCCATGCCTATGGCAGGAAAACCCTGGCGTTTTGCCAAAACTGAGAGCCCAGCGACTGTAAAAGCTCTAGACCGTACCTGACACAGCAGGGTGCTCTGTGCATAAATTCCCCAAGAGAACAGAAGTCCGCTGGTGGGTTTTCCCTGTTGATGACGTCTGTACGTGAATCCCTGGTACCCTGCACGCTGTCTGTTTACAGCTACATATGTGTAGTTAAACACACGTGTGCTAAGTGTGCAGACGCCAGCAGGGGTGGCACGTCTGTCTGCAGGGCAGTGTTGGCAGTTAATTTGCTAAACCTCAGTGCTGATGTCCTCACATTTCCCAGAGCGCCGGGCACTCCGGGGTTGTGACTGCGGGGGCGCGAACAGCCCCGTGAGCCAGCGGGCGGGCGACTTTGCCCCAGCCTTTCCCTGCCGCCGTTCATCCTCAGCATCCCTACCCCGGACAGCCGCGTTCTGGAGGGGCAACGAGGCCCCTCCAGGGCTGTGTGTGGGGGGTGTTCTTCCTCAGCTCTGAGCCGCTGCGCCTGGTGGGTGACGAGTGGGAGAGGGCCGCGCTCTGTCTCCTCCTCGGGGCAGTTTGACAGCCTGAGTTGGGCGCCATGTGGCTGTTCTTTCTGTCTGTGCTGCTATGTTTATTTTAGTTTAAGCAAACTCTGGCCAGCTTTACTAAGGAGCAGGTTGCATGGTTCTCTCTTGCCTCCTGTCTGGTGCCTCCAGCGCTCTCAGACGGCCAGGGTCAGAGCCGGGAGGCCGCACACACGTGGCATGCCACACACGGTGCCCAGGCCAGGACTCTCGACTCTGCCGTGGTGGGCGCCGGTGGGGGCCGCCTGGGAGAGTGACCGCCCGGATTTCCGCAGGGCTGGCCCAGGCTGGCGAGCACGGCCACTTTTGTTTGCCCCTCTGGCCGCTTCGGAGTCTGCTTCTCCGCACCTACTCGCCGCGGTGCGGGAGGAACCGACGCCCAGACCGACAAGCTCCAGCGACTTCAGCATCTTCACGGGCGCGTCTTCCTGCCTTGGGTGCGGGCTCCCCCACCCCCCCAGCATCTGCAAAGGTGGCCGGGGGGAGGAGAAAGAAGCCCCTGCTATATTTTATTTGCAGAACATGTGATATCATTTCATCACTACAGGAAGTGCTGTTTTTCTACCAGTCACATCACTTTACAGCCGTTTTACTGCAGAGGAACTTTATGCTCACAGCAACATCCTCCCCAAGCACTCAAACACGTAAAACACCATGAGTCTTGTCGTCAGGTCAGACTCAGCTTTGTTTTTCTAAACTTGAGGAAGTTGTTAAGCATGAGCCCACAGTAGGTATGCAGTAGGTATTTGACTTCGCTTCATAAAATATCGATGGAGCCAAATGGGACCTTGAACTTCTCTGAGTGTGCGTCTGCACACCCACCGCTTAACGTCCGCGCTGGCTCACTGTGCCGAGAGTGCGGTGCTTTTGCTCCCAGTTCTCATTCTGGGTCTTAGCCACCGGCCTTGGGGCTGACGCTGGGGCGGCTGCAGCTCCGTGTCTGCCGCTTCCTGTTGCTGCGAGCTCAGGTGGGCTCTCGTTGCTGCGCTGTTTCTCGGGCCCGGCCTCCGAAGCTGTCCTTGCCTGTAGCCTGCCTGCGAGGAAGCCAGCTCTGCTGTCTGCTGGAGTGTTCTGGAATGACGGCAGGCCTCCGGACACGGGTGGGAGTGCAGGCTCTTGGGTATTCTGTTCTAGTCACTGGTTTGCTTTCCCAGTGTCAGCTAAATCTGATTTTACTAAGTACAGTTTTGGTCCTTGGAACTGCACTGGAATGTGGAGATTTTAAGTGACTGAGTCCTTTACCTGGGGCTGTTTGATGTTGGTCTATTTAAGAGCCAGGTCTCTTCATGACCGCCTGCAGAAAAGCCTTTTAGGCGACAAAACTGCCCCACATCTGGTGTGGTAGAGCAGGGACATTCCAAAAGTCAGTGTTTAGTCAGAAGTTGTTCAAGAAGTAATAAAATTCACGCATGACTGATAAGATCACCTTGTGTAGACTGTAACAAATGTGATACCCTTGACAATTCTTTTACAGCATTAATGGGCCTACCTGTTATTCCTTATTTCCCTTATTGTTGAGAAGTTTATTAATTGTGGCGGAAGGTATAGTCTGTCCAAATGTGCAGACACAAGTTAATGGAACAGGCTTTTTCGCACAAATTAGCCAATCTGTTGGGGAACAAGGTCATTTTTTTAGATTTAAAGATGAAATCAGGCTGGGCATGTTTTTGGCTGTCAGAGTATGAGGAAAAGTGCACCTGCATCACACCAGCACCCCTGGCGTGTTTGCAGACCGCTTTAGACCGGACAGCAGGCTGGGCGAGCTGCGATCCCCCTGACGCGCAGGCAGCCCCCAGTCAGGACTTCAGAAGTGCCGAAGTCGAGAAAGCCTGCTTTGTGCCTGCACAAACAGCGCCTCCAAGGGTGCCCGTCGCCTCTTTTCCGCCTAGCGACTGCCAGTCGAGGGCTGGGCCCGGCTGCAGGGCTGCCGGGCAGGTCAACTCGTGGGCTGGTTCCAGGCCCTTCCCGCCTGTGGCTCTCTGCTGCGACTCCTCAGAGTGCTTACTGGCAGCTGCCATCTAACAGCCTTCAGATACAGGGCTAGCTTTTGAGACATTTGGCGTGTGAGGGAGGGAGGTGAAATCGGGGCAAACATTAAACAAACAGGCCTGGAGCGCAGACGGCTCTGGGCTGACTGCGCGGTTGGACTGAGGCGCCCAGGTGAGGTCCTTGGAGCTGCGCTGGGCTGGGAGCTCCCTGCCACAGAGAGGGGCTTCACCAGGAAGGGGGTGCTTGAATGCTGGGCTGGGCATGGGAGAGCATGGCCAGGGCAGTGTTGTGAGTGCAGCCAAGGCAGGGTGGGTTAGCGTGGCTGCGTCCCGCACCCCGCGAGCGCCCTGCAGAGACACTGGCATGAAGGCCCAGGTAGGCTCGCCCCTAGCTGTGCAGGCGCAGGCTGGAATTGGGCTTTTGACTCCTGAGCTGGGAGGTACAACTGTGAAGACCAGGAGTGGTGAGTCTGAGGGTGCCGCCCCCGACTGGTGCTCTTCTGGCTATGGCCCTGCCTACTTACCCCCGGGCCCACTTGCTTCCTTTCCCTCTCAGCAAGGAGAGTGGTCTGGGGCTCCTGCGGGGTTCCTTGGCTTTGTTACTTTGTGCCTCCGTTGTATTCCCCTTGGCGGTGTTCGATATACATTGTGTCCCTTAGGGATGAGAGTCTAGTCTGTGACCAGAATCCTTCTATTGAGCTCCAGGCCTCTTGTGGGCACCTGGCTTCAGGTGGACCTCTTCTGGCGAGACTGTGCACTGCAGCTACGTGGCTGGCACCTGGGCCAGACCTTGGCGCAGGGCTCAGGTGGCAGCGCTTATGCTTGCAGAGAACCCGAGCAGTCTGAGACTTCTGTCCTGTGACACACAGGGACCAGGGAAGAAGCGAGTTAGTGGCGGAAGGCAGAACTCAGCACTTAGAGTTTAAGACCACAAGACACTTAGCCCATCAGGACCTTCCAAAGTTCAACTCCAGGTTGGGGCTTTGGTGTGGAAATCGATGACCAGTTTTGTGACACAAGTCATCGGGGAAGTAGGAGCGTAAACCGACTTTCATACGTGTGGCTGAGTGACAGTAAGCCGATCCCGTGAGACCTGACTTGCGCAGCTGGCTGCTGGTGCAGACCCTCGCCCTGCAGCCACGGAGGATGCATCGGTCGTGGACGGCCCCACCTGACGCGCCAGGCAGTGTATGTGGGTGCTGGCGGGCCCACGCTGTCCACTCTCAGGGCTGGTTTCCTGAGCTGGGCCTCTCTGGGCTCTCTGAGGCAGGGCAGGCCTGCGGCTACAGCAGAGTGTGGGTCTGTGCACAGAGCTGATGGCTGTTTCCCCTCCACCTCCCGACCTCAGTGATAGGCCCTCCTCGCTTGGGTTTGCTCCTGGGTGTCACTCAAAGCCTTGAGAGGTACCAGCAGGGGAGCCGGGCGGGGCAACTGCTGGAGTGTGCGGCCTGCTGGGCTTTGTGAGCAGGAGAAACTCCTGTCTCTCCCTCAGAGTCCAGGTGCGTGGGTCTCGCCGCCTTCTGGGGGTGCCCTTCCGCACCCAGGCTGTAGAGCCGGTATTGCACCCGCCGGCCCCAAGAGGCAGAGGCAGATGTGGTCTTGTTCTTGGCATCTGTGGCCGCCATGTGGCACAGAGTCCTGATTCTCCCTGCGCTGTTGCCCCCCGCCCCAGAGAGCCCCATGAGAACAGCCCGGCGTGAGTCCTCCGAGGGAGGTTTAGCTGTGTGTTCCAAAACCTCTGCTCTGCGGAGACATCTGGTCCCATATGGGCCCGGGGGGGCTCTGAGCATCAGCCCCCGAGATGCCCGCCCAGGGTGTGAGACGCGGCGGCTCCGCTCTGTGTGCCGCGGGACCTGCGAGCTGCCGCCGGGCGGGCGCGCACCTCTGTGGCGCTTCTCTGCGGGTGGCGCAGGTGGTGACTGCTGTTGTCGCCACCGCGAGGGAGAGGGGTCCCGGGCTCATCTGCCGTGTCTCCTTCCCTCCTCCCAGAAAACTGTAGGAGTCTCCCTTCGTGCAGAGAGCCCGCCGCCACCGCCTGGCCTCAGACTTACCGCCCTATCTTTCGGGTGTCAGCCCCTTGCATCTCTTGGTGGTTGAATGGAACCGACGAATATTCAGTGGTCGAGCCCCCAGATTTGAGCCCTTGAGGCCCTGGTGCTGTGCGTCTCGCCGCCAGCCCAACCCCAGGGAGTCAACCGATGTCTGTTGAGTGTCTCACCAGTGTGATGTTCTGCAGCTGGGGACAGGGACTGGTATCTCCGGGGACACCAACGTATTTCTGAACTTCATTTTGAAGTCAACTGTTGCATTCACAGAAATGCTGCCAGCAAAGTTGAAAGTGGGTCCCTAGACGCGGATTCGCACGCCCTGTCCCCTGGCCTCACGCCCACTTGCATTTTTCCCTGGAGGCCAGTGTCTTCCATGGGTGACAGTGTTTCAATCAGGATCACGGCAGTATCACATCCCCCTGGGCGGGGGACGGCAGGCTGCAGAAGCCAGGAGGGCAGGAACAGGGTCAAGGCCAAGGTGCACGTGAGCTGGGAGAAGGCTCAGGAGTGGGCGGGCACTGGGTGGACAGGCCCAGGCCCCGTGTTCCTCGGTTTGTGGGTGATGCTGGGAGAGGTTGCTGGTGTGCAAGGGAAGGAACGGCTTGGTCCCAAGTAGCCCGCCCCATGCCGCCCGCACGGTGAGCCGGCTGGCGGGGGGCGGGGCCCTGGGCAGGTGGCAGGGGGGACTGGGACTGCACCTCACTGAGCCTGTCCTCAAGGTTGGGGGCCCTTCCCAGCACCTCTCAGGACTCAGGTGCTCCCGCCCACGAGGGGTGTTCCCTCCCTCTGCGAATGAGATGTCAGCTGTGGAGCAGCTTGTGGGAGGCTCAGGGCCTGCGCCCACGCTGACTGAGCACGGTCGCTCAGCCTCAGCTCAGCGCCTGGTCTCTTGGGTGCTTCTGTCTTCACTTGGGGCGAAATGTCTCCCCCTTGAAAAGGCGGAGTGAGCTTGTTTCAGCCTTTCCCTTTCTTTGTTGGCTGCCCCTGGAGCTGTGCTGGCAGGTGCTTCCCAAGCCCTCCCGTCAGGCCTGTGGCCGCTTCTATGCTTGAGGTGAGGCTGGGAGCCTCTCCCGGCTGTGACAGGCCACGGGGTTCTCTCCATACTGTGCCCGTCATCATGAAATGCATGAAGACACTGACAGGACACGGCCTCCAGAGTCTCCAGGGCCTTCACGTCCCTGCTGGTGCCTCTGGCTATCTCACTGGAACACCGTGTCCCATCCCTGGGTGGCCCTGGTAGCCTACCCTGGCCATTATCAATTCCTGGTAAATTCTCCTAGGTTAAGGTTTGTGGTTTGGGGAGTGACTCATTCTAAACCTCAGCTTCAGAAGAAGCCCCGGCCCAGCTCCAGGTCCTCAGTTGGTGCAGAACCAGGAGGTTTAAGCAGCGGAAGGAGACCCTCCCTCCGGAGATGGGGATACTGAGCAGCCACCCCGCGGGGCCCTCCAGTCCTCAGTGGCTGCGAGGCGGGCACGGCAGTCACAGTGAGGAGGCGGGCTGGGGACCAGAGCCTGCCAGAGTTTCCCACCCCGGGCCCTCCCTTGGCCTTCTTGCTCCTTCCTGGGTCTTTCCCACCAGTCTGATCAATAGACTTTTCTGTGAAATTCCCTACAAATTCAAAACAAAAGGACACCTCAAAAAGGCTTCTTGAAACCTGATTTTTTCCTGCCCCTCTGAGGGCTAGATATGTTGAGCAATTCCGCCTCTGCTGGGACAGGATGTTGGCGTTTTACCTTCTATCTTGTTCCGAATATGTGGCAGAGAGGGACCCTGCTCTCTGACGCCAAGGGTCAGTCCCCGGGAGCTGCGGGCTCCAGTGGCCCTCCCGAGCTGGTCCGGGCGGCCGCGCCCTCCCTGCCGAGCTGCGCAGGGAGCAGGCTGCAGCGTCCCCATCTACTCGCCTGCCCACGAAGCGTGAGGGCCAGGGCGGAGCTGGAGGAAGCGCCTGACCTTCAGGTCAGATTGCGATGGGTCCTGCTGGGGCCGGGCGCGCGGCGCGGGGGGACGCAGCCGCACGTTCACCAGCGCCAGGCGGCTCTTGGGTTCTTCTTCTTCTTTTTAAGATTTATTTATTTATGCATACAGAACTGGGGTACAGGCCAGAGATGTGGAGGGTGAGAGATTCACCAGGGACAGAGCGGGGAGCAGAACCGGCAGGTAGACGAAGTACACAGCTGAGGGAGCAGCGTCAGGTCAAGAAGGTCTGCTAGGCCGTGTGGGTCACCTCTCTGGCGAGGATCGAATTCATGCTGCCTGGCTGCAGGGAGCTTCACAGTGCTGCGTTTAACCCGTTGCGCCACCAGGGAGGGCCAGGTCTTGGGTTCATGGGTTGCGCTTGGCCACCAGAGCAGGGTGTGGGCCTGGCTGTGCCTGCGCGCCAGTCGGAGTGGTGGGTCCCGGAGCCTCCAGGGCCTGCGCGTGGCGACCACGGGCCTCTGGCCAGCTGGTCCTGTGGGTGGCAGTGAGCCCTGCATGGGCTGAGGCGGGTGTTGTGTGCTTCGTTGGCCACGGGCTCGCCCAGTGCGGGCGGCCCACACCTTTGCCATTGTGGAGACTCTTCCATGGCGAGTTTCATGTCAGAAAGTAGCCCGGGCGATGTGATTGCTTTAAGAGTGGTCTTATTAAAAGCAGCTTCTTCCGGCTCTGCCCTGCTTCCGGCCCCCTCGTGTCTGCCAGGCGGCCTTTTCCACCATGTTTTCCCAGGAGACCGTGTGCGGGAGCAGGTCGCCAGGTCGCCAGATGTGTGCTTGCTGCCTGCTCACAGGGCAGGCCAGGTCAGGCTATCGGGGCGCCATGCCCCAGTCAGGTTGACACTCAGGATTAACCGCCGCAGTTAGCAGGGGTTTCTTTCCCACCCTGATCTCTGCGGTGCTTTTCCACTGTGCGTGTATGTGTCACCCGTTTCCGGGACATGCGCTTGACAGGCAGGGACCTCTCTCTCTGGGCACCACTGTGGCATGGCTGCCAGCCACACTGGCACACAGGAGGCCCCGCGGGGCTGTGAGAGGGGTTGGGTTGCCTTCCAGCCCTGCTCGTGGGCCAGGGCCTCGGTGGGGTGAGTGACCGAGGTCCAGCCTGTCCTCTGCTCCCTGAGCTGTGTCCCCAGTGCGTCCTCACGGACAGGCAGCGTCTGCCAGATTACACAAAGATCTTAACGAGGCACATTTGTCTCCTGGGGCAAATGCTCAAACCACGGGACATCAGAGGAGCCAGCTCGATCAGGCACTGTCCTGAACACCACGGAACCCACCTTGGGCTATTGTATTTTCTCTGTTGGATCACGTAAAAGGGGACCCTCTGTGTTCTTGGGGGGCTGTGAGAGTTCCTCAACAACACTGGCCCTGCTTTCATTTCCTCTTCTTGGGGTGCTCGCTCAGATTCAGGGTTCCCTAGCTTTCCCTCTCGCTGGAGCTGCTTTTCGGGGAAGCCCACTCTCCAGCAAGAGTCCTCCCCAGCAGTGCTCCAAGACTCCAGGGACCCCCAGCTCTGTGCCGCTGTGGCGATGCGAGACCGTGTGTGTCCCCCACATGCTCTCCCCACCCTCCAGGGAACCCTGGCGCCTCTACCCCACGCCTCTGCAGACCCCTCTGGTTGTCGGCGGTTTGAGCCTGAACTCATCTGTGTTTGTCAGGCTTCGCGCTCAGTCACGAACCGCTTCAGGTAATTGCCCTTTCTCAAGTCAGCTTTGTCCTATAGCTGACAAGGAAGTGTTATAAGCACAAGTCAAAGATGTTGCATGGAGGCTGCGCTTATTTTTATTTGCTTTCAGCCTCATCAGGAAAAAACAGTACTCGTTTTCCTTGAGCCAAACACCTTGTAAGGAGGGCTCCCCGGCCCTGGATCCCTCCAACGGGGAGGCGGGGCTCGGCAGAGGGGCAGAGCCACGGCGGGCCTGGCCATCTGGGCTTTAGTGGGGGGGTGGGGGTGAGGGGGAGCAGCAGCCAGCGGACAGGGCGGGCGGCGGAGGCCGGGAGGGTCCGTGCTGCCGCGAGGCCGTGCTGGCCACAGAGGCCTGGAGTTGGCCAGCAGGGCACGTCCAGAGTGCATGGGGCAGCAGCCAGGGCCCAGCAGAGGCCGTGCGCCTGGACTCGAGGGGCGTCTGGGATGTGTCGACGCCTCACAGCAGCCCCGCGGGTCTGACGGGAACCTCGCGGGCTTCCCTGGGCCTCAGTTTCCACCGTGCCCCACCTCGCTTCCAGGTGGCGAGTGCGGCAGGCATGGAAATTATTGGATATTATGTTTTAAAATGTAGTTGGGATTTCATATTTCTTGTTTCTTTAAATTGAGGTGTAATTGCCTCTCAACATCACATCAGTGTCAGGCACAAGGCCCGTTTGTGCGCGGCGAAGCGGCCACAGCGGGCCTGGTTAACGCCCACTAGCTGGTGACAAGAGAGGTATGAAAACTTTAAAATAAGCGTGTCTTTGGCATATAAAGCTTTCTGGGAATGCGCTTAACCAGAGCTGGCTCTGTGCAGCCTTCGGTAATGCTGTCGGGGAAGCTCTGCACTGAGGCCAAGGCAGCAGCAAGACCTGCCCACAGGAGCTGCTGTGCGGCTTCCTGGAGAGGGCCAAGAGAGGACAAGGAGGAGGCCACAACTGTGGCCTGGGCCTGGCGGGACAGCCCCCAGGCCCCGGGGTCGCGGCTGCTGTGTGGCTGGGTACACTCACCTGAGAGCCGGGCTGCCGGGCCGGGGGCCCGCAGGTGTCTGGGCAGGACTGCGGGCGTGACGTGACGGGCATGGGAATTAGCTGAGGGTGCCCCGGAGGCTCGGGAACGTACTGGCTGTGGTCTGCCTCCTCCCCAGTGCTCCTGGACCGGCTGTCCGACTTTTCCCACTTTCTGATCTTATGGTCCAGAACAGGCACTTTTGAGCTCAGTGTCTCACTAACTCCAGGACACACTGGAAGTGGCCCAGTATCTGGGCTTATTTTGCACTTCGGGTTATGTACTTCCAGCAGAAATCTTTTGGATGCAGAAGTCATGCCTGGAGCAGAGTTTCACTGTGAAATGATCAGCCCGGAAAGTGGCAGCTTTACCAGCAGTGTCACCCAGCCTGGGCGCCTCTCACCCGGCAGCACAGGAGGCTGTCAGGCAAGGGCTGTCAGGTGTGGCTTCCATTTGCATACATCGCGGAGCCCAAGACTGACTCTAATGAGCTTTAAAATCTTTGTGTCAGCCTCAGGTTTTTTCCTTAAGTGCTGCAAAGTCACTAAAGTTAACAAGCCAGTTTTTGACAGCGCTGACATCAGCAGTGCCCCCGTGGCCGACGCCCTTGCTCCTGTGCCGTCTCCACGCCTCCCCAGGGCCGCTGGGTGTCGGCCCATGGAGGACTGACCCCTTGGCGCGGCTGCTGCAGCCAGGTACTAAGGCTCTGTGGCACCCGAGTGCGGGCCGTGTGGTGATGAGGGAGCACTCAGTTCCCATCCACCCATTTCCCTGGAGTTAAGTGAGGTGTGGGGCCAGGGCACTGAGGACAGGAGCCTCCCTGCCTGGGCTCAGAGCCAGGCCACGTCTGCATAAAGAAACCGTGTCCGGCCCATCGCTGACTTGGACCCTCCCCCCTTCCCCATACAGGCTGGTTTGGCTCAGTCTGTCACTCCTGCTGCTGGTGGAGACTGAGTGAGGTTTGGGGGCGCTCGTGGGGCTGACCACTGCTCTGAGGCCCTTTGGCCACCCGCCCTCACTGTTGTGCACACAGAGCTGGAGGCCCTCAGGTTTCTGGATGGTAAAAGCTGAAGAGGAGACTTTCTAGGCTAAGCTCCGCTGGACACAGAGAACGGGCAGACACACAGGGAGGGAGGAGGGACGAGGCCTCTGGAAGACATTGCAGACACCAGACCCTGAGTCTTCCTCTGTCAGCGACGGGGCTGTCGCCATCATCGGCCCTTAGGTCTCCAAGCCCTGGTGTCCACACATGGGGGGCATCCATGTGTTCCCCACCGGAGAGTAAGGCCAGTGAGCAAAGGCAGGAAAGATGCCCAAATATGCAGCGTTTTGTGAACGCATGTTTGGTCACAAGCAGCTCCTGGCCCTGGTGGCCATGCAGGGCACCCGTGCCAGCCGTGTCTCCCCGACGCCTGGTTCTCAAGCCAGCTGGGGAGTAATGACAGGGGAGACGCTGGTGGCAACAAAAACATCGGATGGCAGCTTAAAGCCCGGTCGGGCAGCAGCAGTGACCAGAGTGCTGGGCACACACCGCCAAGATGCATGGGATTTAAGGGGTCACCCCACGAAGGAAACAGCTGCACCAAGCTGCATGAGAGCAGGGACAGCTTCCCCACGTTGACAGGACTCACTGTGCGCTCCCTGATTCATCTGTAGTCTCTGTGGACATTGCTTGTGGCAAGTAATGGAAAAACTAAAAAGAATGTCTCTTTTGATGAATTATGTCATAATCATGAGTAAACTTCTGACTACCTTGAGTAGTTCTAAAATGGCCAAGGTTGATAGATTTTCCTGCCGGGAAAGATGGGTGGTTGGGAAGCCCTTTTCAGTTGACTTTTTGTTAATGAAGATGTAACTGAAAGGCAGGCAAAATGCACATATCTTGCATTCAGATTAGTTTCTATCCAGAGGACCCCCAACCAGGGAACTGCGACCCCTCCTGAGACTGACCGCGCTGCCCCCGCTCAGGGCCAGGCGCTGGCGTGGCCGTGGCTTACCTTCGCTGCCTGGCTTGCCATGCTCTGCAGCTGTGCACCCAGTCTCCAAGGGTGGGCATTTGGGGGCTTCTGATTTGGAGCAGTTAGAAATGGAGCAGCTGAAGTGACCTTCTTGTGACAAACCTCCTCCCCCACCCCCCCGCGGAGGGTCCCCCTGGAATGGTGGGGCCGTGGCAGCCACGTGTTCAGCACCCACAGACATGGCTATACCACTTTCCGAAGTGGTTGAACCCGTCTGCACCCCACCAGCAATGAGAGAACATTCTGGCTGCTCGCCTCCCTCCCAGCTCTCGGTCTCGAGCATCCCCGGGGGTGGGCGGGCGCCGCCTTCTAGCTCTGCTGCCGTCCTGGCGCGGGGGCGCGGCCTGTCTTCTCTTGCTCATCGGCGCTTGGGGGTCCTCTTCAGGGCATGCCCATTCAAGTCCGTTACGCATTGCAGTCAAAACTCGTGATATTTTTTATTTGAGTGTTTCCGAAAGATTATCCTTTACTCTTACAGTCAGTATAAAATTACTAATGATGTATTTTATACATCTTGAAAATAATGAGTCTTCAAAGTGGAGTGTGTACTGGGGAGCTATATTACTAAATTTTTAATTGTGTAAAGTATAACATACAATAACATTTTGACCTTTTTAAAGCGTAGATTTGGTGGCATTAATTACATACTCTGTGTTGTAACCATCACCACCGTTTCTAAAACTTTTTCATCATCCCAGACTGAAGCTCTGGAAATGTTAATGAACAGTAACTCCTGGCCCATCCCTCTTCCACTGCCCACTTTTAATTTGGCCTTTTCTTCCAGAGATGTGTCCTTGCTAAGACACGTTTTTGAGATCACCACCCCCAGTCTGTGGCTTGTCTACTCACTTTCTTAATAATAGCATTTGACGAATGGAAGTCTTGTGTAATGAAGTCTGATGTATTCACTTTAGTTCCTAAAGATGGGCCGTGCGTCCTTCTGCAGGACTCTGCCTACTCCCGGGGTTCTCCGCCGAAAGCCGCTTGCACTTCGGGGTATAGGTCTTTTTGTACCTGGCACTGCCAAGAGGGAAGCTCTGGCCTCGCTCAGGGCCCTGGAGATGGCCTTGTATTTTTGCTTTTTGAAGCTTTATTGCTTTGCCTTTCTCATGTCAGTCTGCCGGCCACCTCTGCTTGTGTACGTGATGAGAATGTGAGAGGTCTTGATCCACAGAGGTGCCTGTTGTTTAAAACACAATTCGGACATCAGTTACCAGGAGCTTTGTGCAGAACGTGGAGAGCCAGAGTGTCGGTGTTTGCTGAGGCGGGAACGCCATGACCTGCATTTGCAGAAACTGAGGACCCCTCCCCCCGCCTGATGAGAACTTGATCTAGACGTTTTGTTATCGTTGCCTTTTGCCCTCCCGTTCCAACCGCACTGAAGACGCCTGCGCAGAAGTCCAGTCCATGAAATGGATCCTCCAGCGCTGCTTTGTCAGAGCCTGGCGAGTCAGCGTCGCGCTGGGCGGGACGTCTGCCAGCGGGAGGAGATGCGTTGGTTGTCCCCAGAACTTCAGTGCCCCCCCCCCCCATCAGGCCCACAACCCTGACTGCTTCAGCGGACCATCCTGGTAGATCAGCCACGAGCCTCTAAGGGAGTCAGGAGGCACCTGTAGAAGGGGAGCCGGCCCGGCGGGAGCAAGGAGCCGTGACAGCTGCCCGCTGCGTTGACGGCCACGTCGGCTCATCGTTGTCTTGTGGGAGCTGGGCACAATGGGTCGGTCTAGGATGGAAGCTCAGATCTTGCTTTACATCCTTAAAGACATGGTGCTCTTTGGGTGCGCCAGTACCCCCTTTTCCACATTTGTGTTAAGCACTAGAGTGCCAGTTTGGAGATGGCACACAGCCGTGCCAGTCACAGCTCTCCCTCTGCCCTCGGGGTGGCCATGGTTTCCCCACCTGGCAGAGGAGCCGCCTGTCACTTAATGGCGATGTGGGTGCTGGAAAGGTGCTGGGGTGCAGAGAGCTAAAGAAATGCTTAAATATAGGCAGGCCCACCGCCTTTAGGAGCGCTTACTGTGCTCATGAGTCCTGTGAAGAGAGCGCTGGAAATGAGGGGCTGGGGACTCCTGATTCCCCGGCGGGGCGCGTATCTTCCCAGGCTTGTGTCTTCTCTGTGGACTGGGGTGATGGCAGCACCCCTTCCTCAGGGTTACCATGAGGCTTAAGTCTTAAACTGTATGTGAAGCACCTGGCACAGAGAAGGCTCTCTGGGTCGTCTCGCTGTCAGAGTTGATGGGCTAAGGGTCACGGTCTGCCCCACCAGACCCTTCGCGCACATTCTGACCTGTCTCCTGGGAACAGGTGTGATTAGTTCTGGAATTGCTCACTGTGTAGGTAAGTGGGGTGCGGGTGAGTAACACTGGGGAGGAGGTGGGAGCCAGGTGTGCCGTGTGCCCGGCTCTGGACGCTCAGCAGATTCCAGGTTGAATCTATTAGCTAGTCACCTGCTTGCCCCACAGATTTCTCTCGTGGGGCCCCAGGTGGCTGAGAACTTACTGGTGTTTTGTCTCAGCCTGGCCTGCTGTTTGGTGTGTCACAAATGGTGGTTGAGCACATCTTTACATTAGGTCAGGTCCAGAGCCCTGTGTGAGCAGTGAGAGGGAGAGAGGGGCAGTGTAATATGGGCAGTTACTGACCCTGAGAAGAGGTAACGCAGCTTCGGTGTCAGAATCCTTTAATTTTAAGTGACATTGTTCTTTAACTGCTAAAGCATGCGTATGTGCTAGAGAACACAGCTGTACCTGGAGGAGGACATCTCTGACTCTGCTCAGCGGGTTTCGGTCACCCAGACCTGCAAGGGGCAGACCTGGCAAGTGGAGCCAGAAGCCCTGACGCCTGGCCCCTCCTGCCGGCCTCGGCCGCCTCGGTGTGGTGCCCGTGTGCAGGGGCAGGAGGCGTCAGGCCAGAGAGCAGAGGCCTCTCCTCCCCGGCGGCCAGCCCAGCTCCAGGATTCAACCCAAGTTGAGTGGCTGAGCACAGGTCCCTAGAAGATGTTCAGCACAGACGCCCCTGGGCTCAGTTCCCTGGGTCAGGTCCAGACCAGGAAGCCACAGGGACCTGGACGCTTGTACCTCGGGATGGCATCGCGCTGACTCACCCCGAATACTTGCCATTTCCTTTCCACGCTACAGTTTATCTGTCTCAAGGGCCAGAAACAGGTGTGTGAAATTCAAGAGACCAGAATATGAAGGCCTTACGGAGGCCTTCAGTGGCCTGTTTGGAATGGGTGACTCTGGTGGGCCCCGGGAGGTCAGTGCTGCCCAGGACGGCCAGCGTGATGCCACTGTCCCCCGTGGGTAACTAACTGGCACCCCTGAAGTGGACGTTTGTAAGAACCTCGTGTCTCTGAAGCCTGGAATTTGGGGTTGGACTGGGGTGTTAGTTCTCGGGTGACTGAGTGAGCGCTAGGCGAAGCAGGGGCCCGAGGGGCAGGAAGCGGCATGTGCCTCCGAGTGCCTGCACCCACCGAAAATCCAGCCTTGCTGCTTTTTGAGATTCGAGGCCCTCCTTGTCGGGGTCTATCCCAGCCTGCGGACTCCTCCGGGGTCCGCGGGGCGCTTGACACCCGGGCAGCCTTCAGTTTCCTGCCGCGCCGGGCTCGCCGGCCCAACTCGGGGCCCTGTCCTACACTCCCAGTTTGAGTCAGTCTTCCCTGAGGAGGCCCCGCGCTGTCCCCCGACACCCCCCGACTGGACATGCCCTGGGAGGTGGCTGGCGGCCCGATTCCTAGGATCGCAGCTGCGAGGGCTGCGGTCCCTTCCCGCGCCTGGGCACAGACAGCCCAGGGCAGCATCTGCTCAGGGCCGTGCACTGCTTCACGCCCGCCCCAGCGGGCCCCCGCGCCCACCCCTTTCCCTGTGCCCTGCAACCCACAGCCCCACCTTCCTGCCCACTACTCCCCTCCCTGTTGTTCCCTCGGACCCCAGACGCTTTGCTTCACCAGACGCCCTGCCGCCTCTGGGCATCACCAAATGCCCTCCCGTGTGTCACCAGCTCCCTCACCCACTGTCTGCCACCTCCACCAGCATGTGTCTGTACGTGGCATTGGAGAGGCGGCGGCACAGGGCGGAGGAGGCTGTGTCCGTGCGTGACCCTTACTTTGTGATTTTCCACGAGATAGCAGCGACTTGGGTATCTGAGTCGGAGTTTTCCGGAGCTTCCCGCCCTCTCCGGCTCCTCGCAGGTGCCTTCCCCGCAGGCGTGGCGACGGCTGCCCTGCTTCTCCCGGGCGTCTTGTGATTTCTCCCAGTGACTACCCTCCGGAGGCTCGGAGATGTGGCGTTTGGCTAAAGTAACTTCACAAAAAGTCAGCGGGCAGTTTGCAGCCACGTGGGGCCGTCAGGTGTCCGCGCAGTCCGAGGCTTGTTTTCCTCGGCAGCATCTTGTGCTCGCGAAGCTTCAGTGAACGCTTGAGCCATTCTGCTTTATTTTTCAGGCCAAAAGGTGAATTTGCCAAACGATCACTCTGGGATAAGTGGCACAGGCTGGGCGCGGGGCTGGGGAGACCGGATGCGCCACCGCCGGCCGCACCTGGGGGACGGAGGCCTGCTGCGTGTGGGGCGTGCTCATGTGGGAGGGGAGGGGAGCCCACAAAGCCGGAGCACAGCCACTGCCCACCCCGGCCAGCGAGGCTGCATCCCAGCCCCTGGGCCCTGGGCTGCTGGAGCAACTGACCCTGCCTGCTCCGGGCCGCCTTTCCCTCTCTGGCCTCACGGTCGCGGTCCTGTACTGCGCGTCCATTGTGGAGATCCTCTCATGCCCTGAATCGGGCTAATGGAGGAAGCTGGCAGGGGCCAGAGATCGCCGCCAGGTGAGCAGCCTCTGACCTTTCCCCCAGACTGAGTTTATGACTTTCAGGGAAAAGAGGAAGCAGCTCAGGGCGCTGGGGTCCGGCCAGACTTTTAGCTCCTCGGTCAGGCAGGCGGGGGAGCCCAGGCCTCCCTGTTGCCCTCCCCTGTACCCCTTCTCCCAGATCCCCTTGCTCTCCCCCAGCTTGGCCTCACTCACCAGGCACCTCAGGAGAAGCCATTTCCTATTTGTAGTCTATTGGTGTTAGAATTCAAGGTCACTTGAAGATTCCAAGGAACCTTCTTGAACCCTGTAGGGTGGGGCTCCCTGCGTCAGTGGAATGAGGGTTAGTGGCTCTAGTTTGGAAAGTGATAGCAAATTCTCCTGGCGGAAGCCGGGCGGCGTGCCCACACCCAGCCTTCCTGGGGTAGTGAGGCCCTCTGTACTGGCGGCTGCCTTTTGGACAGGAAAGGGTGTCAGGAGAAAGGAAGGGTCACTCTGCCCAGCATGAGTCTTAATTGACAGAGCCAGCATCCAGGAAAGGCACTTACTGCGGCCTGCGGGAGTGCAGGTGGGGGCACAGACAGCTTCTCTCTGATGACACCCGCCTGGTCGCCGGGGTCACAGCTCCCCGCCTCCGGTCTCCACGAAGGCGCTGGCTTATTCCAACGCGGGCCTGGCCGGGCTGCCGTGTGGCCCCAGCCCCGGGTGGCGTCAGGCAGCCCTCTCTGCCAGCCGGGGACTGGCGAGCCCAGAGGGAGCTGGGCTGCTGCCGCTGCCCAGCACTCGGGTCTGCACAAAACCTGCTGCTGCTCTGGTCATCGGGTCCAGAGCCAGTGATGGCTTTGAGTGGAGGCCGCGAAGACAGGCTGGAACTCTTTCACTGGGCCTGTGCTCCCCGGTACTCCATCCTCTCCCCACTGTGTCCCACTGCTCACTGTGCCCCCACTCCGCTGCCAGCAGGCGTCCCTCCGGGTGGGGACACCGTGTCGCCCCAGCCCTGAGGACTGTTGTCCAGCCCCTGGCTTCTGGCCTGGTGCTCTGTCATCTGTCTGTTCACAGTCACGGTGGCCTTGCTGGGGGGTGGCTGCACCGATCCCTTCGTTCCCACGGGGCGCTCTCCTGGCACCCTCAGATTCCTCCTGCTGGACTTGAGGGCACGTGGCCAGCAGCTCCTGGCCACCCACCTCCTCGGCCCAGGACCCGCTACGAGCAGAGGTCCACGGGGAAGCAGACCCTCTGTGACTGGGCTGGCCCTGTGGGCTTGCTCTCTTTCCCTGGGCTGTGTCAGGGTCTCTCCCGTCCCTGAGGTGCTTCTGGGGGCACCCGTGCTCACCTCCTTGAGGGCTGCTTCAGCGAGCCGCGTGGTTGGAGCCCTCTGGCCTGAGCTGCTGTGTCGTCCTGCTGAGGGGAGGCGCTAGGGACGCTGCCTTTGTCCCAGCAGCCGGGCAGTGGGGGGTCACAGCTTCCCCTTTCTGTCCTCCTCCAGCCCTGGGTTTACAGAACAGCCTGTGCCCTTGAGACCCTGTTTCCTGTCTCCCATGAAATTGATCCAGCAGACCCCCACTCCGTTCCAGGGACGGGCCCACAGGGACCAGGCCCCCTTCTAATGGTGTTCTCCTGCCCAGCCCAGCCGGCTCTTGCGGGGCATCCGACACCGCCGTCCCTGCCCCACTGGGTACAGATGCTCCCCAAGGTGTGGGGCTCGGTGTTGGGAGCGATGCCTGGTTTCCAGAAGTCGGTCTGCCGCATGGCCCCCTGGGGACTGGAATCAAGTCACTATAGCAAAAGGTGCAATTAACTCAGTTTTCTTGCCTTCTGTTCCCAAGGAACAATTTATTAATTATTGATTTTATAGGGCATGCATCAGCGATAGGCCCCTATTAAACTGCTCTTTCATCGAAAGTTGGTTTCCAGAAGTTGACTGCTCCAATAAAATGCCATTGTTCTAGAGCTGGGGTCATATTTCCGCTGCCACAAAAGGTGGAGCCATCCGCAGCCCTGCGGCGAGGCGCGCAGTTGAGGTGGTGGACGGCGAGGCTCGGCCCTCACGGGACCGGAGTGGCCAGGCTTCCCCGCAGGCCTCGTGCTCCTCCCAGCCAGGCTTTCCACCCTTTCACCCAAGGTGGCCCTGGCGGCCTCGCAGGAGGCCTCTCCCTGCGGCCTGTCTTTCCTGGGGAGCTCTAATGGCGACCGGGAGGCCATGCCGGTGCCCGGCAACCGGAGCCCGGGGGGGGGCCCCTCCCAACCAACGGCGATGGTCTGGGGTGTTTGGCTGAACTCCAGGCTGCGCGTCCTTTCACGGGCACTTACCTTTCCTTGGGCTGGCCGGTGAGTGTCTTGGCTTAATAACACCCTGTGCTAGGGTAGTAAATTGTAAGTGGGTAATTACGTTCATTTCAACGGCGGCGCTGAAATACTTGCCTTACTGTCGGCTCTCCGGGTGTGGTGTGTGAACGTGCCCGTCTCAGGGGACACCGCAGGCTGTCTGGACTCTGGCGAGCTCGGCCTCCGGGTGACTACTGCAGCCTCGAGTCAGCCTTCCCTCGCCGAGATAGTCGGGGTTTTGCTCCCTCGGTGACCTGGATTGACATTGGGAGGCGAGAAAAGGGGGCGGCGGTGGTGCTCCGGGGTGGGCAGTGGGGCCCGAGCCTCCAGCTGTGCTTGCTTTGCGCCCCCGGACCCTGGGCCAGCCGCCACGGGGGCAGCGGGATTTGCCAAGGCTCGGGCATGGCAGCTGAAGCAAGGCGCAGTCACTTGCGCGCTGCGTGGGCCCACGAGGGGCGGGGTCCCGGGAGGGCGTGGGCCCGCGACGGGCCTGCCAGTGTGGAACTCGGGGTGTGCTCAGCCGCGGCCCCCCCTTCCGTCATTCTCCACGAGTGGGGCCCATCTGCACAGGCCGCAGGTGCTGTGTGCAGGGGCTCGGGTCCCGGGGCGCACGCTTGCACTGGTCTTACTGCCATAGACCCCTGAGCGGCCGTTAGGCTGAACGGCGGCATCCCCAGGTCAGGCTCCTTTCCCAGGACTTGGCAGGGAGCCACGACGGGACGCCCCAGGGAAGGGCTCGGAGGGAGCTCGCGACTGGCTGGGCTGTGGGCCTGGGGGCCATTTGGAGCTGTCAGGACACTGGTGCCATTCCAGGGCATGGGGTATTGGGAGCGGTTGAGACCCCAGTGTGGTATAATTCTAGTGAAGGAATCTTGGGAAATAAATTCCAGATACGACCCCGATGTTTTAAAGCGGCCTGGCACTTTATTCAGCCTGCAGGGGCTGACTGCACATGGGCTTCCTGGACCCTCATTCCAGAAAGGTGCCACTCCAGGGCTGGCGGTGGGTGGCTGGGACGGCCCCTCCCGGGCGGGCTGGCAGGCGGTACCCTCAGCCTGAGCCCTGCTGCGTTCCGCCTCGGCGCCAGAGTGTCCTCCCACCTGCTCCCAAGCTGGATTTTAAGTGAGAGCAGTGCTTCCCACGCGTTTCCTAAAGTTCCAGGAGACTCCGTAGGTCACTGGCCTGGCCCGTCCTTGTGACAGTGGTCATGGACACACTGTTGCTTCTCCGCCCTCTGTCCACCTCAGAGATGGGGACTGACAAAGCACTCACTTCCTGGGCTGCGAGCACTCTGCTCTCACGTCTCCTATGCTGTGCACAGTTGCCTCGCCAGTGCTGACTGCCGGTGCGCCCCCCTCCCATCTCTGCTCTCCCCTGAGCCAGTGTCGCCCCTACTCCTGCCCCGTCTCTGCTCTCCCCTGGTTCCGGCTGTGGCAGCCCTTCTGGCTCTGTGCTCTGGAGGCTGGTCACCCCGTGGAGGGTGTGGGCTTCGTCGTGGGCAGAACGACCTCTTGAGACATGGTTCCAGGCGCACATTATTGGCCCAAGTTGCTGATGTCCGAAATAGCTGACATGAGAATGAGATGGCAGGAAGCCGTTGGCCAGCAATTCCAGCCTGCTTTCTGGGTGCAGGATTTCTAAAGCATCCACTGCTTTCTGTCAGTCTGCTTGTCTCTGGTTCCTTTTCCAGGAGCAGCAACCCCTGGGCGGTGGGCTGCCCTCACAGTGGGGCCTGACTGGCCTCCGCCCTCTGTAGTCAGCAGAGCCAAGGCGGGGGCGGGGGTGAGGGGTGGGGGGTGTCAAAAGGTCTGAGAGCTTCCAAGAAGGTAGAAGGAACTTGTGTGCCCCTTGCAGATGAGGAAGCTGAGGCCCGGGCCCGGGCGCGGAGAGGACACAGGAGGGGCCGGGCCACCTCAGTGAGCCTGCTGCTGGCTGAGCCGGAGCACGGGGCAGCAGACAGAGGCTGTCGTGGCTCGGCCCCCCCACCCCTGTTGGATCCCTAGGATGGGCGCGTTGTCCGCGGGTCGCATGGGGGAGAGACGGAGCGTCCCGGCCTCTAATGGGGCGCGCTGGGGCTGGGGCTGGGCCTGCGCCCTAGAGGAGGCTGCGGCCAGAGTGCCCACAGGGATTGGGCGGGCCCCGCGGGATGGGGCTTCCCAGTCCCGACCTGCCTGCAGTTCTCCTGCGAGCCAGTAGGCGCTTGGGGCTGGCTGAGTGATGACAGCCAGCAGTGCTGACTGACGCAGGACTCGGCTCCTCGCTGCCGCCCACCTCCGGACCCGTCTCGTCAGGGGTTTCCAGCAGGCGTGTTCTTCGCAGGCGTGCCGCGGACTTCAGTTCAGTGTAAACTGGATGCAGGTCGTCGGCTTGGTGTCTTCAGGGGAAAACCAGCGATTCCATCTTAAAGTCGTTCTCTGAATTTATTGAGCAATGTTGATTTTTTTCCGCTAACCTCATCACCCTGATCTGAAAATTTTTCTGACAAGGTAATGCACATTTGTTACAGGAAAATTAATATATGTAAGTGAAAAGCAAACAATTTAAATTTAATGTGTATTGATGTATTTATTTGAGCATATTGAATGAACTCAAAGAGCTTTATGATGAAGAATTCCCTGAAGAGTTGGATGTAATCTGTTTAAAAATAAAAGTCTTAAAAATTGATTTTTCCCTTAAGAGCCAAACACACGAGGCACACTTTGATTCTGATTTATGGTCATCAAGTCAAATTCTAGACTTCATAAATATTTTGCCGTTTGTCATCCTGCGAGGCGTGTTCTGTCCCCGTAGAGAGTGGACCGTGGCACTGGTCAGCGTCCCAGAGAAGGCAGCCCTGACCAGCCCTGACCAGCCCTGCCCCTCCCGCCACTCTGCCTCTGCCGCCGCCCTGTGCGCTCCGGCTGCTTCCGGTCGCTCCCCAGTGCCCTCTCCGGCCGGTTGTCCTCAGCGGTCAGGCTTCTTTCCTGTGAGGTTCAGCCTGCACCCCGGACTGCAGCCAGGGGTGGCCAGTCGGGGCTGCTGCCGCCTCTGGCCTGTCACCCCACTTTGCCAGCACCCGAAATTTGCCGAGACCAGATCTGCCTTGGGCCTCTGCCAGGGACATCTCCTCTCAGGCGACCCAGAACTGAAATTGCACCTCTCCAGAAGGGTCCAGTCTGTGGCTCTGAGAGGATTTTATCCCGGGGGAGTAAGAAACGGAACCGTCCCACGAAGTAGGTGTCCACGACAGTGGTCAGCGCCCCACCAGCTCTTACTGTGTTATATAAAAGAAGAGCTGGTAGCAATCTTGCATCTATTTTAATTAGAAAATGTTAATCGCATGGTGTTAGCTTCTTCTTGTTTTTGTCAGAACTAGTGCAATTTCTAAGCTGTGTTTTGTCATCCCTGATACGATCGAACCAGGAGTAAGTCACTGGCTAACACTCATATTTTTGAAATTAACAATTGATTATATATTAAAGCAGGTCATAAATTCTTTAAAACAGAGTATTTATGAGTTACTTTTATGAACTGAGCCACTTTCCTCTAAATGCCTCACTGAAGGCGATTATTTAATGTATTCCACTCGGTTTCCTTAGAAAAATCGGCGTAGACGGTAATTTCTTGACATCTGATCTTGAGAAGTGGCTGTGGCTGACAGGCCACTAACGTGTCCTGGTCCTTTCCTTTCCCACAGAGGGTTTTGAATATTTCTTCAGGTTAAATATGTTTCTTTGGAGAATTGTTTGGACAGATTCCCACCACACGTTTTATCAGAATGCTCGTTTTTTAATTTTATTGGAAAAAATGCTTACGGTTAAGTGTTCAAAACAATGAGTAGCCTCTCAAAGCAACTCTGAGCTAGGAGTTGACATCATGACAAGTGCTGTTTCGGTGCCCCTCGAACGCTGGCTGTGTGAGCTGGAAGCCGGGCTGCAGCGGCCGGCAGCCACAGGCCCTGTTCATCTCGGTAAGCCTGGGCCATGCGCCGTTCTGACCGGCCCGTGCCGTGGCCGCCTCTCACACTTTATTAAATATCTGTCAATTATAAATATCAAGGCTTTACATTGATGTCAAGATAGGCCATCAAAAATTCATGGAATATGTGACTTTTTCCAAGGGTATTTAATACTTAATGCATTTGTGTCATTTTCCTTTCCAGAGATATTGACAGGTTTTATTAAGTGTTTGTTAGGGAGATTTCATTTTTATCAAGGGACTATAAAGAGAAGCTGCGCGCTAAATCAATTTTTTGAAGCCCGAATATTGTTCCTTTTTCATCTTCAAACTCTTGTAATCCATAGGTTTTATTTAAATTTCTTCTTGGTTTATTTTTGTTTTATGCAAGTAGTAGAACTTTAATAAGGATCAAAGATGCTGATGGTTGTGGTTTTTAATTTCCTTAAACAGAGCTCCCTAGACCCGTGCAATATGGAAAATTCTTCAAAATGTCATACTTACATATTTAGCAATATTACTTCTTTTTATTGAAGCCAAACAAATGATTTTAGATATTAATCTTCCCCAAACAGAGTGATTATGTCATACCAGGTACGATATGACTCTGCCTCCGCTGGAGTTCCTCCTTCCGAGGCGGAGGGCCTGGGTGCAGAGCGTTCCAGGGTTCTGGCTCTGCCCAAGACAGGAAGAAGCCTCTTACAAATCAGCTTTGTAGGGCTGCAAGCCGTTCATTTCTCTGACTTCAGATGTTTATAAGGCTCAGAAAGCAAGAATATGAGTCATCTGGAAAATCTGCAAAAATTCTGTGGCTGGATCTACGCCCGTTAATTTAGGGGGCCTGTGGGGGGCTAGTGAGTCGGTGGGCCGCGGCCGTGGGCGGTGGTCACCGCCCACGGGCGCAGCAGGCAGCCCTCCTCGGTAGCTGGGCCTCAGGGGACTCGCAGCCTAGACTGAGGCGCTCTCTAACCTAGTTTACGTTTAAGGTACAGGTTAAGAATGTCTCCTATTGAGGGGACATGTCCCATCATCAAAATTTATTATAGAACAAAATTTTTGTTCTTTAAAGTGGGGGTCACTCACTTATTCTCCATGTAAAGTATACATTGAGAGATTTTCAGCTAAATATGTTAGGAACTTTCGAGTAATTTAAGTTTAATGTTATTTTTGTTAGCTATCCAGAACATCAGTAAAGAGGGTTAGATTAGGTGTTTTTCTTATTTTCATTTTTTCAGGGGACATGAAAATTTAACTTTATATTCAAAGTTAAATATTCACCTGCAAAACATGTTTGCCATTTGAGTGTTTTAAGGTTCCTGAAAAAATAATCTATGAGAATTTGAAGAGGTTGGAAAGATTTATTTTTAGAAACCCAATTTTGCTTGGATAAAGCTGGAACTGAAGCCATTTGCAATAAATCGCAGTTTTCATCTGCGATGAGCTCCTCATCCGCGCGGGGCTGGCCTGCATTCTGCCGCGCCGCCAGTAGGTGGCGGTAGCACCACAGCAGTGAGCCCCGGCAAGGAAGTTTCTTGTCACCCCCCCCCCACGTCAGATAGAGTAAAACTGGTAAGTGCCCGTGTCTGTGGCAGAATAGCTTTTTTTTTCTACCAGAATTACGTATAGTCAGCACGCCCGTTTTTTAAAGCAGATAAGAACAACTATTTCTAACAGATTCTGCAAATATTATGTAACCCTACAGTCAAAACAATTCCACAATTAATCGGAAGGGAAGCATTTGCACATTTTTGTCCTTGATTACGGCTTCTTCAGGACTGTGAACATGAACTTATCTTTTCGGTAAGAAATGTCTATAAATTAATAGCAGGGGAAACATGTTGGAGAGTTCATTTTGGGGGGTTTGCGGGGCCCCCAGCCATTTCAGGACTCTGCTGTGTGGGGAGAGAGTCTGGTTGCACTGACCTTCAGTGATCTGCGTGAGAATTGTCATCTTTTCTCCTAGTAAAAAAGGCAAACTTGGGGGGTGGGATGTCAGAGCTCTAATGATTAGGGGCTCTGCATTGATGTTTACAGGTTTTGCAAATACCACGGTGCTTGCATTCCACAGTTTAAATGAAGTGTTTTAAAATAACAAAAACAGCAAAGCTTCCCTCCTGGGACTTGAAGGGAGCCTGTATGCAGCCTGGGGGTGGCGGCTGCTGGGCGGCTCCTCCTAGTACCGAGAGAGGAGAGCTGAGCCACACAATCTGCTTTCTTAGAGGCTCTTTAAATTTTTCTATACTGTTTCTTCGGTGCCACTTAATTTTAGGGCAGAGGGACAGTTCTTATCTACTGAGTTTGCACTTGTGTTTTTATTTTTTTGAGGAAACCCAGACAATGTCGTGGTTATATTTTGTCGTGGGGTGGGCAGCAGCTTTAGAGCCTAGAAGACAACCAGCCTTCCACTTGTCACAGAGGAGGGAAGACACTGCATTCCTGCACCCTGGCATCGTCCTTGGGGGTGACACAGTATGGGCTTTTTTCACCCAGAAATAAGGATTTCCTGTCCACAGCTCGGGAGTCCCTTTGGGCAACATGTTGTCTTTATGTGTTAAACGAGACCTTTAATTCAGTTTCATGATTGTAACCTTTGCGAGCTATGTGGCTGTCTTTTTATGTCTTGACTTTTCTTCCAAAGGGTTAAGCTGGGCCTGGGAGAGGGGAGGCCCAGGCACCTGGGCGCCCACACCCACCGACATGGGCAGCCTTTTGTGGCACCTAATCTGCCTAAAACTGCACTGAGCGCTGCTTTTGTCTTCTAATTGATTTACGGTCAGCCACTTTTACCTCACCCCCTGCTGTCCGACGGTGCCAGCGAGCGCATTACAGCGAGCCGTGATAAATTGCTGTGCACTCGAGATGCTAATGCGTCGCGAGTAAGAGCCCGGCCGCTGGCCCGCTGTGGAGGCCGCATCGGCCGCGTCGAGTCTCAGCGCCTCCGGGCTCAGGCAGCCGCCTGCGGCCCGTCACACTGTCGTTGAAACTGACGCCTCAGACCAGACTGTTGCAGGTTTTAATTTCTTAACAGAGACCCAGCTTTTAAGTGCTTGCAAGGTCGGGGTGCGGGGTGGCCGTTGTGAAGAGAGAGGACGGAATACCTAAAATTTACTCCCAAGTGTGGAGTTTTGGGTATTTTTACCAAATGCTTTCCTGTCCAGAAAAAGAAAAAAAGAGTTAAGCATGCGGGTTTCTCTGTTAGCCCGTTTGTGGGGGGCATACTTTGTGACCCCAGGCCTGTGTTTTTCTCGACTTGCTGTGCTCGGCTGCCCGTGGCTGCTGAGCACCTCGCAGGCTGCCTGCCCGGCCCAAAGTCGAGGCAGGGAAGAGCCTCCGAACCTGCCGTCCTCTGGCTGCGCCTTGTGTGGAGACAGGCCGAGGTCTGGGCCTCTGCCTGCCGGGCTGCCGCTCGGGGCCGCGAGGCCGAGCCCGCCGCTCGCACACTCGGTCCCCCTTAAACTGCATTTTGCATGGTGTCTGTGGGCCCTGGCATCGAAATATGAAGAAGCAGATTTATGGCGGCTGCTGGGCACAACAAATTAAGTTGACAGTGATGTATGAGAGCATAATAGCACGATGATCCCTCAGTAGCTCGCTGGACGCCGCCCGCTTCATTTGGCTCTTGTTAGGATCTGTTAGGCAGCTAAATAATGAAATTCTGCTGACTGATTCCTGTTTTTCCTTTTCTCTTTTCACCTCTGCTTTCTAAAACTTCTAATTCCCAGACCCATCCTCATGCCAACAAACTGCCCTTGAAGGATTCTTTCACTTACGAGGACTACAGGTTGGTGTGTGTGTGTGCACACGCGTGCATGCCTCTGGTGGCGGGATGTGAGGTGGGCTGAGGGGTGTGTGTGTAAGGTTTGGGGGTGGTTCTAAGGGCATTTGGGGCTTTGCAGAGGAGAGATGCTTCAGGAAGCAGGGACCTGTGTGGCCGGTTGAGTGTGGGAACGGAGGCCATCTCTCCAGAGTCGAGAGGGACGAGCTGGGGCCCAGTAACCTGAGTGGCCGGGGGCTAGTTGAGGTGACCAGATGATACTCAGGGTTAACATTAGTGGGGTGGTTATCAGGATTTTTTTTTTTCCTTTTTAAATAGATGACGTTAGTGTAAAGTGATATGAAGCTGTTTTTGAACACACAGATTTTCCTCCCGACTCACCGTCGTAAGGGAGAGCGGCCCCCGCCTCATAGCGGCCTCAGCAGGTTCCCAGTCAGAAAGGAGGGTATTCTTGACCCTGGGCTGACTGCAGGCGTGGAGCCCGCATTTTGGGGTGAGGGAAGGGACCTGTGGGAGGTCTTTGTCCTTCTGTGCAAGACCCCAGAGGCCTGAGAGGCCGGAGACCCCTCTCCGCAGCCCTCCTCCAGCCCCTTTGCTCTGGGGAGCACCACCCTGAAACTGCCGCCCCAGCCTCTTCTGGCTCCTGTTTCCTTCAGCCCCCCTCCCTCCCCTCCCCCCCAAGACTTAATTTTGGATGTGGGTTCAGGAGGCCAGCCATGGCTGGGGTCTCAGGACAGGGAGGTCTTGAAGAGGCAGGCGTGTCAGGCACACGCATGGACTGGCGCGGGCCGCATTGACCGCCTGCCCAGGTCACCTCTCTCCTCTCCTGCAGGTGGGCCGTCTCCTCTGTGATGACTCGGCAAAACCAGATCCCCACGGAGGATGGTTCCCGGGTGACGCTGGCGCTGATCCCGCTGTGGGACATGTGCAACCACACCAGCGGCCTGGTAAGGGCCAACTCGCGTGTCGGAAGCGGGCGGGGCGCAGCTGGCCTCCCCTGCGGACCCCGCTGGGCGGCAGCCTGCAGCCTGCCGAGGCCGCGGTCGGCCTGCAGTGATGGGTCCACGCTGGACCTTGAATCTTCAGCGGCCTTCAAAGCCCCAGGGAGTCGTGTTTGTTTGCGCGGCGTCATCGGCCTGGCCATTCATCTCATCTTACTGCGCTGCAGAGGGACGCGGCTTTCTTGCCCTCCTCTCTGGAGAAAGCTGGTCGGCTGGGGAGGCCGCTCCCTGCTTGCTTCCCCGCAAGGGTCCTGGCTGCTTTCTCTGCCGACTGCGGCAGCAGCCGCCTCTCCCGCCCGGGGCCCAGCGCCTTGCTCCCTGCCGCTGGGGGAGGAGGGCGCGCTGGCACCCGGCTGCAGCTCCTGCACGTGGGAGTCGGTTGGCGTCACAGGCGCAGAGGCACCGGGCAGGAGACCGAAGGAAGTGGGCATTTTATTACGGCTGTTAGTGCCCACGCGGGGAGGGCGCCCCGGGCTCCGGCTCTGTGCTGAGCTGGCTGTCAGTGAGGCAGGTTTCCCGACACCAGCCGAAGGGGCTGCTCAGCTTCAGAATTTGGAGTTTGCAAGCATCGGATCAGTGACTGGTCTGGTGAGGTGTTGTTTCCCTCCTTTGCTGTCATTAGCAGTATCACAGCAGACTGAAAGGGCTGGGCGTGAGTGTTTCACAGCGGGCCCCGCCGAGCGGCCAGGGCATGTTTCCCGTGTGCCGACACCCTCACGGCTGGGAGGGCCCCCCTGGGGCGCCCCGCGGGGAGCTCACTGCCCTCCCGTGGGGCGCTGCCCTCCGACGCGCTCGGTTTTGACTAGCCACAGTAAGGGAGAGGCGCACACTTAGCAGTTATTTTCACTGATGAATTAAGTGTTGCATTCTTTTCCCCTCCTGAGCTGCTTTAAACTGATGAGATTAGAGGGTTAGATTTTTTCAAACAGCGCTTAGCATCGCCAGTGTGAAGTTTTCATCCTCTCTTCCGGCTCAGCCACTGGTTCCTAAGCCTGGCTGACGATCAGAGCTTGTTTTCTGCGTAAGGAGCAAGCGCCCCCTGTACTCCAAAGCGCAGCCCTACCCGCGGGCTGCCCCGCA
>NW_004567114.1:3026752-3067518 GCF_000260355.1 Condylura cristata
GGGGTGCTTGCCTTCTGGGGGTTCCCAGCTCTGGCCACCCCACACTCCTGTTGCACTGTTTGCTGTTGTAATTGTGGAATCTTCAGTCAGAATTTAGGAATCTGCTCGAACATGGTGAAGCTGCACCGGGCGTGCTCCAGCGGTTCACCTCGCTGGTAGAGCCGGAGTCCCGGAGAGCCAAGCTGGGCTCCCGGGCCGGAGACTCGTGTGCGTGCGCTGACAGTCATGGTTACCCAGGGCGCAGGCAGAAGTTTGTAACCTAGCAAGCTGTGTGCTTCAAACAGTGTCCCCCAAATCTGGTCCTGGGAATAGAAATGAGAGAATCAGGTCTGTGACGGCCTCTAAGCCTGGAGCAGCCAGGAGAAGAGAGCTGCAGTCACCGCCAGGGCTGCTGGCCGGCGCCTCCGGTGTCCCAGCCCCGCTCAGAGGTGCTCACACTCTCGTGAGCGTGCAGTAAGCTTAGGGAGAATGAGACCTCTTCACATCTTACATGACTCAAAATCAAAATAAGCAGCAGCTTCTTCTCTTGCGGCTGTCCCCATGTTCTGCCAGCAGATAAAACTTGTTGGGACAGCCGGCCCTTGCAATTGGTAAGTGGCCCTACCGCAGGGCGAAAGGCTGCTGGAGCCCTCAGGCAGAGGGGGGAGTGTTGTCAGGGTTCTTCTGTTCGAGGGGAGATACCGCAGATGTTTCTGCACGTGGTGAGGTTCCGTCTCCAAGCAGGCAGCCTGTCCCCATGATGCTCCCTGGCCCACGTGCAGGCAGCCTGTCCCCATGATGCTCCCTGGCCCACGTGCAGGCAGCCTGTCCCCATGATGCTCCCTCGCCCACGTGCAGGCAGCCTGTCCCCATGATGCTCCCTGGCCCACGTGCAGGCAGCCTGTCCCCATGATGCTCCCTCTGTGTCCCCAGCGCTGGGGCTTGGCCGCCCTAGTGGCCACCGCTGTGCACCGGCCCTTCCTTCTGGGGCCTGACACCATTCTGGCCGCCCGAGCACCAGGCGTGACACACCAGGTGTAAGAGCGCCACGCCTGCTGCACTCGGGCCCCGCCTGACTGTGCCCCTGCCTCCATGGTCCACGTTTCTCCCTCTATCTGCTCGGGGGGTGGCATGGCTGCCTTTCCTTCCCGCCCGGCTCCTGCCCCTGTCTCCCTCCTGCCTCTGTCCTCAACACCCTGGGTGTCAGTGCCTGGGAGCCAGACTTCTGGGGCTGGGATTCATGACAGTTCTCCTCGACACTGGCCAGAGGAGTTTGGGGAATGCCAGAGTGTGGGATAAATACAGGGAGGCGGCCCCGAAGAAGCCAGGCTCAGGCCAGCTCCTAGCAGAGGTGGTTCGACTTGCCTGGAAGCTGCCACCATGGAGGCCCGACAGGCAGTCCCCTGGGGGCTCAGGAGGTGGTGGGAGGGCTGGGTCTCCCGAATCATGGCCTTGCCCAGGAATCTCGATTTCTTTCTGGAGGCAGAAAGCAAGCACCACTGTGAGGTTTGTTTATTTTTAAATGATGGCAAATTGCATAAGAGAACTCACAGCCCTCACTAAGCACCCAAGGGTGGGGGATTTAGGAGCAGGGGGACAGGGGTGCCTACCACTGTGCCAGAAGTTACACATGGAACAAATGGCCCCTGCTGGCCCTCCCCCACCACAGCTCCTTTTCTGCTCTCAAACAGCGTTCTTCCTCTCACAGACGTCAAGCTCTTAAATAAACACATTTATTTAATGTAAAAATTGATCTTTATTTTTTTTTATTTTTTGGGAGTAAAACTGTATGCAGGTGTCATGGTCTTTTCTAAAACTTTGTTTTTTTGTGATTTTCCTGGTGTTTCCTGACTGTCTTCCCCACCTCCATGCCTTACAGCCCCTTGTCCCTTCTCCCGCCCCCACCAGAAGCTTCATTGGTCACTCAGTGCTTGCTGGGTTCTGAGTTGTCTCTGCAGGGGATGTGTTGTCTGCCCTCCCTCCGGCCTGGCTTTCCTGCCTTGCTTTCCTGCCTCTTCCCTTGAGCGCCTCGCGTCCTGCTGTGCACAGCAGCCTTTCACCTGCCTCGCTGGGGAGGAGCAGGGCTCCTGGCTGGGCTCTGCAGCTCAGCTCTGTGGCCCAGCCTCCTCCGAGCGCCTGCGGCCCACTGCGTGGCCTTCAGCAGGAGGGACCCTGGAAGGCTCATCGCAAGGGGCGCGCGGGGTCCGACCCCGTGCCTGGTTTGCAGGTGCTTAGCAAGGCGAGAAAGCACAGGGCCTCAGCCCTGGGAAGTCACCCTGAGCGCATGCGGGACAAATGCTGACGCCGTTGTGGGGACAGCACATGGGGTGAACAGGACACACCGGTGTTTAATATGCCTCTGCTCACCTGGCAGCTTTAGCTTCTCTAACTTCAGAGTGACATGTGTACGTAACTGCATAATCAGAGCTCTGCCGGCCCTCTGACAGAGGGAGGGGCGGGAGGATACTGCCGAGAGGACGCGCAGCCCCGCTCCTTCCCTCCGCCCGCCTGGGGCGCTAGCCCGGCATCTTCCTTGGGGGCCTTGAGCGCTCTGTCCATTCCCGAGGCATCCAGCACGCTTCCTTTCCGGCCCCTTGGGAGAGCACTTCTCCTCGTGTGGCGGGGGAGAGTGACCACTCTGGCTGTGTCCTGCCCTTTCTCATGTCCAGATCACCACCGGCTACAACCTGGAGGATGACCGCTGCGAGTGTGTGGCCCTGCGGGACTTCCGCGCCGGCGAGCAGGTGGATTGCTGGGCGCTGTCTCCGGCGGGTCTTGGTGGGGCCTGGGCCCAGGGGACTTAGACAGGAACTTCACGTGGGCAGAGCACCGGGGTTCACTCAGGGGCCACTGTTCTCTGGAGCCCCGCTCCACACCTATGTCGTCCCAGATAGCCAGTGCGTGGCCCGTGGCCGGGTGCCTGCAGGTGAGTGGCCGGGGGCAGGCCAGGATCTCCCCTGGCAGTGAGCCCCGCCGTCACCAGGCAAGTTTAATTGAAGCGGCACAGACCTAGGGAACCAGGGGCCTGTCTTGGCCTTTGTGCTCACCTGAGTCTTTGTCTAACAGGCAGGCTGAGCCTTTCAGTGCGGAGAGAACAAGCCGCTGGGTGCCCACGGCCTCCCTGCCAGCCCCTGGCCCAGCCCAAAGACAGTGGCCGGCGCGGCCCGCGGTGCGGCAGAGTGAAGGGAGCGCCAGTGCACGAGGCAGGGTCGGGCCTGCCCCACCCCGTGCAGCAGCCTGTGCGCCCAGCCAGCCGGCCCAGGCGGCGGCCTGCGTGCCGCGGCTCGGCCTGGGCGAGACTTGCCCGGCAGAGAAGGAGAGAACAGGCTGGCAGGGGTTAAAGTGCAGTGAGGTGGCAGCCCGGGAGGGGCGCAGTCAGCCGGCCTCGGTCCCCTGCCAGGCAGCTGGGGCTCTGGGAGACTCCGCTCTCGCTCTCGCGGGCTCTCTCAGCCGAGCGCGTGCAGTAGGCGGGTGATGCCCCGGGCGGCTCTGAGCAAGACGGATGTTAAGTTTCCTTCATGTCCCTTTGTTTTTTCTCTATGCCTCTCTCAGATTTACATTTTTTATGGCACCCGGTCAAATGCAGAGTTTGTGATCCACAGTGGTTTTTTCTTTGACAATAATTCACACGACAGAGTGAAAATAAAGCTGGGAGTGAGCAAGAGCGACAGGCTCTACGCCATGAAGGCTGAGGTCCTGGCGCGGGCCGGCATCCCCACGTAAGTGCGCTGGGCCCCGCCTGCGTCGCAGGCCCCCCCGCGTGTGTCCCCTCACCCTTGTCCACAGGTCGAGGTGCGGAGGCTCCCCGGCGTTGGCAGGCCCACATGCCAACATAGCCCCGGGCGTCCTCGCTCCTGGCGACGGCCTGGCCCGTCGCGCCCAGTCCGCACGTTGGTGTCGGCCGCTTTCCCCTCGGAGGCTGCGGCCTGGGCCAGTCGGCTCCTTCTGATTCCTTGCCGCCATTAGTCTCCGTAATGAAGTCGTGATCCTGGTGATTTCAGGAATTTCTGGTGAAATTCTGCAAGACTTTCTTGCTTCTGAGGTGCAAAATGATAAAGAAGGCAAGAATTATGATTTATTAGTTCTCCAGGGAAAGGAGGAACCCTTCTTAATGAAAATGGATTATCCAGACCTTTCTTTATTGAACTTGTCAATATTTGATTAATGATTAAAATGTGAACTCAACCTAAATTACTGGTAACATTTTTTCAGGGCCCTGGGTGAGCCTCATTTCCTGGGCGGGTTGTCTGTGACCCCAGACGGAGGCGCTTCCACTCAGAAAAGCCAGCGGGGTGGTGACCAGCACCCTGCCAGCCAGCCTTGCCCCCCGCATTTGCAGGAACCGGAAATTGTGCTCTGATAGCTCCCCGGGGGCTGGGAGGGGGCCAGAATGGCACATGCCGGCTCAGCTCTTATCGGCTGTGGCTCTGCTCATAGGCGGAGGGGCGCTCCTGGGGGGCGTGGGGGTGGGCGTCGGCGGGAGGGGGCTGGGCGCCTGCTGATCTTGCCTCCCGCCCTGTCAGGTCCAGCGTCTTCGCTTTGCACTTTACGGAGCCACCGATCTCCGCCCAGCTCCTGGCTTTCCTCCGGGTGTTCTGCATGACCGAAGGTAACTTGCTCCAGGAAGTCCAGGTGCTAGCTTTGGTTTTCCTTTGAGCTCACTTATGGGAAACGTAAGTGAGCTCAAACAGCAAAACGTCCTGGGGGCGATGCTAGGGGAAGAGGCAGCGACCCGTCCACCCTCACAACGTTGCCTCGAAGCCGGTGTGTCCCCAGGGTGCACAGTGGGCTTCGGAGGGTGCTCGGCACGTCGGGGCTGCCCCCCGCACCAGGCGACCCCGGGAGGCTGTGGGGTGCTGGCGTGCTGATTGCCAGGTGGATAGTGACCTGCCACCCTGTGTCCCCAAGGAGGCCAGCGATCCTGACACTGAAGCCAGCCGCACGGGCCCCTGCGTGACTGCCCGCAGGCGTCCGGACAGTCTGTGCAGGACACCGCGTTCTTGCCTCTTTCGTCAGGCACAGAAAGAGCAAACTGGGTGGCTGAGGCCCTGCAGGTTCGCGTGTCCTGAGATTTGGCCTGTCCCGCTGTGTCTCGCCTGTGGATGTGCTCCAGCGCCCTGGGCGAGGCCTGAGCGTGCGTGCGTGTGCGTCTGGCTGCAGGAACCTGCCTGTGCCTAGGTGCCTGGCTAGGACCTGGTGAGGACATGGGTGCCGCCTTCCTGGGAGGCTCTGGGGTCTTGCCTGGCCCTGCTCCCCGTCTCCATGTCAGTATCCAGAAACACCCCAGGTCCAGGGCCTGATGTCAAGATGGGGGTAGAGGAAACAGCCTCCACAGAGCGGTCTCTAAAACTGGACAAAAGGCAGGGTGGCTGTGGTCCCCGGCCTGTGGGCACCTCGCTGCCCCTCCAGAGAGGGCTCTGGGCCTTTGAAGCGTCTTCAGTAGCAGTGGACGTGCGTTAAGCGTTAACAGTGGGCTTTCCTTGCGTGTAGCATAGGGACACGGTGCATGTCTCTTCCTCCTCCCGAAGGAATTCTGAAGTGCGGATGATAGTAAGGACGAGCCTGGCCGCTGTGTGGCCCCCACGGGTGCCCGGCCCCACGCGAAACCAGTGTCGGCTCTGGGTAGCCTTGGGGAGGCGGGGTCCTGCCCGTGCTGGTGTGGAGCTCAGCCCGCAGAGGACAGACACCGTCCATATGCCAGCCGGGAGGCCACAGGAAGGGAACCCAGGGTGGCTGGTGGAGCCCAGCGGCCCTGTGGCGACCGGCTGGCTCCGAAGTGCAGGGATGTGTCCTGGGCGCGTCAGCCCGGGGTGGGGGTGGGGGGCCGCGCCCACAACCTCTGGCTCGTTGCCACAATCTTCTGGACAGGTCTTGGTTCTCTGGTTAGGTTCTCGTGCCCCAGTGCTGTGCCAAGAGAAGCTCTTCCCCCCGCCACCCCGTTTCCGACACAGAAGGGCAGAGCTGGGTGGGCGGAGGAAGGAACAGGAGCGTGCGCCGTGCCGCCTCCGCCGCCGGGGGTGCCGGCCGCCACCCGAGCACAGGCCGCCGCGGAGCCCGGATTTTCATCTTGGTCTTGCTAACAAATAACGTACCAGATTTCTTTTTCTGAACATTAGATTAACTTCTGTTTTCTTATTTTTTTTAGAAACCCGGCTTGGATCATTTGGGTCCGTGGCTCCGCTTTAGCTTCTCTTTAGTCATAGAAAAGCAATTTGTCATGCGAGACAATGGATGTATTCTCTGAATGGCTCTAACTAATACTAATAAAAGTTTGGTTTGCTGGCAGCAGAAGTTCTTGGATTTGAATTGTAAATAGTGACAGCTGTGGGCATTTTGCTCTGAAAGAGATACTGTCTCGTAATTACATAAGAAGCCGGGTCTGTTTCTCGAGTGTGAATAGGGTCTGCGTGTTTTGGTCTTCGGGAGATAACGTGCCAGGAGATAAAAAGCTCAGAGCAGTCGCTGAATTCTTCCCTTTTCTTAAATGTATTGCGAGGGAATTGAGATGTTCGCTGTGCTTGTTTGTAAGTCCTATTTAAATTCCTGACAAGTGAGGGCCGTGGGCACATTTTTCACTAAGTAAGATTTTTCGGGTCCATTTTCTTGTTTCTTTCAGTTGCGGGCTGACTTAGGGCGAGGTGCAGAGCTTTGGGCGGCTGCTGCAAGCAGCCCCTGTCAGCCTCCACATGAAGGGGCTCTGGTGGGTGGGGCCCTGTGTGTCGTGTTCTCGTGCATGTCTTTTGACCCCGTGGGTGCGACTGCGCTGGGCCTCCGGGCGCGGCTGGGAGGGTGGGCCTTCAAAACGGACCCGGACAGTCCCGGCCTGCAGACTGGCCGTCTGGCTCGGGCTCCTTCCCGGTTAACAAGCTGCGGCCCTCTGCCTGGGGGCTCTCACCGCTTCGGGGAGTCTGGGAACAACCTTCCTGTGGACGGGGAGGGGGCTTGACTGGCAGGAAAAGACCCCTGAGAGGCTCCGGGGAAGTGGCCATTTCCGCTCACAGATGGCTCTGTGTTCCTCGCAGAAGAGCTGAAGGGACATTTGCTCGGAGACAATGCGATCGACAGAGTCTTCACCCTGGGTAACTCCGAGTACCCCGTCAGCTGGGACAACGAGGTCAAACTGTGGACGTTTCTCGAAGACCGAGCCGCTCTTCTTCTAAAGACATACAAAACCACCATTGAGGTAATTAGAGGTCGATTTATTTCAAAGACGTTTATAAAGATTTCCAAATGCAAATTTCTGTGTTCTTCAGCAAAAACACCATGCATTTGGTGTATTTCATTCAGCTGATGGGTAGTTTTCTGTCTGACGTGTTTACACTGGCCCGGGGCAGCCCACGGAGGCACTGCTGTGGGCGAGAAGGGCCATTCCTGGGAGATCCCTGTGCACTCTTGTGCCATTGCTGATTCAGATACCACAGCACACCTAGGTTTTCAGTGGTGTCTTCAAAGGCCGCCTCGCACCTAAGCTGTCTGCCCCTCCTGGGCGCCCCCTCAGCGGGGGTCTGCTGCGCCCCTGCCCGAGCACCGTCTCCCACTCTGTTGTTCCGTAACAGTTCTAGCGAGGTGTGTTTCACAGACGAGGGAGTTCACACTCCTCCAGTGTGCGCTTTGATGTGAGGGCATACAGTCAGCCAGCCACCCACGCAGCCAAGTTCTAGAACCTTCTGTCACCCCTCAAATCTCCCTCAAGCCCCCAGCCCCAGCACCAGCTGATCTGCCTTCTGTCACTCTAGCTTTGCTGCTTTAGATAACTTCCTGGGGTTGTTTTTGCTCTTTTCTCTTCCTCAGGAGGACAGGGCCTTCTTGAAAAACCAGGAGCTGTCCGTGCGGGCGACGATGGCCGTCAAGCTGCGCCTGGGCGAGAAGGAGATCCTGGAGCGGGCCGTGAGGAGCGCGGCCGCCAACCGGGAGCACTACCGCCGGCAGATGGAGGCCGCGGCGCCGCTCCCCAAGTACGAGGAGAGCGGCCTGGGGCTGCTGGAGGGCGGCGGGGCGGACTCGAGGCTGCCGCTGGTGCTGCGCAGCCTGGAGGAGGAGGCCGGCGCGCAGGAGGCCCTGACCCTCTCGGAGGCCGTCAGCCGGGCCAAGGCCGCCGACGGCCAGCGGCTGCTCAACGGCCAGAACTCTGTCCCCAACGGGCCCCGGTCAGAAAAGGAGAACTTAAACCCAGAAGAAAGAAAAAGAGCGACCGAGGACGCCAAAGAAGCCGCGCCCGGCGGCGTGGCCGGAGCCGCGGGGCAGCTCTGAGGCGCAGGGCGTGGCCGAGTCCAGGAACGCCTCCCACACGCTGAGTTTCTCGTACGTTCCTCCTCCCGCGGGGAGGAAGACATGTTTTTGCTGCTTTATATGAGATGATTTTTTTAAGTTATTTAAAAAATTTAGCTTCCTTGGTGATTAAGGTTGCCACCTCGCCTCTGGGCCAAGCAGGCTGCTCACAGCGGACGGCAGAGCCTCGCGGAGGCGCCCGGAGTCTGCAGCCCGGCCGTGGGCGGGTGTGTTTTCTTCCTGGGGAAGAATTGCCCGCCCCGGCCGCGCTCTGTGGGCCGGTCTCCACGGGTCGGGCTTCCTGCCCCTCCCGCGGCCGGCGGCGGCGGCCCCGCGGGGGGCACTGAGGCTGCGGGCCTTGAAAGCCTGGGCAAAATCTTTTTTTTTTCCCTGAAAAACACCAGTACTAAGAGAAAAGGCGAGGTGGCAGCCTTACTTTTAATAGTTTTGAATGTTGATGATAATCCTGATTATATAAACGCGCGCGCACAGCTAGTGATTTCTAAAGACTTGTTTACTTTTTGTGTTTGTTTCACTGTACTAAGAACTTGTCCTTCCCCCTCCTGCTCCCTGGCTCTGGGGGGCTCCTCGGCTCTTCCAGGTTCCACACCAAGCTAGAGATTTTCAAAGCTACACTTTTGAGTAAAAGCCTTATTAAAAGGACAGTGTGACTGATTTCGTCTACTCCTCCTCTTGGGACTGGGACAGCCCCCGTGCGTCTCCCCGAGCCCCTTCCTCACCTCTGCCCCGCGGGGTGCAGAGCTGGCAGAGCCCATCGGGTGCCCGGGGCCTGCGGGCGGGCTGCGGGCGCTCCAGGGAGGGATGTGGACCGCCTGGGGAGGGCCCGGGTTGCAGGGGGCGCCCCCCGGCCAGTTCCCAGGCCGCCCTCGCCACAGCCGTCCGCACGCACTCGGGTGTGTCCTGGCTGTGGAGCGCCACTTGGTCTGAAAACGGCCTGAGCTGGTGCCTGCCATGACCGTGCCGGGGACGAGGCCCAGAGCCCCCTCCAGGACGCCCGCCTTGTTTCCCCTGGAGGGGCCGAGCCCTGCAGAGCTGATGCCCGCTTCCCTGGGCCCACGGAGAGGGCAGGTGGGCGCGCTGCACGGGGCGGGCGCCTCGGCTTTCCCTGAGGGCGCCGGGGTGTCCCAGCTGTCCGTGCGAACACCTGGAATGCCGCGGGGAGAGGACGCGCGCCCCGGCAGCCTGAGGCCGGGGCCTCCCAGGTATCAGCCTCCCAAGTCACACGGGAGCCACTCAGGTGGCTCACGGCTGGGGACGCGGGGCGGCATCCCCTGTGTCAGCCCTGGTACCAGAACTTCCGTGGCTCCCGTGTGAGTCTGTTTCTGAATGGATTAAACATGGCTGGTATTGAATATGACTTTCAGAGAAGTTCGTGTCTAAACACAGTTCAGACCTAGGAGACGCGCCCCGGGGCACCCAGGGCTGGACCAGCTGGGACTGGTGCCAGAACCACGGGGCGCTGATAACAGCCGCTTCCCGCTGACCAGAGTCCTGGCACAGAAACTCGGGCGCCGGCTGCCCACTCGCTGCCCCCCACAGCCACGCCGGCCCCACACTCACCCGACCAGCGTGTGGGTTCTGGACACGCCGTGGGGTGAGCACTGGCCAGGCCAAGGAGTTGCTTCGTGACGAGCCCGGCGCCCCCGCCCTGCCCCTGCCGCCGGGCACCCAGCACCGCCAACCAACCCCTTGGCCCCGACTCCTGCATTTGAGGGTGGAGGGAGGTGGTTACCCCGCAGTGGAGAGCCCCCACCCCCCCAGTCAGGAAGAGTTCTCTCTAATCATTTTATTTCTCCTTAGTGCTTTCGGGGAACTGGCCGCGCAGCCGGGGTCTGCCGGGGCCAGACACGGCGCCGTAGCTGAGCTGGGCTCTGAGCTGCCGTGTTAGCAGTTCAGAACTCGGGTCTCCCTGGCCACCCAAACTGGCAGCCGATAGCAGCCCCCAGCACGGCTACGCGCACGGCGAGACGTGTTTGGTGTTTTGAGCGGTGACGTGTTCCCAGGTCCCTAACGGACCGGCGGCGCTGCGTTCACCTTCACAGGCGGGGAGGGAACTGGCAAGTCGCCACTCGCTGCTCCGTGTGGCTACTGGCTACCGGTGGCGATGAGACAACTAACAAAGATAAACCCGGTCCAAAGACAGTACTGGAAACCCACAGCAGCCACCACGACCCTCCCTGGTGGCTGTTTGGGGGGGTCTCTGAGGAAGACCTGAAACTTGACAGTAACCATGGCTACAGCGAGACACGTTCCATGTGATCTTGGTGCTGTTTGCATTCTTATTGATCTGGCAAAACAAGCCTGTTTAATAGGGTATAACTGATAACCCGACCCACGAAGTTGGCTCACTCCCATGTAAATGTCAGTGGCAGGTGGGGGTGGGGTAGAATCAATAACCTCACTGAGGGTCACCTACTGTTTTAATCAGCGGCGCCTTATATAATGTATTCCTAAACTTCTGCATGTAAATTGAATTTGAGTAACTTGAATGTATTTAAATGCGGTGGCAAATTTGTTATTGAAATGCCACTGCAGGGCAGGTCCTGGGTGACAGGGACGGGAGGGACGGGAGGGACGGGTCACTGTCGCCCTGTGTTGGAAGGTCTGTGCGGGAGGCGGGTGGGGCCGGCTCAGCCTGCATCTCGCAGCCAGGGCCAGGCTGCCCCAGCCCAGGCAGCTGCCCCGACGCGGGCAGCCACGTGGGGGCCCCCACAGCTTCCCGCCACTGGGCCGCCCGCCTCAGAGGCGGCGACTGGCACGAGCAGGGTGCTGTCAGGGCGGGGAGGGGGCTCTTGCTTTCCTGGTCATTTCCAGAGGGCTGGGAGGCGGAGGGAGCTGAGATGTGCGCTCAGCGCGCAGCCCACGGCCTGCCTGAGCGGGCCAGGGCACGTCGTGGCCTCCCTGAGGACCTCGCGTGCTGCCCACCAGAGGTCTCTGAAGGGCCGGCGGACAAAGTGCAGGCCTGGCGCTGAGCATCTGGCAGGTGGTGATTACTTCTTCACCTGAGCCCTGGGGGCGGAAGGTGCTAGCGGCCGCACCGGCCGGAGGGACGTGGCCCTGGGCCGGCCCCGCCTTTGCCCCGGCAGAGACTCCAGCCCGGTGCCCAGGGCCATGTGCTGTGCAGGGGGTGTTGTTCCGGAGCTGGCCCACGGCCCCGAAGGGAGGACCGGGCACCATTTCCAATGACTGGCACCCGCAGAGCGAGCCCTGTCTCCTAAGGGGGTGCCCGCGCTTCCGCGGTGGCAGGAGAGGGAAGGGCTGGAGGCGGCCTGGATGGGGGTGGGGGCGGACACGTGCTCATCTCCTCTGCGGACCCCCACAGGAGGCCCCAGCCTGGCACCGCCCCGCTTTCTTCCTGCAAACCTTACTTTTCTGGTGCCAGTCTCTGCGCGGTGAGTGACCGCTCTGGCCCGTGTCCTCCCACCGCCTCCCGCCGTACGCACGTACTGCTTTGAGCCCACGCCTGGCGAGGAGATGCCCACCTGAGACCCACAGCTGCTGGAGACCTGGGCCGGACCAGGGCCCCGCACGCTGGCCTCGCCCTGGAGCAGGGGCCTTGGTTTTCTTTCTTTCTTTTTTTTTTTTTTTAAAGATTTATTTATTTATTCATACAAAACTGGGGTACAGGCCAGAGATGCGGAGGATGAGAGTATTCACCAGGGACAGAGTGGGGAGCAGCAGAACAGGCAGATTGACGAAGTACACTGCTGAGGGGAGCAGCGGGCGGGCCAGGAGAGGTCTGCCGCGCCATGTGGATCTCCTCTGGGGCAGACGGGGATCGAACTCATGCGGAAGTGGCTTAAGCTTCTTTGTGCAGTGCTTTAACCCGCTGCGCCACCAGGGAGGGCCGCAGGGGCCTTGGTTTTCCTCCCAGGCGGGTGGCTGTGAAGAGGCGGTCAGTCTGGCCTGAGGCCGGACGGCGGCTGAGGCTCCCCAGCCCAGGGCAGACCTGGGCAGGGGTGGCGGCCACTGCCCGCCAGCCTGTGCCTTCGCCTGGCCCATTCAGTGCCCGGTCGTGGGTTCTGTTTTTGCAGCTGGCTCAAGTGGAAACCTATTTGTTTATTTAAAAAATGTATCCATATGAGTTAACTGGAACCGTCCAGTTCACCGTCCAGTTCACGCTGGGTGGTGCTACCACCTCTGAATGTTCCAGCCTTTACTAGAAGTGCTAGAAGGATGGGGCAGTGCCCCCTGCCGGTGGAGAGCCCCCTTGAGTGCCCCCTGAACAGCCTCTTTGTGATCCCATCCCTTTCCCTGGCCGGGTGGCCTGAATGCCCCTGCAGGGAATTCCTGTTTTTTCACACACAAATTATGGGAAAGGTCTTGCTGGATTTGGGCGGCAGCAGTTGCCAGAATACCTAGCGCGAGCCTGTCTGACCCAGACTTCAGTGGAATGCGAGGTGTCCAGTCGGAACACCCCTTGGGTTTCAGCTCAGGGTTTCAGAGGACCAGAATGAGGGGGGTGGAGGAGGTTGGAACAGTTGGATGGAAGAAGAAGGAGAATGGGGCTTCGCCCAGTCTCTCCTCCAGTCCCAGACCCCTTTCCCTCCCTCCTGGCCAGAGGCCCTTCCCCTGGGACTAGGTACCCCAGAAACACACAACCCTAAGCTCCTCCAGCGAAGGGGTATTTCACAGATAGATGTTGACCATGCCATTTCGCAAAGCGGAGAGCGGCCTTGTCTCCTTCCGCCTCCGCAGAGAAGCTGTGTGGGCAGGTAGGTGGCTCGTCCCTTTCGGCCAAGTGCGTGAAGGCCAGCCGTCCTCCGGCAGGGACGGCCCAGACCGAGCAGCCCCCAGCCAGGAGCCCAGGAACACTGATGGCTCTCAGCTCCTGGGATGGGGGAGGGGTGCAGGTGGGGGGGAGTGGCCATCGCCTGACCAGGTGGGGGGAGGGTGACTCCGTTCCCACACAGCAGTTACCGTCCCAGGGAATTAGGATCATCTTCTGGTCCACATTCACTCCACTGCAGATTCGCCAACATACTGGGATCTTCCAGACGAGTGGGAGAATTATAAGGGGGCCCTGGGACCCCAAGTGGGTGTAGCGGGGCCATCTGCCTGCCCGGCCAATGGGCATGAGTGGCGGGGGCAGTCCCAGGCCAGCGTGCGGACAGGACCGCGTTAAGAAAAGCCGCTGTCGCCCGTTGGGTCCAGCTGGACTGTCTGCAGGTGACTGGGAGTCAGGGCCAAGCCCACCTTGGCCTTTCTTAAAGGGACAAGTGACACGAAATGACGGGTCCCCAGCTGCGGGGTGGCCCTGGGTCCTGGAAGCCTGACTTCATTCCCTCGTCCTTCCCGGTTCAAGGCTGGGTCCAGCCTCTGTGCCTCTGTGCGAGCCTCTCCACGTGAGGAGATCCAGCGAGCACACACCTCCCTGGAACAAACAGAAAACGACTCCCATTGGCAGCAAATAACTCTCCAGACTATCTGTGAGGAAGCCAGCAATTAAATTGCATGACTGGATGCAGGGGAAGTTTTATAATTGCTCACAGGTAGCAATTTATGAGGGTAGATGTTACGTATGACATGTGTCAGAAAGGTCAAAGTTTACACTTCCTTGGACATTAACCTAGTCTTTGAAACTCTAGAAGTTACACTTTTTGGTCATTAATTTTTTTTTACAAGCAGAGATTTTGACAATTAACCCAGTTAATAAAGGTCAAATTTCAATTTTTTCCAATTTCTGGAGCACTTAACTTATTCCTTTTTGAAAATGGGAAGATAGAGGATGATAAATAGTTATTAAATGGATGCCAGGACGCAGCTCTGCTGTCGGGGTGATGATTATAAAACAGCTGATACTGGAAGAAGAGAACCGCTGTGTATCTGATGGGAAGGAAAGTAGATTACAAGCAGAGGAAATAGAAAAATTAAGCCCAAATCATGTGCCCAGTTAGAATAATATGAGTGCAGGCGCTTGTTAAATCATCTCAGGATTCAAGTCATTCAATTATGCGGACTTCAGGCTCCCACTACGGAATCCGCACATTTCTAAGTAATTTCTGCAGACTTGCAGGGAAGTTCAGCGTGGGTCAGCACCAAACTGCATCTCCCACACGGACAGGCGCAGACAAGCCCAGTAGTCTGGTGGCTCAGCGGCCGTGACCGGGCGCAGCGCAATGGCTCGCCCCTGGGCCGCCCTTTCCCCACACCACCGCGCGAGCAGCTCCCAGGTGGGGCCAGGGTAAGGCTAGTGTGGCACAGGTGGGCACAGGTGGGCACAGGTGGGGAAGCGGCCGTATCACCTGGTCGTGGTGGGGAAGGAGCCCAGCACCTGAACAAGACAAGCCAGACCTCCGTTCCCACCCTCGTTGAAGCCCAATAACCCCCACACCTCCCTCTTCCTGGGGTCTCCAGCCTTTGGGGAGCACTTATTCCCCTGCTCAACTGGCCCCCCCTGGCTGCTGTGACCCCTGGGAGGAAACCCCAGGGGGCAGTGGGCAGCGTCCCAGGGAAATGCAGCCGAGGCCCCGTATCCCATTGCGCCGCAGGCTCCGGCCAACACCCGGCCAAGAACCTGATCAGAGAGGGGTCCCTTTGTACTGGGGTGCTGGGGGTTGCCGCTGCGGCAGTTCCGTGGTGTGAATGAACTTCCCGGCACAGGTGTGCTCCATGTTACTGGTGTGTAAGCGTTACAGCCCGAGGCCTCTGTCTGATAGGTAGCCACCTCGCAGGAGCCAGCGCCCAGCCTCCAGCTCCTGGCGCGGCCCTGGGGTCTTCCCTCCTACTGCTCTCTGCTTCAACTTGCGGCCAGGGCTGTTGCTGCCTGCACCCCCAGCATCCTTGCCACGCTCCTCTTAGCAGATGGCTCCAAAGCCCATCTCCAGCCAGGGCTGTCTACCCAGCGCTCAGGGCCTGCGGCTCCTTGCACATAGTAGGGACACAGAAAATGCCAGAAGAAGAAGAAGCCCAAGCTGTTTAGCACGGCCTTAGGACTGGACGCTGTGACTAATAACCACAGTGAGAACCTTCTAGACATGTGGACAGTTTGGAAAGTTGTTGCATGGCGGCTCTGACCACAGCGCTCTGTTCGCTCCCACCCAGCCCACGCGCTGCCTGCACGGCCGGGCAGGCGCCTCCATCAGCAGCAACGCACCTGCTTTCCAGAAGCATCAGTCACTTTCCCAAAAATCTGCAGGAGACTAAATGTGACCCGGTTTACAGAACAGCTCGCAGCGAGCCCCCGGGAGCCGGGCTGCTTGCCGGGAGCGCCACCTGCCCAGGACGCCACGCAGCGGGAAAGGCAGGATTGGGGCGGCATCTGCCGATCCCGAAATACCCCTGCAGGCTGCAAACCCGTGTTAAAACCTGTGTTAAATCCGAGCACACCGGATGCTGTGAGCCCCTGGCAGGGCGTGGTGCTAAAATAGGCTGCCAGGTCCTCGCCGGGGACTGGGAAAGGTGACCGCGACCTTGCCGCTTTCTCCTGAGACCTTCCTTCCGCAGGACCCGCCGCCCCCACGTCCTCCCGCGTCTGTCCACCCTGCACGCCCGTGTCTCTCTTCCTTGACTGTCCTTCCTCCCTCCCCACCATCACCGGTGTCACCCTCTGCCACCCTGCCATCCTTCCACCCTCGCCAGCCTCTGGGCATTCACTGTAGCCACCGCTTGCTGTATCTGCCACCCCAGTTCCTGCGGGGCAGAGGGCAGACTCCCCACGTGGATGGGGCCAGGGCTGGTCTGGGGCTTCAGAGAGAGAGTGCTCGCTTGGGCTAAGAGCAGCGTACAGGCCTGTGCCAGCAGTGCCCCTGAGCCTGCAGGGGTTGGTGCCTGGCTGTTCTGGGCTGGGGGTGCAGCCAGAGTGCTGCAGTGCCTGTCCCAGAGCTCCTGTACCCAGCAAGGGCGGGGGTCTCTGAGATCCCTGTGTGAATTCCACAGTGCACTGCGGGCCAGGCTGCAGAGGCGAGCTGCTCAGGTGTCTGGGGGAGGCGGGGAGAAAGGGTAGATTCTGAGAGATGCTGGGGGAGAGGCCAGCTCAGGACTACATGGGCCACATCTTGGGGTACACTGTTATCTGGGACAGCTCTGAGCGGCTCTGATGGAGAGCAGCTTTCCTAGGGAAGAAATAAGCCCCCACCCCACCCCACCTCTGCAAAGCCTGCAGGCTGCAGGGCAGGGGTGAGCTGGTGGGAGGGTGGGCTCGGGCGCTGTACCGAGTCTCTGTGACTCGGCAGGGCCCTGTGGCAAACGTCCATCCTCCCATCTGCGCAGTGGGAGAGCACCGAGGGACGTACCGGCGCCAGCCAGGAAGGCTGGACGGTGCCGCCCACGCACCCTTCAGCCCAGCTGGGCCTCACCGTGAGGCCAGCTCATGTCGTCCCAAAGCGTGGGTGTTCAGCTCCATTGTGACGAATGCACCAGATCGAAATGGGGGAGCCACTTGCAGTGGTCGGGTGGGTCTGTCCCAGCCAGTAGGACGCCACAGTCTGCTGCCCACCCCAAACCCCCGGGGTCTGTGCTCAAGAATGGTACCTGGGCCCGGAAAGCCTTCGGCGCTCTCCCAGGGGTGGTGCCAGGTGCGTAGGCTTGACGACACGAACACTTAATAGTGTAAAGAAACTCCCACCATCAACACAGTCCAAAGACTCTCCCCCCAGCAATCTAGGGGAAATATTTACGATATCTACCATGGACAAGGGACTAATAGCTCTCGTCTGTAAAGATTAGGGCAATCTATAAAGAACTCTTAAAAACGGAGGGACAAAGGGCCAAAAATTTGAAGGAATAAATGGGAAAAGGACATGAACAGATAATTCACACGTGCAAAGAGATAAGCTTACTCATCATTGAAAAATGCAATTTCAAGCAACACTGAGATACCATTTCCCTCCTATCAGATTAGCAGAAATGACAATGTGACGATATTGGGTGGGGGAGGCTGGGGGAAACAGGCATTCTCGTGTGCCGCTGGTGGGAATGCAGATCAGTGCCACCCAAGTGTGGCACTACCAAGCAAACTACATATGTACTTACCGTTCAACACAGCAACCCACTACTAGGAATTCACCTTGACGATACAGCTGCAGCACTGAGCCGTTGCAAGAATCATAACTACAAAATATCAGAAACCACTCCAAAGCTCATAAACAGGAGAGGGAGGGGTGGAATGAGCCCAGGCCCACCCTGCCCGGGAGTACTATGCAGCCGTCACAAAGGGGGAGGTTGAGCTTTCGGACCTGATAGGAGTGATTTCCAAGACGGACTGTTTAGTCATAAAAAAGCAAAGGGCAAGAGAGTTTCTATGCTATGCTACCAGGTATGGGGAGAAGACGGTGACCTCAGAAACTACCCGTCTGCTCATGTGTGCAAACAAATTAGGGGAGATTAAACAGACCCGGAAGAAATGGATTACGTGGTGTGGGTGGGGAAGAGGGCGGTGTGGGTGGGGAAGAGGTCAGTGTGGGGCGGAGGAGACCCTGCCCTGCAGCCCTCCCTGAGCCTCAGGCGTCCTGCCCGGCCTGGCCCCTCCCTTCCCTGGGAGAAACCAGCAAATAGTTCTGGGGCAGGACCTTGCCGGGAGCACAGCCTTGAGCAGCGAGCCCACCATATGACAGGTGAGGAAGGTAACCCTGGAAGGGTGGGAGGGAACAACTACCCGAGTCCAGGGCAGACAGAGCCGGCGTGACCGAGTGGCAGACCACGTGGGCGGCGGCAGGCCCGCGCCAGCCGGGGTCTGGACTCCACCTTCGAGGTGTGTGTCCTTACCTTCCGCTTCACCCGGGAGGGAAGCTCCTCGGCATGCATTTCTCGGAACTGCTCTGGGACCTGAGAAGGAAGAGCCCAAATGCCCTCATCTTGCAGTAAATATGTCCACTCACTGGAAACAGCCGACGGCTGCACTCGCTGGGACTGGTTTGCTCTATTAGGTCACAGAGCAGAGGGCTTCTTACTGGGGCTGAAGAATGCTGGGGGTAGTGGAGGGGGAAGCCACGCGGGCCTCTGGCTCGGGGGAGCCGGGATGTGGCTTGCGGCGTGCAGGACGGAGCCGGTCACGGCTGTGGCCACGTGTGCGCCTGGGGTGCATGTGTGGGCGCACGTGGTGCTCGGCTTGGGGACCCCGCCTGTGTGCCCCGAGCTGCTCTCACAGCCAGCACAGCACCCCAGGGGGCTTCCCAGCACCCTGCTCTGACCTGGGCTCCTCGGGGTGCCGAGGGGTGTCGGGACAACACAACAGGGGAGCTCGGGCATCTGCAGAGCCGGCTGAGGTGTGCTGCACCGATGGAGCCGCTCAGTGTGCCCAGCGTAGGGGAGGGGCGGCCCCGGCAGCAGAAAGCCCTTTGTAGTGTAAGGGGAAGAGGCTCTGGAGGCCGCTCAGCGGACAGCACAGCACTAGCCACCGACAGGTGCTAACACTGGGCGGGAGTCGAAGGAGAAGCGGTGTGCTGGTCTTGTGGGAGCTCCCAAGACAAATGTCTTGCAAAGGAGGGAGGAGCCTGGCAGACGCCACCTCAAGCCAAGGCCAAGGCCAGCAGCGAAGCCCAGGACCCCAGGAGACCCCCATGAGGCCCAAGCAGAGCGCCGTCGTCCGCGGGGTTCTGGCCCCTGAAGCCCATGTGGGTCCGGCCCTGGCTGGACATCAGCAAGCCCAAGCTTGAGCAACGTCCTGGGAAATGGTCTCCAAGATGTCGGCAGGGGCAGGAGAGACCAGGGCAGCCCCGGGAGCTGCTGTGGGCTGAGGGGCATCGGCGCTGCCACGCTGGGGTGGGCGGGCCCTGGGAGGGCTCTGGGGCCGGAGGCGCTGGTGGAGCAGGCGGCCACCGAGGCCTGGTGACCTGGTTGCCTCCCGCAGGGGAGGTGTGTGCCCGCCGTGAGCTGGGGGCTCCCTGGCCACAGGAGTCTGGAGGGGCACAGCAGCAGTCATGCCTGGCAGCGTGAGGGGACAGGGAGTGGGCCAGGGGATGACTTGGCCTGAGGGAGGCAGGGAATCCAAGCTGGAGCCCCGCTCAGAACGAGCCCCTGGGGGAGCTGGGGGGCGCAGAGCCACTTACTGGGACGAGGGGGCTGGAAGGTGGAGGAGGGAGGACAGGCTCTGACTTGGGCCAATTTATGCTCAAGAGGCCCAAGGGGCACCGAGCTGAGTGGAGGCCGACGGTTGGGAAGAGGAAATGGGGAGGTGGGTGCAGAGCCCAGGGGTGCAGGGCAGGGCCCGGAGCCGACAGCGAGGCTCCCCGAGCCCCATCTTAACCAGTCTTGACCTGATTTTGCAACATTAGGTCTAAACTGAATCTGGACCAGGCCAGGCAGCCGGAGAGGGCAGGGTGACAGGGGGCTGAGTTCTGGTCCGGTGTCCGGCACCTGCTCTGGGCTGGCCGGGCCCAGGCCCGGGAGAGGTGGCCCCAGCGTGCTTCCTGGCCGGCCGAGGGGTCTGTATCCAGAGGGAAGGGAGCTCTGGAGTGTCTTCAAGGCCCCCCAAGACCCCCTGTCACCCAGAAATTGCGGGTGGCACCGTGCGGCGTCCAGGCGAGGAACCGCAAGCGGACAAGCCAGAGCTCTGGCCTGGTGGACTCTGTCTCCTAACTGGCTCGGTGGGTACAGCGCGGCAGGTGGCTGCGTTTGGGGGCGGGAGGTGAGGGCAATGACTTAGGGGGCATCCTCCTGGCCTGGGGGGTCGGGGCGAGGGCCTGGCAAGCTGGGGGGAGGAGTGATGGTGGTGCCATGTGGTGGAGCCGTGGGGCTCCCGGCCAGTGTGATGCCCAGGGGCACCTGGTGTGCTCTCTGGCACCAGGGGCTGCAGGCAGGGAGAATGGAGTTGGGGCCACTTAGCAGACCCCTACTTGATGTTGGGAGGGTCCAGGGCTCTGAGGAGCCTCAGGGCTCAGAGGCACAGTCAGAGGAAAGGGCAGATGCTCTTGACTGGGGACAGGGCTGCTAGGGGAGGGGTCTCCGTCTGGACCCCTATGAGGATGCCAGGGGCTCGGGAAGGGCGGCCGGAGAGGGATGATGGCGAAGCCGTTTGGCGGGGAGGCTGAGGTCAGCTGCGGCCGTGGGCTTGGGGCTCGGAGGCACGAACCCCACGCCTTTGTGAGCCGAGGACACCGTCTTGGCTTGGTGGGGTGACGCCGAAGGCCGGGTCCTGGGACCCTGTACCAGGGATGGAAAGTTGCAAACAGAAAGGGCCACCCTGGCTTCACAGAAAACACTCAGTCATTTCTGGTAATGACCAACCAGAGCTGCAGAACACGCTCTCCAGAAAGGTCATTTACCCGGGGAAGGAAATCATTCCTCTGCTGGGGGCTGTCAGCTTTGGCTTTAATTAATATTGCACGTGAGCACGTCTGGCAGTGGCTTCAACGGTTCCAGCGGACTTCCCGTGACATTTCCAATAAAAAAATGAAAATGCCCCCGGGGGCGGGGCCTCTGGCCACCAGCAGCACCTCCTCAGGGCTCCCGCCCTGGGGTGCGGGGCTGCGCTGCGGAGGGCAGCTGGACGCGCCGGGCTCCCCTGCATCTTGGCGGCTCACCCATTCCCGAAGGCGCCTGGGCAGCTGAGCTGGCCGCTCCAAGCCTCAGCTTCCTCATCTGTACAATGGGCGGCAGTGGGGTCAGTCTCGGGGCTGTTCTGGGGGTGACAGCAGACGCTTGGCACAGCGAGGCCACTTAGCAACTGGCTTTGGCTTGAGGCTTTGCCGTCTCTGCCTGCGGGTCCCCTCCCCTGGACAGATGGGCCCTGTCTCCCTCACGGTCCAGTTTCACACTTCGTGCTCTGAACCTGGAGCTGTCGCTCTGCCTGCAGGTCCCGAGGCTGGGGACTCACCGCGTGACCGCTGCTTCTGGGCTGCCTCTCACCAGCCTGCAGGCGGCGCCGGGGGTGCTTTGTCCCATCCCCAGGCTTCTACCGACCGCTGCTGCAGGGCATGACCCAGGCTCCCGGTGGGTGTCTGCGATGCCCCAAGAGAGCCCAGACCCAGCTCCTCTCCTCATGCTGCCACAGACGGTCCAAGCCAGACAGGGATGACTGAAGCCAAGCTACAGCTGAGTCACAGAGCTGGCTTTCCCCACCCCTCACCTGTCCCTACTGTTTTATTTTGCTCATGAGCTTGTTCCTGATTTGGCCAGCGGCCTGGCCCTGTGTCCTCTTGGTTCTTTACCTCCTGTCCCAGACATTCCAGAATTTTCTTGCGTGTTCAACCCCAGACCTGGATCAGTAGAGCCCTGTTCCCCTCTAGGGGAGCATAGTACGCGCAGCCCAGATCCGGGAGGGGGCTTGGTCCTCAGATTGGGGTGTCAGGTCCTCTACGGCAACTTGTCTCTGCACGGCACACCCCTAACCCCATCGCGACACCACGGCCTTCTCTCCACGTCGGGTCTCCCTGGTCTGGCAGTGAGAATCCAGGTGCCCGTCATCTTGCAAATATTTCCCGATGGGAGCAAGCAATCCCCAGCATGGCACCAGGCTCTCACTGGCACCAAACCCCAGGGTATGTGGGGCCCCGGCCCAAGAGCACCAGAGGATGGCCTATTCAAACAACACTTGTGATTTAAAACCAACTGGAACCCACCCTCATTTCTTCAGCAGAAGAATGGATCCATAAGCTGTGGTCTCGGGGCAGGACAGAATCCTACACGGCCATTAGAGGGGTGAGCACCTGCATGCACGGTGTGGACAAACACAGGAGCATGGTGCTGGCAAAAACAGCGTAGCGCAGAAGACACACACACAATTCTTCTGCTCTTGAGGTTCAAAAAATGCAAATCTAAACCCTGCTGGCTGCATGGATGCTGGTCCCCAATATCCCCTCCCCCAGTGTGGTCCCTGCCTCAGTAACAGCTTCTGGACCAAAGATTCGAGAAGAAAAAAGACGTTTACATTTTAAACATCATGGCCAAGCTGGTGGCCAGCGTGACTCCCCTCATCTGTAACTCTCCAGCAGTGCCCGAGAGCCCCCAATGCACCCCAACACTTGGGGTGGTCACATTGGCCTTTTTGCCAAGCTGATGGGAAAAAATAGGTCTGGCTAATTTGCACCCCCTTTTTTAACTAATAAATGAACATCTTAGAATCCTGAGTTAGCCCTTGATGATTTCTGCTCCACACTGGCCTGTTCACACTCACTTTTGATTTTCTCACTGGAGCAATTCTACGTGTTTTGGACACGATTCTGCATGTACCGTCCACAGCGCTTCTTACCCTGCCTCTTCCCTCTTACCTCTTCCACACAGGTTTTGAAATTCTATAATGAAATGGGTGAATTTTGCTTTTCTTTAAATCTTGTTGGAGATTCCTCAAGTTTATAAATATATTCTCTTTGTTTTCTTCTATTACTCTTGCTGTTTAAAAAACATCTGTCTTACTCCTTTAATTTTTATTAGCGGTATGAAGAGAGAATTTAATTTTTACTTTTTCTGGGTAGTGATTGCCCCAACATTTATTGAATAACCCTCTTTCCCGCTGGTGTGAAATGTCACTTACTCACACACAAACTAGCAAGGCCGTGGTCTGGGTTTTTTTTCCTCTTCTATTTTTGTTCCAAGGATCTATTTATCTATTCATGTGCTAATATCACATTATATTTATTAAAATTGCTTTATAATATGCTTTGACATCTTGTCGGGCAAAATTCCCCTCTTTGTTTTTCTTTTCTCAAGCTGTCTTGGTTATTCTTGAACATTTACTCTTCCATCTGAATACTAGAATCAGCTTGTCAAATCCCATTAAGCTCTTGATCAGGCTTTGATTGGGATTGTGCTGAATTTATAGATTTATTGGAGGAATTCAAATGGAGCAAAACACTCATGCTTGGCCTCGCGATGTGGCCTGAGCGGGTGTGCAGTCACGAACGGCCATGAACGGTGGCCATGACCGTGGCCGTAGAAGTGGGTCTCCGTGCTGGCTGGGCCACTGAGGCTTTGCGTGGGGTCCGGGCACACATTGTGTGGCGTGTGGGTCCTGCCCTCACCCGCAGGACCACCAGGGCACCCTCTCACTCTCATCAAATGCCCACTGAGTACCTGCCGGGCCACCTGTCCACAGGGGAGTAGATGCCACGTGTGGGAGTGACCCCGGCCTCGCAGGGACACCTGTCTCGGGCAGGGCGTGGGGTTGGCTACTTGGGGGGACAGCTCCAAGCGGCTTTACGGGACAGCTGGTTATTCAGCAGTCAGGAAGCGGCTCTCAAGGCTAGGGGGGCGAGACCAGGGCGTGTGGGCCAGGAGCGGGAGGACAGGGTGCCTGAGTCGGGGAGGGGTAGGTGAGATGTGGCCCCCTTTGTCACGCTGTGCCTGTCTGGGCTGGGGCACCCAGGCAGGGGGCATGGGAAGAGGGGCAGACGGCGCCCTGGAGACTAGAGGGTGGGGGCAGGGAGGTCACCAGTGGGCCAGCCGAACCCTGGGGGCAGCTGAGACTGCTCCGAGGACCGGCACATTTATGGGGGTAGAAGTGTGTGGAAGACGAGGACACGGTGGGCTGCCTGGAGCCGCCGCCTCAGGATGGACATCGTCGCTGGACGTAACAGCCGTGTTCAGACTAAGAGCAGCAGCAGTTTTCTTCTGGGGGAGGCTCTGTATTGCTGATGTTGTGTAGAATCACAGTGCGGCCGTCGCAGGGTCATAAGCCGACAGACGTGCAGTTGGCTTCACGGTGGCTGACGTTCTCTGCCGGGCACACTTGGGGACCCTCCTGCCCCATCCGGCGCCTGTCACGCTGACCCCACGTGCCCTCTCGCTTCTTTCCCTTCTTTTCACAGCGATCCTACCCCCCAACAAACCCTATTTTAAGAAAAATTCTGATCGCTCGGGTAACACTGGTGTGCGACACCGTCTGTGTTCGAGGGCTACAGGTTCAGCTGTCCACAGTTTCTGTGACCACACACAGCCGCAGGGTCCTCACCACAACCCACTGGGCTCCCTCTTCCCCTTTGCTCCAGCCTCCCCTTCTGGTAGCCTCAGTTCTGCAATCAGATTTTTTTTAAAGATTTATTTTTTTGTGCTTACAGAACCAGGGTGCAGGCCAGAGGTGTGGTGGGTGAGAGGATTTACCAGAGACAGAGTGGGGAGCAGAATAGGCAGAGCAATGAGACACACTGCTGAGGGGAGCAGTGGGTGGGCCAGGAGGGGTCTGCTGAGCCATGTGGGTCAGTTCCTTGGCTGGGGATTGAACCTGTCCTGCAGTGGCTTCACAGAACTTCATAATGTGGTGCTTTAACCTGTTGCACCACAAGGGATAGCCCTCTGCAATCAGATTTTAAGGGTTCCTTTGGTTTATTTCATCTGTTTGCTTTGTTTTTTATAGTCCATGTACAAGCGAAATCATCAGGTATTTGTTTTTCTCCTTCTGAATTATTTCACTGCGCATCATATCCTCCACTCCCATCCGTGTTTTTGCAATAGGTCATCATTTTTCAATGCTGAGTAATATTCCATTGTGTATAGAGGCCACGTCTTTTAAAAATCATGTTTACCAAGGAAACATTGGTTTACAACACTGCCCAGTTTCAGGGGTACAGGGTCATACTTCTTCAAGCAGGTGCTTGTATTGTGCCCACCACCAAAACACCAGAGATTGCCCACCACTGACCCCTGGCCCATCTGCCTATTTTGGTCCCACCTCACCACCCACCTCTTCTGGGAGCCTCTGTTCTGCCACCAGTTTTACTTTTATCTGTTCCTCTGCTTGCTTATATTCCACATATGAGTGAAATTATCTGAAATTATCTGGTACTTTTTTTCTCCCTCTGACTTTATTTTGCTTAACATCATCTGTTTTAGTTCCATCCATGTTGTTGCAAAAGGCAATGCCTCATTATTTTTAAAAAGATTTATTTACTTATGCATACAGAACTGGGGTGCAGGCCAGAGGTATGGGGGTGGTGAGAAGATTCACCAGAGACAGAGCGGGGAGCAGAACAGGCAGATGAACTGAAATCCACTGCTGAGGGGAGCAGCGGGTGGGTCAGGAGAGGTCTGCCATGCCACGTGTGTCACTCCCTGGCTAGGGATCAAACTCGTGCTGCAGTGGTTTTGAGGAGCTTCATCATGTGGTGCTTCAACCTGTTGTGCCACCAGGGAGAGCCCACCTCATCATTTTTTATTGCTGAGTGGTACTCCGCTACATAGACCACGTTTCCTGATTTCACACCTCTATTGTTGGCTTGTTTCCGTCGCTTTGCTATTGTAAACAGTGTTGCAATGGACGTCAGAGTGCGTATATTCCTTTGAATTAGTGTTTTTATCGTCTTTGGATGAACACTTAGGAGAAAAATTGCTGGATGATATGGTAGATCTATTTTTAACAATAAGCCTCATTCATTATAAAAGCTTGCTTCACTAACTAGTGATGCCTGCAAGGGCCTTCATGAAATACCTGTGGTATGCAGAGTAACAACATAGCACCCAGCCTCAGGACTGTACATCAGCTCTGATGACCTCTGTGGACGTTCCCAGAGGTGACGTTCCTACAGAGCCATTCACGCTCCTAACTTTGGCCCATTCATCAACATGTGGTTTTGGTCTTTATGATATTGTAGTAAGTACTTGGCCCTAAATGTTACACGGTTTAGATTTATGTTTTTTGAAACTCAAGAGCAGAAGAATTGTGTGTGTCTCTTCTGCGCTACGCTGTTTTTGCCAGCACCATGCTCCTGTGTTTGTCCACACCGTGCATGCAGGTGCTCACCCCTCTAATGGCCGTGTAGGATTCTGTCCTGCCCCGAGACCACAGCTTATGGATCCATTCTCCTGCTGAAGAAATGAGGGTGGGTTCCAGTTGGTTTTACATCACAAGTGTTGTTTGAATAGGCCATCCTCTGGTGCTCTTGGGCCGGGGCCCCGCATACCCTGGGGTGAACCCCTAGGTCGCGACCTCTTCATGTCTTCAACTTTATTATACAATGTAAAAAGTTACTTTGGTCAGTTAGGCCCCCACCAGTATGGAGATCCATTGCTTGATATCATTGTCTGTCACCGACATAGTTAAACCTAGAATTAAAAAAAATAGTTTTTAATTTTTGACACTCATGACTAAGTATTAGAGTCTGATGTCACCGCCTTTCCCCCTCTCTTGACTCTCCAATATTTTTAGAACCAAAGGCATGTCAAATTTCAGGTGAGATTAGCCAGGCAAAATTCCTAAATTCCAGAGAAAATGTTTTTAAAGCTTTTAAAAGTCCAGAAAGAGGTAAAAGTTACGTTTTTTAGACAGTCTAGACTCACAACCGATTTCTCCTTTACCATCTAGAAGATAGAGAACTAATAGAATCACCACACAGCCCTGCAAGGTCAGTGCATTTATTTTAGTCTCACTTCACAGGTGAGAAAGCAGAGTGGTGGGTAAGTTTTATGACATTAGAAATCTAATATGTGACTTATGATTCAGGCTTCACTGTCTGACTCCAGATAACACACACTAAATTTTTATACTCTAAGTGAGATGGAATATAAGAAAACTATTAAAAGGGTGAAAACCTTTTACCCAATTGAACAGCAAACAGCAAGTCCAGTGCCCCTGTTAGTAACTCCATTACCATAGTGGGATGACCATTATCACCAATATTATTCAGCGCTGTCCTGGTTAATTTAATTGGAAAATAATAGAACAAACACAATCCAAATATGTGGAGGAAAAGTGATTAAGTACTTAGAATATTCAGGCAATTCAGCAAAAGCTAAGGTGGCTGGATACTAGATAAATAAGCAACAACAAAACAGATTTTCTTTAAGTAATAATAAGCAAAAATGGGATAATAAATGATCATATCACAATAGGAATAAGTTATTTTGAAATTTACAGTATATACACTAATGAATGCAAAGAGATAGTGTTCCTGGATAGTAAGAACATTTTATCATTAAAAGTCCAATAATTCTAGGGCCCTCCCTGGTGGCGCAGTGGGTTAAAGCACAGCACTGAGAATCGAAAGCCGTTTTCGCATGAGTTCGATTCCCGCCTGCCCCGGAGGTGACCACATGGTGTGGCAGACCTCTCCTGACCCGCCCGCTGCTCCCCTCAGCAGTGTACTTCGTCCATCTGCCTGTTCTGTTCCCCACTCTGTCTCTGGTGAAGCCTTTCACAGCCCCTGAGCCTCTGGCCTGTACCCCAGTTCTGTATGCACAAATAAATAAATCTTAAAAAAAAAAAAAGTCCAATAATTCTAAATTAAATTTACTTTAATACAATTCCAATCAGAATCCTTACAGATATCGGGTGGGGTGTTGAGTGGGTAGGAAGAAAACTAGACAAATAATTTCGAAGTTTGCATTTACAAATGAGTACCGAATATTTGACAAGAAAAAATTTTAATGATAGTGGAGGGTGAGTTTCCTACCAGACAGTAAAAATTCCTGTGAGTTCTTTCTAATTGATTAAATAAGAAACAAGCATAGAAATTAATGAATATTGGCCAAAGAGGAGGAAAACAAGGTTGGGAAGAGATGCAAGGATACCTAGCAAGCCTGCCCGAGCCTGCTTAGTGCTGGCAAAGTGGTAGTATGTCAGAGAAGACTGAGTGGATGAGTTAGTAGATATTTATTTTTGTTTATCTATGCATATAAGAACTGGGGCGCAGGCCAGAGTTTTGGGGGGGTGAGAGGATTCACCAGAGACAGAATGGAGCTACTTAAATCCACTGCTGAGGGGAGCAGCGGGGGAAAGCAGGGGTCTGCTGTGCCCTACAGGTCACTTCCTGGCTGGGGATCGAACTCGTGCCACAGAAGCTGGTGATAGCTTGAGAGTGCTGAGACTCATCCCTATGCCACCAGGAAGGTCCCCACCTAGTAGATGGTTTTGAGAATATTGGCAATCATGATGTTGAGATCCTTACCCACTGCCATATTACAAAAAATAAATTCCAAATGGAGTAATAAAGAATGTTAAAGCTAAACTAATTATATATTATAATAAAGGAGAATGATTTTAAAGCCTGGAGGAAATGGCTTTGTCTAGCAAGGCAGGGAACAGGACTTTAAAACAGATGACTGAGACATTTACCTACACAGAAACAAAAGACAGCTCAGTGGCAAAAGACTTCATAAACGCAATCACAGTACAAAGCAGACTGAGAGAACATTCCCAACACATTTGTCAAAAGGTGAAGAGTCTTCAAAGGGAGAAATCTCCAAGTATTGACAAGGAAAAGATGCAAACCAAGCAGCAAAGTGTATGAAGGAGAACCAGGTGTTTGTCTGGGCCCACCCCTGCTGCAGCCTGACCTTGACCCCTGGCCAGGGAGTGACCACAGGGCACACAGACCCCTCCTGTCTCCCCGCTGCCCCCTCAGCAGTGGGTTTCAGTAGATCTGCCTGTTCTGCTCCCCACTGTCTCTGGCGAATCCTCTCACCCTCTGTACTTCCGGGCTGTACCCCAATTCAGAAAGCGATTCCATTTACAATAGCATCAAAAAGAATCAAATATTTAGGAACAGATTTAACAAAAGAGGCACAAAATACTTTCAGAAACATTGTTAGGAGAAATTAAAGATGATCTAAATAAATGGGAAACCATAGCGTGGCTAAGATGGCAGCATCCCCCAAATTGTTACAGGTTCAGCGCAATCCCGCTCGGCATCCCGCCGACGTCCTCACCGGAACCATTAAGACGCCCAAACCCCCGTGGCTGCAAGACACAGAGACATGGCTAAAACAGCCAGGGTATCAGGCCCCCTCCTCGCCTGGCAAGAATCACTTCTCATCCAAGGTAGTGTCCTGCTGGAGGGCATGGGGGTGCGGCCTTGGGCTCCACAGCTTTGCAGCAACAGTCCCACTGCTTTGCTGCGACGCGGGGCCCTGCGTTATTCAGGCCCATGGGAGAGTCTGTGCTGGGCAGAGCAGCCGCGCCTGCTCACAGCTGGGGCCAAGCATCTGTGGGCGGGTGGCAGCCTCTGCCTGGTGGGGAAGAGGTGTCCACCTGGCCGACCCTGCTGAGCCCCTGGCTCTGCCACTTGACGGGACAGTGCGTGACTGGGCTTTGGCCCTGTCCAAGCAGCTCCTGGACAGAGTGGCTCAGCTGTGTCCCTGCTGGGGGGCCTGGAAATCCTCGCTCAGGGGACTGGCCCCGTGTGCCCGTCCAGAACTGACCCTTGGGGTGGTGGATACACTTGTCCGCAATTCTGCAGGACTGGACCTTCAGTAGGAAGCAGGAGCCGGGGACTCTCAGCGCGGGGCCAGTGGGTGACAGCAGGCACACAGAGGGTCTGGCCGCGGCCCTGGGGTGTGACGGACCCAAGACAGAGGCGCAGTGAGCGAGCCCGGGCTTCAGGACAACAGGAGCTGGAGTCAAGCTGGAGCTCCCTGCTCTAGAAACATGAGTCACCTGTGCAGAGCTCACGGCGTGCCCGAGCCGGGGCAGAGTCATGAAGGAGAGGTGGCTTGGGGGCAGCTGGCGGCGTGGGGCACAGAAGGGAGCAGTGCCAAAAGCTCTTTGCGCGGGGTCAGCTGCTCACCAGCAGGCGGCTGCATGGCCCTGCCTCCCTGCGCTGATGGACGCGGGGTGCCCTGCAGACCCCCTCCCGCGCCCCTCTTCCGCTGCAGTCCCCTGGACAGGACTGGGGCTTGGGAGGCGCGAGCTGGTGGAAGTGCCCTCGGGTGGGGGTCACCTCGTCCTCCCCCGTTTCGTAGGCGGGTGCCCGCTGCCCACCTGGGTCTGGGCCCCGCCTTCTCAACCTCGGTGCCACTGCCTCGTGCGGGGGTGAAGCTCCGAGCGGGCTGCCCTGGGCACGGTGGGGGGCAGCAGCTCCCCTGGAACTCCCCCACTGGATGCCAGTGGTTTCTCTGGTGTGACCCCAGATGACTCCAGACAGGACCAGTGTCCCCCAGGAACACCTCCAGTTGGGAATCACCGTGGACAGAATGACTTCCTGGGCCTGCGTTGCTTCCTCGATGGCTGCCTGCCCCCGCCCCTGTGGCATAGACGCCTCTTCCCAACCTGAATTGCCCTGGAAGGGGAATCCTGTCACTCCCGTTTTAAGGAAACAGGCAGTAGAGGAGGTGGACTAGAGGCTGAACTCGTCGGTGTCACACATAAGCCAGCGGTCGAGTTAGGATTCAAACCCACATCTGCCTCTCTCAACTCTACCACACCACCGCCCTCAGACCCCGAGCCTGTGCAGGCGCTCAACAGACATGAGAGCACCCCAGGGCCGGAGCCCATTCTGGCTGCTGAACAAACAGCAGGACAGGCGGCCAGACAGGAGTCCTGGCCCTCGGGGAGTTGAGTCGAGCCGGGGGGTGAAGATCAGCACCCCCACTTGGCTCCAGGACCCACGTGAAGTGACAGGACCCAGCTGCCCAGGCTGCATTCGCATCAGAAAAGCCTCCTCCCTCTGGGAGCAAAAGCAACGCATTGCTCTTCACCTCAGGAAGTGGGTGCCCAGGGCACGTTAGCTCTAGGCCCTCCAGCCCGGCCCGGATTCTCGGATTCCCAAGGAACAGTGCTGGGTCAGGCGGCCGCTCAGCCTGGGTGTCATTCCAGCGCTCACCTTCCCGCTTGAGCCAGCACAGCCACAGCCTGGCCGCAGACCCAGGGTCCCCCCCCCCCCCGTGAGTTATGCGTGCCGCCCCCACTCTAGATGGAGAGTTACAGTCCCTGTTAATTCACCCCACACAGGCCTGGCTGCTCTTCCCTAGCTGCCTCCCTGGCTGGACGGGACAGGCTTGGCCACAGGACGCCGGAAACACTGGCTACCCTGGCCTTCAAAACGGGCCCCACCCTCCCCGGCAGGGGGACCCTCCCCTCTGCAGCGGGATGGTGCTGTGCCCTGCCAGCCGGTGGGCGCACGAGCTCCGAGTGGAGAGGAAACCTGCAGCAGGGGAGCAAGGTGCACCCCACTGTTCATTCTCTGTATGCAAGTGTGTGCACGCGAGCACATCGGCACACAGGCACGCATGAATGAGGGGTGCGTACGCGACTGTTCATGTGCACCCAGGAATGGGGGTGCATCTACACATGGGCACACATGCGTGCACAGCGCCTGCACATGCCTGTATAGGCCATACACGCATGTGCCACACACCGGCATCCACACACATGCACGCCTGTACGGTGCGCGTGCTCCGTGTGGTGCATGTCTGTACCTGTGCGTGTGTGCGTGAATGTACACGGACGTGGTGAGGGGCTGGGCCCGGCCTCCTCCCCAGGCACCGCCTTTCCCCGCCTGCCTCTCTGCACGCAGACAAGGCTGCTCCGGGCACACCAGGCCCGGCCGCCCTGGCCTTGCGGTGGCAGGACTGACCGGAAAGGCAGCCCGAGGGCACCAGCAGCGGTGCCTGCTGGCTCCATTTTGCCGGTGACAGAGGAGGTGACACACTGCAGTGGGGGGCCTGGGGTGAGGGGCAGAGTTCTCCTGCCAGGTCTGGCCCAGCCAGGTGGCCCACCTGCAGGCAGCGACCTGCCAGAGCCACGACCCAGCAGCTACTGCCTGCTCATCAGACCGGAGGAGCCAAAGACCACCAGCGTCTGTGCTCGGGGCCGCCGGGCACCTGGGCGGCCGAAGTCCACAGGTCCTGGGGCGCCCCCCACCCGCCCTGCCTTCCAGCACCCAGTCCGTGGCCCGGTTGAATTCCCAGAGGGTGCCTAGCCCCCCAGGTGAGACTGGGGAGCTCCGTGGAGAGGACACAGGAGGTGACTGGAGGTGGCCGGAAGTAGCAGCCCGGCTTTCTGCGACGTCACCGCAGCGGACTCTGGCATCCATCCGCAGACGGTAGGTGGCACACCCAGGGCCCTGCGATATTGACCAGCGCCTTGGAGTGACTGTTTCTGCTTCCAGGGAACCCGTCAGCCGTTAGCTCGCAGGCACAGGGGTATTGGGGTCCAGGCCAGAAAACAACCCCAGTTCTAGCTACTAGGCCCACCTGTCCCGTGCCCACAGCCCCGAGACTATGAGGTCCTGCCCTTCACCGACCTGCATCCGTGGGCAGCAGTGAGTGGACAGTGGCCACCGCTCACTGCACAAGCTGTGCTCTGTACCCACAACCCGCGCATCGGGAAAGCCCGAGTGTGAGACGCCCTGTCCTCCATAGGGGCAGGGACACGGAGGCCCACGGGACAGCTCCATAGAAGTAGTGAGGCCAGTGCTGCTCGGCCTTTGACCCCGGAGTTGGACTGAGGAGCAGGTCTGGAACACTGCGGTCACCCATGGGTGCTCATTTACCGGTGCTCATTGTCCAGCCAGCAGCGAGCTCCTCTCTGTGTTCTAGTCATTTCCTTCTCAGGCTTCCTAATCTGTCACTTTCTTCATCCCCGGCTTTCGTGTGTGTCTGCGTGTCCCTGCCTCACCGGCTGCTGGATGAACAGTGGGGATTCAGGGGGTCGGACTGCGCCGTCCAGCGGGCGTGTGAGAGCGGCTGGACGGGCCTACAGACGCTTGGAGCACCGAGCTGCGTCCTGTCTCCGAGGCTCAGTGTCGCTCCTGTGACGCCAGGAGGTGGCACTGACGACTACACCCCCTGCGTGGGGCGGGTCTTCGGGCTGCTCCCGGATTTCCCAGACCCGTCAGGGTGCCCGTCGGGACTGCCCGGGAGTGGGCATGGCCAGGTGGGTGTTCCCTTGAGATGAGAACCTGCCGAGCCAGTGGGAGGTGGGGTGGGGGGTCCATTGAGGCGGACCTCGGCTGGCCTGGGCCCCAGGGGACCAGAGGCTGCGCCCCTCAGCTCGTGCCGGAGGCCGTCTGTGTGAGATGTGAGTGGGCTCTGTGGGTTCATCATGGCGGGTTGGCGCTACCCTGCAGGCCGCCTGGCCTACCTGACCGGCAGCGCTGAGGCCAGGAGCCGGGGTGGGGGGGGTCCCCTGGGGCAGCCCCAAGCCCCCAGCCCCTGCACAGCGAGCGGCCCTCCCTTCCCAGGCTGCCCGAGGCGCCGCCCAGGGACGATGGAGACGCTTTCCCCAGCCGCCCAGTTGGCTGGCGGAGGGCTGCAGAGGAGCCCAGACAGGAAGTCACCGCTTGTTTTCGTGGCGAGAGCAAGAAAAGACGCCACAGTCCTGTGTTTGCCTTATTAAAGCTCATTTTCTCATTACAATTTTCCCTCCTAATTGCTGATTTTTCCAGCTTCTCCAAGAGCCGTTCCACTTCCGCCTTGTTCCTTCCCCTCTCCAAGAGCTGGTGCTTCGAGAGATTGCCACAGATGGGCAAAGGAGAAACACACATGCTTGTTGTTAATTTACTTGAAATCCTGCTCCTGGTGCTACCGAGACGGGCGGCTGCAGGCCGGCTGGCCGGCGGCTGAGGAGGCGGCGTGCTGGCCTGTGTCCGGGGTGCTCTGCTCCTGGGCTCCCCGCGCTGTGCATGGGGGTGACTCTTAGCGGGAAGGGCCTCCCGGCCCGGGCTGCTGCCGTCAAGGGCACCTGTGACCATAGGCAGTCGCCGCCCTGGCCGGGAGTCCCTGGATTCAACCCACACCCCCACATGCACCCCAAAGCCTGGAGCTGCTTCCCTGGGCTCCCGGGGGCCCCTTGCTTCCCTAGCTGGGACAGGTTGGGGGTTGCTCCTTTTCCGATGGGGAGACAGACTCAGGGATCTGAGGGGCCCTGCTAAGGAGGCTTCGATGCAGTGGGGGAGCAGGAGCCCCCTGGTCCACCTGTCCTGCACCACGGACTCCTGCCCCCACGGTGCCACCGTAGAATAGTCCGTCATGAGTGAGACATTGTTCTCTGCTCTTCTCTGCAACACTCTTCAGCGGGACCTGCCTGCACCTGGCGGGGAGCCCAGCCAGCGCTTTTCCTTCTCAGGGTCTCGGGACGAGGTGATGCCGGTCAGGGTGAGGTTTGGGGCTACCCTAACCTGCCTGAGGTGGGGAGGACAGAGACACTGACGTGACATTGTAGCGAGGAGCAGACCGACATCCTCAGACGTGGGAGCCAGGCAGCAGGGGGTTTGCAGTGGCCTTGCTGGCTGTGCCAGTGTGCTCTGTGAGGTGGGGTCACCTCTGTGTGCGTCAGCAGCTTCATCTTGCTCTCTGATGGGGATCCAAATATGATGACACCATCAGGCCAGCGTCTGGTGACAAGTGAACATTCCTAGAATGGTAGTTCTTATTGATGTTCAACACCACCACCATCACCATCATTATCATCACCTCCACTATCAACAGCACCACCATCATAATCACCATCACCACCATCATCACAATCACAATCGTCTTCACCAGCATCGCCATCATCATCACCAGCATCACCATCATCACCACCTTCACCATCATCACCACCTTCACCATCATCACCACCATCATCATCATCACTACCATCATCACCACCACCACCATCACCTCCACCACCATCATCACCACCATCATCACTACCACCACCATCATCACCACCATCATCACCACCTCCACCACCATCATCACCACCATCATCACTACCACCACCACCATCATCACCATCACCACCATCATCACCTCCACATCATCACCTCCACATCATCACACCACCTTCACCATCATCACCACCATCATCATCACTACCACCTCCACCATCATCACCATCACCACCACCACCACCATCATCATCTCCACCACCATCATCACCATCACCACCATCATCACAATCACCTTCACCATCATCATCACCTGGTCCAACCAAGTGGGAAACCAAGTCAAGGGACAGGAATGCCTAATTCAGTTCTGGATCTGCAGTTAGTTTTACTGAACCAGAAAGCCACCTCTTTCCTGTTTCACCCTCTGCCTCCTGACCCTACAGAGGAAAAGGAAATCACCAGTACCTGAAAGCAACTGCCCTATGGGGCACAATTCCTGCTGGGTAATGTGTGGCCACCAGTTTCATGCAATCGGAAGAGCCCCATGCTCCCTCCAAGTCACCCAAGGGCCTGCAGACACCGAGATATTAAGAGTTGGCTCCAGTGGTCGCCACTGGGAAGCTTTGGGGTCGGCTTGTGGGTAGGGAGAGAAGGTCCTGCACATGTCACCGGGGGACCAGCAGTTCCTCAGGGAACACAAACCCACATCACTGTTGGCTGGACTTTGCTGATTGTAACTGTCCTGGGGTGACTGAACTTCAGAGTGTCTCCCCCTGCGCGGAAGCTCATGCCCTGCACCCCCCATTTCCAGCTCAGTGCCCAGCACTTAGCAAGGACTTGCTAGGACGGAAGACATGAGCCAAGGTGGTGGATGAAGACCCTCGCCTCTCTGCATGGGGTCTCGTTCATGCAGCTGCTCCATGGGGTTTCTGATTCCCCCTCCTGTCCCAGGAAGTAGGGGCACGTGCAGAGCAGAAAACAAAGGCCCAGAACGTCAGCTGGGCTGTTTACATGAAAACTCAGTAGCACTTAAAGCTCCCTGCCCTCCATGGCTGGGGCCCTTCAGGGCCCCCTCACCGGGTGCAGCACCCGCCCAGCCCACGTGCAGTGTCTGCAGCCCCCAGAGCAGGCGCTGTCCCCCGGGAACAGGGTCTGGCCAGGTCCCCTGACTCGCCCCCTTTCCAGCCTCGCCTGCCGGCAGGGAGCAGGGGTGTGCAGGGGATGGGCGAGCGCTTAGAAATTCTCGGGTCCTGGGTTCCCACCAAGCACTTGGGAGCTGGAGACCCGCTGGCTGGGAGCAGGTGGTCGGGTGTGAGTCATCTTTCTCCAAAAGCAGTTTCTAGCCCCTGATTTGTATGAGCCAGCGCGAATGCTCCGCAGTGCGGCCGCAGCCGTGGTGGGCGGAGGGGGCTTCAGTCTGCAACGGGCCTGGGCTGCGCGGTGTTGGGGCTCCTCGTCCCCGGCATTGCCCCCGCCTGCACCTCGGGCCTCTCCAGAGGGCTCTTGGTCACCATCTTTCTTCACCCGAGGGACAGAGCCTGGCGGAGGCTCCCACCTGGCGGTGCCCTCGCTGGCCAGGCCACCCTGTCCACTGCTGTAGGGCGCTGGGCTGTGGCTGCCCGGAGTGGGGAGGCCTGTGGCACCAGGTGGCCGTGGCCTGGGGACACTTGGCCCCAGTGCTCCATTGGGTCGACTGGCCAGGTCTACGTGGGGGTCTCTTCTTTCTATCAAGCGCCTTCCCCTTTCCTGCCCTAGCAACATGGGCATCCTGACTCCCCACTGTCGGCCCTGGAAAGAGGGGGGCTCAGATGCAGCCTCGGTGCTGACCGAGGCGCTGGCTCGAGCGCCCAGATGTTGCCTTTGGAGTCTTGGGAAAGTGGCCGCAGGGCAGTGACCTCACTTCCTTCCCACCCCGAGCCCCTCCCTGAGGACTTGCACCTCGCCCCCTGGGGATGCCTTGGACCCAGAAAGGGGTCCTGAGGGCCTGAGCCCCAATTCCCGGAGCTGGCATGGAAAGACAGAGCCCTAAGGGGGACACAGCTCTGTGCAAAGCTGTTACCTGCCCAGACGCAGTGCTGCCCTGGTGTGAACTTGACATTCTCAGCTGCCCCTTCCCTTCCTGCCGACGGCAGGCCCAGGCCGGGAGCCCTCAGACCTGCCCCGCCCTCCACCTTCCTCTGCAGGCCTCTTGGGCACTTTGGCTCACTGCCCTCGCCTCTCGCTGGCTTCTCCTCTCCCCTGGCCCTCTCCAGCAGCCAGGGCACCTGGCAAACCTCCAGACTGACCCGGTGACTCCCCTGGAGGAGGGGCGGGAGCAGGTGCTTTGCCATCATGGGCAACAGTGATGGCAAACTGACTTGGCTCTACATGCCGCCTCCGGGCAGCCTGGAGCCTTGAGCTTTGAGGAGGGTCCTGCGGCCATGTCCCGGCCGGGTAGAGGCACATTGGGGTCCTTGTGTGCCCATGCACGCACGTCACGATCTCCCCGGGAGAGATGAACATTTATCCCTTCATACGGTGCTGTGGCCTTTCGTCATCTGACCATGCCCCGTCCTTGGCATTATGTCCTGTTCCCTTTCCCCTCGCCAAGCCTGTGCCAGTCTGCCCATCGCCCCACCTCCTTACGGCCACTCCTGCCGCTCCTGCCTGGACGCCCTCTCCCCTGGCCAACCCGTCCTTCCCAGCTCAGTGTGCCACCTGAGTGTGCAAGATGGCATTTCTCTCTTCCTCTCGCCGTCTCCCTCTCCCATTCCCTTTCCCTCCCACTCTTCCCCCTGGCACTCCCCACCCCCCCAACCCAGTTCTCATTAGAAAACCCAAGGAAGGGCCCTGACTGGCTTTCCTGGGCTACATGCTCACCCCTGCACCTGCCAGCCGTGGCCGGGGTGGTTTGTGGGAGCACACAGCACTGGGGAGGGGCAGGGAGCCCCGGGGGCCGGGGAGAGAGGGCAGCGGGCTCAGGCCCAGGCCAAGCGTCCCTACCTCTGTGCTTGCGTGTGGCTGTGCCAGGTGTGGGTACGGGAGGGCCGAGTGTCGGTCTCAGGGGTGGTTTCTGAGAGCCTGCTGGGGCCGGGGGCCTGGGGCATCTTTCCCTAGCCTCAAAGGGTCCCTTTACTCCCACCAGGCAGCCAGTAACAAGCTGAGGCGCACGAGCGCTTGGGTGCCTCCGGGAGGCGCTGTTGCTGCCCTTCCTGCACAGAACTGGGGTTGGGGGCAGGAACCGCTCCCCAAGTTCACCAGGTGAGCGGCTTGTCCAGCCTGGAGCCCACCGGCCCCTGACTGCCCAGCCGGGCTCTGGGGCGCTGGTGGTGGGAGCTTCTGGCCTTGCAGCTCTGTGACTTACCAGCGCTGTGAGGGGTGCGGGGCGGTGGGCTGGACTTTCCTCCAAATTCCGGGGTCACCTTGGAGCACTCTCCTTGCAATTCTTGTTTCTACTGCCTGGAGTTTTCTCTGTCTCCGTATGTTATAAAGAAAGAAAACAATTTAACGACAACAACACAAAAAACTTAGATCATTTAAAAAAAATACCCAAAAGTCTGACTTATGTGAAATTTAATTTAATTTATTTTTATACCAGCAGCTGTCAGTTCAAAGAACAACAACAAAGTAGCCATCTGTGCTTAATTTCATCAATCCACTGTCGATGGTCACGTGAGCCCGGTTTTGGACTGCGGCAGTGCACGTGGCCAGACCTCAGTCCCGCCGCCCACCGGCCCGGTGCGGGGCGGCGCGAGCCTGGTGCCCGTGGGCAGCGGAGGTCAGCACACCTGTTGCCAGCGAGGGCGACCAGCGCTGTCCTCGAGACGCAGGCCCCTGCCCGGCTGTTCCTGCAGCTTAGCCCCCCATGAGGTCGCCGCTTCCTCCCCTCGGTGGTGAGTGGCCATTTAGTCCTGCCGACTGGAGGGGAAACTGAGTCTCAGAGGACTCCTGTCCAGGGTCACATGCCCCATGGACAGAGGCAGACCCTGGCGGGACTCTCCCGACTCATGCTCTCCTGAGCTTACACGGCTGCAAATCCTGGGCCCGGGGCCAGGGACGGCGGGAGGCCGGGCTCAGTCCAGGCTCCAGCAGAGCTCAAGGGCGCAGCTGCCACTCCTGGGCACGCCTCCGGGTGCTGGGCTCACCTCCGTGGGTGGCTGCTGCGTTCACTCCTCAGGGCTTTCGGAGGAAGGCAGGCACCCTTCCTGTTCACAGACCGGGGTGAGGCCTGGAGCAGCCACAGGAGACGGCGGCGGCGCGGCTGCATCGGGCACCGACGAGGGTGCTTATCCCACCCTCTAAGGACAGACCCGGCACCCCGCCCTCCCAGGCGAGCTGTGGGCGCCAGGCCGGGCCAGGGCTGCCTCCGGGAGCAGAGCCCCTTCTGAGGGGCCACTTCCTGCATGTCCTCTGCACCAGCCTTGCCCTGACCAGCTGGCTCATCACTTTTGCTTTTGGGGGACGCTGGCGCCGACACCCCCAGCTCTTCCCACGCGGGGAAATGTGGCCTGGTGACCGGAGGTGCAGGCCAAGCCTCAGGGCCCCGAGGGTCAGGGCCTCCCTCCTCCTCCAGGTGAGGCCTAGAGGCCGAGGGCCCTGCCCAGGGCCAGGGTTGGCGGCTGCACCGGCTTGGACCTGCAGGCTTCGTCTGTCTTCCCCGAGGTGGCCAGGGGCTCCCAGGGCCTTATGGCTTTGGGATTCTGAGAACGAATGCTGGGGTGAGCTAGGCCCTTCCAGAGTCAGGAAGGGGGTCACTTGGCAAAACCCTCCAGCCGTCCCCCCCAAAAGGACCAACCTCCCCAAAGAAAACCAAAAGAGCCCCTGTGAGGGATTCCTGGGCAAGTCACAGCTTTATTTACTGCTGAATCGAGAGAAGTAAGAGTGAGCAAGTCAGAATCATTAAAATATAGATCAAGGAAGTCACATTTTCGATTTGCCATATTAAAGAGAAGGGGGACACGCCAATTGGCTTGTCATCTTCTTGTTAAATACCAGATGGCGGCTGAGTCACTGCTCCCGGCAGTCAGGACGCTGCTGTCTGCCGGCTTCCTCCTGGGGCCCAGCTCCTCGGTGGGGAGGGCCCGGGGGCCGGGGGCGAGGGGCAGGGGAGGAGGCAGCCCCTCCTCCACCAGCTCTGTCCCACCCGCCCAGTCCCCTACTTCTCCCTTCTTCACTCACAAATGTACCGAGCACCCCCATGCACCCCCAAGCCCAGAGAGGGAGGCCCAACCCCGGAGGGAGGCAAAACAGGCCAGAATGTGGCACTTGGACTCGGGGTTGTGGAGGACCGTGCCCAGGGGCTGTGGGGACCCACCTGGGGGGAGCAGGACCAGGCCCCACAGACGACCTGGGCAGGGGTTCTCTCTAAGGACAGACTCCAGCACCCTGCCCCTCCCAGGCGAGCTGTGGGCGCCAGGCCCGGCCAGGGCTGCCTCCGGGAGCAGAGCCCCTTCTGAGGGGCCACTCCCTGCATGTCCTCTGCACCAGCCTTGCCCTGACCAGCTGGCTCATCACTTTTGCTTTTGGGGGACGCTGGTGCAGACCCCACTGCTCTCTCTTCCCATGGCTGGTGTGCTCCAGACACTGTCTCCACAGAGTCACAGAGTCACGCTGACGCTGGGTGCGCCTAGAGGACATTTTACGGCCACTCACTGCCCCCACCCACAGGCTCTGGCTTGCTTTGCACACGCGTGTCTTCCTCCCCGTCCTTCACCGGAACCCGGCGGTTCTCACCGTGCGGTTCTCGCCTCTTGCAAACAGTTGGCTCCCCGCACCTTGCAGTGCGCGCAGCCGCGGAGAGCCGGTGCCTTATTTCCTTCCCCGACCTGGTGGTTTCATGTCCAGAAGTCTGGCCTCTGCAGGTTGAGCCATAGCTTGCTGTGTCTGCTAACTGGTGGTGATGCCCAGTGTATAGGAGAGGGCTTTGGGCTTCTACCTGTTCAGTGACGTGGGGTGCACGAGGTGACTGTTTCCTTCTTCCTTTCCATGTGCCGCCTTCTATTTGTTCCTTGCCCAGTTGTGCAGGCGAGGCCTTCCGGCCCCTGTGGAGCAGGCGTGGGGCCTGGCTTTCGCCGCTGAGCGTGATTTTAGCTGCGACTGGCCATGTGCGGGTTGTGCTGTGCCGAGGGGTGTCCTTCCGTGCCCGTGTGTTGAGGGCTTAACCATGAAAGGAGGATGTACTTTGTTGCGCGCTTTTCCCGCGTCTGTTGACGATCAGACCCGTTCGCCTTCATTCTATTGCTGTGCCGTCGCCTTGACTGACGTGTGCAGGGCGAAGGCCCTGGCACGGTGGCGTGAAGCCCACTCGGTCCAGGTGCTGGTCGTGGGCTTCCGAGAGGCTGG
>NW_004567114.1:3067658-3083770 GCF_000260355.1 Condylura cristata
CCAGGACCTCGCTGTGGCTGACGGCGACTGTCACGCTGCGGTTTCCAGCGCGTTCAGGTGGGCAGACACGCCTCTCCCACACCCCCTGCCTCGGGACGGCCGCTGAGCTGAGTGAGCGGGGCCTGGGGAGCCCTGAGCGGGTTTTCAGCGAGCAGCGGCTGTCTAGCACCTCAGAACAGAGACTACGTGATTCCCTGAGCTCAGTGATGGGTGCCATGGGTTCGGCTGCGTCCCGGCAGGGGGCGGGCATGTGCTTTCTTCCTCCCCCCACACACCCGGGCTAAGAGCTGGGCCCCCCCGCTGCCTGGGGTGTGAGACTCAGCAAAGCGATGGGCCTCCATGGTGCACTGGTGACCCCGGGGCCCAGAAACACCAACACTGGCTTTTCAGGTCCTAGGCACACCAGACAGAGGACAGGGCTTCAGAATGCCGGGGTCCCCCAGCTGCCCCCAGGGTCCCGACTGCAGACCTGGGCAGCCAGAAGTGTCTGCTGTCCCCCACACCTCTGCCCTGGGTGCAGGCGCCTCTGGAGCGCGAGGCTGGCACGGCCCAGGGTCGGCGGGTGACCGGCACACTCCCCGCCCCCTGCCCAGAACTCCTGGCACCCGCCGCGCCCGTTCCCCGGCCCCGACCTCGCCGGCTCAGCTTGTCGACCAGATAAATTAGGAAATTCTTGGCATTTTTTGTGTGCAACATCTGGTCTCCTGATCCACAGGCGTGATGAGTGGCCGTCCTCTTCCTGTCTCCCCTCGCCGGCTCCCATCTTCCACCTGTTTGAAATCAGTATTCTCTGATGTAAATTGCGGCCTGGCCTGTCCCCTGCACTGGGCCTCCGTTGTCTCTCTGCAGGCAGCGCCACGGTTCTCACAGAATCTGTCTGTGAAATCATTTTAGGGGTCTCGGCCGGAGGCGCACGGGGTCCAGCCTGGGTGGGCTTTCTCTCCCCACACTGATAATTCAGAATTCCCCAAAGTGCACCCCTGTCCCCATATCTCCTCGTGACTTTCTGGCCTCAGTGAAGGTCCCCATCACCTGCCTCACCACCCAACCAGGAAACCTCATGCCTATAATCCCGTTAGCAAGTTTTGCAGAATGATATGCAGAGTGACATTCTAGAACGATCTAGAACTTTCCTTCTTGTTTTCTGCTTGAAGTAACGCTTTGGTTTCTGGCTTCCGGTCTCGCTCCTCTCTAAGCCACCCCAGCCCCCAGCGTGGGGTCACCTTTCTGTGACTCGCACCTACTATGTCCACTCACCTTCAGTTCACGCACCTACTATGTCCACTCACCTTCGGCTCTCGAGGGCATGACCATGCACTGGCTTCCGGAGGGCAGGCTGCGCCCCTCCCTCTGTCTCCCCCTGCCTCTCTTCCAGCTCTCAGTTGAGAACGTCCTTTCACCTTCCTGCTCAGAAAGACGCCAGTGACTTCCGAGCTCCAGTCCTTTCTGGATGTCATCAGGATCTCCTCTGTGCCTTCAGACTGCTGCTAACTTCCTGTCACCTGTCTGCTTGGCTGGAGTCCGGTGGGGATGGTGGGGAGGGCTGGGGGGGGTGGGGGGCATCTCCCGGCTCCCTCTCTGGGCACTGGGGTTGCAGTGTACCCTTTCTGAGCCTGGGAGGCAGTCCCCCCCCCCCGCCACGCCTGCCCTTTTGAGGCTACTTGAGCACCCTGGGGTGCTCATGTGGAGGGCAGAGCTGCAGATGGCAGGGTCTGGGCCTGAGTCACAGCTTAGTGGACAGCTGCCCGCGACGGGAATGCCAGCTTTAGTAAACAGAGTCTTCTACCAGGACAGTCTTGCGTGGTTCGCAGCAGCCACTAATCTGACCCTGAGCCAGAGACCATAAACCCCAGCTTGAGGGCCAGTGCCGGTTCCAGGTCACTCCAGCATGCCCCTGGGGCCCTGGGGGGGTCTGCCTGACTGTGTCTGGAACTGGACCTAGCTGCTCTGCCTTCGCCCCTGGGTCAGGGTCCCCGAAGTGGGGCGTCTTCCTGCGTCCTCTCTAGGGAGGCTCCGTGGCCCTCCTCAGAGTACCCCTCAGACCTGCTCACGCTGTGCTCCCTGATGCCAGCCCAGGGCCTTGGCTGCCGCGCCCTATGCTCCCGCCACGTCCCCAAACCTGCTTCTTCGGTTCCCTCTGAGACCAGTGGGATCTCCCTAGCCGCCTTCTCGGGACTCTGGGCTCTCAGGCCCCGCTTACCCAGCACTAAGCGTAGGCCCCAACTGATCCCACAGGCGCCCGGGGCCCTCCACAGCACTCTGGAAAGCCTTCCTCACTGGGTGCCCCTGAGCATAATCCGTGGGGCTCAGGAAAGGAACTGCTCATGTAGCTGAGAGTCCCCCGCGCGGCGGCCCAGGGAGCACGTCTCGTCACCGGCCGCCGAGAACGGGTCACACTCAAGGCGGCTGAGCTGGACGCAGGCGCACGGACCGGACGACAAGGCCGGCGCCCTCTCAGGGACACTTGCTCATCATGTGGCCCTTAGGGTCAGGGAAGACGCACATGCAAGGACTTGTGGGTGGCCCCCTCGGCCTCCCACTCCCTGCACACGTGGAGGGGGAGGGACGCCCCCACACCCACCTGCAGGAAGCCCCCAGAACGGCACTGGGGAGCCAGGCCAGGCCTGCCTACCTCCCGGGGCCTGGAGGCTCAGGTGAGACCACCTGGTTTCGAGAAGGGATACTACTTGGGGACAAGCAGCATGCTGTGGAGCCATCAGGGCCCACCCTGGGCCTGCTCGCCTGCCCCGCTGGAACAATGAGAGAGCCGCCAGAAGAAGGGCTCGCCCCGGAGAGCGGGATCCAGACTGGAGTCTTTCGTCTTTGATGCTCCATCCAATTAACTAAAAATAAAATCACAAAGTGCCCACCTGTGCACGGCGCGCAGCACCTGACAGGCGGAAAGCATATGCTTGTCCCCACCGTCAGCCTGCCGCGTCGGGATGGGCTGGCGTTTCCTTTAGTTGACGAGGACACGGAGGCGGGCTCAGGAGGCTGGACTTTCGGCCCCCCCACGCTGCCCCAAGGCGCTCCTGCCCGCTCTTTCCCTCCTCTGCCCTCCCTCCTGCCTCTCCTCCCACATGAGGTCCATGCCTGTCCCCGCTGACCGTCCACGCAGAGCAGGGCGCTCCGAGGGGCAGAGGCCCTTTACGGTCAGCCTGTGTGCAGAGTCAGGGATGGTGTGAGTGCCCAAGAGTCCCCGGTGTCCAGGGTCAGGCCCGTGGGGGCCGGCACCGTGTCCTGTCCATCGGTCCAAATGTCCAGCTCCATCGCTGGCCCCTCAGGATGAGGACATAGCAGTGCTGGCTTTGCACTTCTTCAGGACGTCATTTGCCCCACGGCCAGACCTGGGTCCCCTTCCCTGGCCCCTTGGGAAGCTCGGGCCACGCTCGCACCTCTTCGTGTTCCCCACGGGGGCAGGGTGGGTCCTTGGGGTGTGCGTTGCGGGGAGGCTTGATGGGGCCCCACTTCCTTGGAGGCTGGTTGCTCTGCCTTTCGGAGAGCCCTCTCCTGCCCCCTTCCTGTTACGTGGCGCTGGCATGTGTAGCTCCTGGCACCCTGCTCGTGATTATCTCTCTCTGGGCTATCCCGTGATAAGGAGCCCTCCCGCACACACTCGGTCAAGGCCATGCCCTTCCCTCTCTGGCCTCACTGCTCATGCACAAAGGGAGGCTATGTGTGTGCACGCAAGTGTGCCCGCCTGTCTGTGCTTCTCCGCCTGGCCCCCCTCGGATGCGGTAAGCGTGCTGTGCGGTGGCGTGCGCTAGAGTGCCCTGTCCGGCTTGCACCACCACCCACCCCCAAACCCGCCCCCAACCCCAGCACTCCCCAGAGCAAAGGAACTCAGGCCCAGAACATTTCCTTCAACTCTACATTTCCACGGTGCAATGGATCCTTTCTCTTCTGGCAGCTTGGGATACAAAACTAACACACCTCTTTTCATATTCAAAATAAGCAGATGCAGTGCTCAGTGCCCGCATCCCGGTGGGTGAAATGTGATGTTGAACTTTCTAAAGTCTCCTCTCACCATCCAAGAGCTCCCTGCTCTGGGCCACCTCTGAAACCCGACTCAGACACTCCCCCTTGAGGCCGGAGGTCTTTATCACAGCCACTGGAGGAGGACTGTCCCAACCGTGGCCTGGACTCCCACTTAAAGCCTTTTACATCTATTTTGTGCCATGTGGCTGAATGAGGCTGTGCTCCAGCAACACCCTACACGTCTCACCCCAAGGAATCCAAGGTCGCCTGGAGGATCTCTAGTTCCTCACCGTCAGAAATGCCTGGAAGCTAGTTGACCTTAGTGGGATGTTTAGTACCCCAGTACCTGGACACTTTACTCACACATATCATTGCCCGCCCAAAAGACTGCTTCTAGTTTCCTGTGCAGCTACGTAAACAACTTATGATGAATGAAGTATAACAGAAGCGGCCTGTGGCACTCCCTGGAACTCCGCTCCGAAAGCTGAGCGTGTGCCCTCCTCCCATCCTTCCCCTGTCTGGAACATAGATGTGATGGCTGGAGCCCTGGCAGCCACTTGAGATCAGGAGGGCCACACCTTCATGATGGCGAAGCACCCTGTGAAAAAGAGCATGGGCTTTGATGGTCCGATGCCCCCATGTCAACTCTGTAGTTCCTATTCCTGGATCTCCTTAATGTGAAAGAGAAATTTCTCTTGCATTTGAGTCACTGTTATTTTGGTGTTTCAGTCACATGTGGTTGAACACAATCCTGACTGATACAACAAGCAAGCTTGACTTCCAAACACAGAGCAACTCTGAGGGTATTTGCGGACCTCACATGTTCCCGTCCCGTGGCAGCTACAGAGCCTGTCTCCTGAAGGGACACACAGATCCTTGTGTACCTTGCTTAAGAACAAGAGACAATAGTCACAATCTGTTAATACCATCTGCTTTCCATAAAAGGGGAAAATGGTTACATGGTGATGACAGGAATTCTCAGGTCTGCTGGAGGGGCTCTTCCCTGAGCTGCCACCCCAGGGGCGTTGGGGATGGAGGGAGCTCAAGGGGAGATGCTCATGGAGTGACCAGAGGGTTTACTGTCTAGCCCTAACTGGGTCTGTCGTTTCACTCACGAGCTTGGTGACTCCTGTTCCTCTCCCTCCTCCCGAGCACTCCGGTGATAACACTATTACCTCATTCTACAGATGGTAAATTTGCGGCTCTGTGGTGGTGCCCAGCAGCTGAGAGGATAAGCAGGCCTGCCTGGCTCCACTTTGTCACACTTGTTGAGTGAAGAACAATCTAGCAATCACATAACCCAGACTTTCCAGAAAAATGTTAAATTCCTTTCCTCCCCCTCTCCCGAAGTATGCCTGTTCCAGAAAGAGCTCACACATGAACAGAATTTTGGTTTGGAAAGTGCATTGATCATTGGGAAAACACCTTTGAAAATCATTCTCCAAAAGAGAAAGTCAGAGAAGACTTCCTGGAGGAGGCGGTCTTTGAACAAGGTATCGGAGAAGGCTGGGCCGGGATAGAAGACTACTTTCTGGGGGTGTAACTAGGACCTCGGAGAGAAGATGATGACAAGGGGATAGTCATGCAGGTAAGAACATTCTGGAAGGGGAAAGGTGGTTGGGATACAGAGAGCGCCTAGAGACTCAGGGGAAGCACAGGGGGCCACGAGGCATGTGAGGAGCCTTTGGTAATAGGGAGGGTGCAGTGGTCCCCACGAGAGATGGGGTACCCTCAACGAGGGCAGGTCAGCATGAGCGAGGACGAGACCAGACCCCAGAGGGATCAACAGGACACCCCCGGGCAGCGTGAGGACTGTGGGGACCGAGAAGCGTGGCTGTGGGATTTGACCCCCATAGTGTGCGTGCTGGCACCTTCCTGCCCAGCGGTGAGGCCCTCACACAGGTTAGGGCCGCCCCGTGCCTGTGCCTGGACGTGGAGATGCATTTGTTTAAAATCAGTTCCAGGAGTTCAAGGAGAAAGTGATTCTCTATTTAAAAAAATCTGCATTCAGAAACAGATTCACTTCCAAATTCTCTTCCAAAAGAGATGGAAAAGTTGAAAGAAACATTTCCGATGCTTCTTGGCGTGTAATTCTTGTTCTCGGAGGAGCTTTATGCATCTTCCACCGTCTTTCACGATGCAAAGGGAGACCGAGGAGACACAGCCATGGGGCCAAGGCTCTTACTTGTCTTTGCTGGGGCGGTGGGCGGGCTTTCTTTGTTTTCTAAGTTTTCTGCACTGAGCAGACAGCTCTCCAAAAACACAGCACCTGAAGGCGAAGGGAGGGCTGGCTCGCTCCATGAGATCAGGACCATGAAGGACATAAAGACTTGTTTCAGAATTGGGTGGGTGGGAGACTTTTAGGGCCTGTGGGTTCCTGTGAGTGGGCCTCTCACGAGCAACTGTGACCTATTTGCAACCGACAAATCACAGCAGAACATTCCTCGGCCACCCACAGAGCACAGCAAATACCAGAGGCCGTGGGGACGCCCAGGCTGTCGCTCTGATGACGTGGCTGTCTCCATGGCGGCCTCAGGTGATGCTGTTAACGCTGCCTTGATGACATCATATTTTGCTGATGCTACTGTCTCTTGACACATGGCTAGAATGGCCCCTTCCCTATCCCTTATAAAACTTTGTCCCCCATTCCTACCCTACCCCCGGCCCCAGCTCCTCACACCATTGTTGCGTGATCAGCTTTTACTGTTTTGTATGGTTCCAATACATGGCACGAGAACTTCTGCCCGAGCAGCCGTCTGGCCTTCCAAACCTGATCCGGGCCCTGTGTCCCTCATGGTGGTCCCGCCGCATAGAAGCGACAAAGTTTCTGTCACCACAAGGGCCAAGCGTTTGGTATCAACCAAGTGTCTTTCATGAGTGAGGGCTGCAGGGGCTTAGTCTTAGATAGGCAAAGGGGGTAAATGTTACTTGCTGGAGGAAAATGTTGCAACCAGGTACATCAAGAAAATACCTCGAGAATGGACCTAGGGCCTTAAAGGGGGTCCTGGGCAGCTTTAAAGGGGGTCCCGGGCAGCCCGGAGCCAAGGAAACACTTCAGTTTAGGCCCAAATGCTGCTGGAGACAGGATTGGATGAAAAAAGCCAGAATAATTCATGAAGAAAAGATACATAAAATAAAAAACGTTGCCTGAAAGAGAAAAAAGAGTGGGCCTGTAACCTCAAATTAAAACAGCAAAGACAGGGCAGGGCTGAGGGGAAGGCCGCTGAGTGACTGCAAATGCACAGCGTCTGTCAGACCTCATCATATTGTTCCTGACTTTGGCAAATACAGAAATAGAAGCTGGAGTGTGTGTTTGATGATCTCAAAGGAGACCGCGAAGAGAAGTGACAATATGCGTGAGATGCACTTGTTGAAAAGGGTGTTGGGTGAGTTTCCACATCGGTGCAAGAGGAGGGGCCATACCGAGTGGCGTCTGCACCCACCTGGACTGGGCCCCAGGAGCCAGGCCTCCAGGGAGAGCGACCGGAGGACGGGCCCCTGAGAACAAGGTGGTGGGCTTGAACGAAAGGAACCAGATTTGCGGAGGCTGCGGGGCTTCAGGGCCAACGCCCGCGTGCCCGTGGCGCTGGTCCAGCGGGCAAGTCCTTCTCCCCCGTGACCCTCCCTCCGCACCAGGCCAGGTAAAAGTGAGACTTTGTGCACAGAGCAAGAAGCGCAGAGGACAGAATAACTCAGTAACCAAGGGAGAGGAAGGTAATGGAAGAGCATGGAACTAAGCTTGGAAAGGAGTGAGGGGTGCTGAGCTCGGCTGTCAGTAATAACACCCACAAAGCGCCCCTCCCCCATCGCGTGAAGCCTGCCCGGTTTGCAGCTTTCCCGGGCGCAGGAAGAGGCGGGAGGCGCTGGCTCCTGAAAGTTCCTGTTGTGTTCAAAAACATCGATTGCACAGATTGCATTTTCGGATCAAAATAAAATTAAACGCAAAGTAACAAATTATTTAAAATTACTCTTAATGATGAGAACATAAAGGGATAAAATATATTTACAGAGCATTTGGAAAGTAATGAAAATAAAAGACTGTCCTTAATATGAATAAGGCTATTCTCCAAGGCAGAGTCATAGTACTAATGCATTATTTATCAAAAAAGAAAGCTAAGACATGTATGATTTAAGCATTTAATTCAATAAACTAGAATAAAGAGGAAAATACAACTCAGTGACACGAAAAAATAAAACCCAACTTAACGTAGGGAAAATCAGAGCTGACAAATGTGAGTTGATTTAAAAAATAAAACTTCAATAATCTGGCGATTCTAATGAAATAAAAAGATACAAAATGCAAACGAAACAAAAAATCGCAGAGAGGGGTTTACCAAAAGAACCATGTGTAACTATGCACCGATTCAAAACTCTCAGTGGAGAAAAGCAGTCATCGGGAACGTCGCAAGTGGCCAAAAATCTCGAGAAGATAATAAACGGCAATAACTATAGAACACACTAAAATGTCCAGGAAGATACTTTGCAAAGAAGGTTGCAGATCAGGTAGTTTTACATGTTGAGGTTGTTGAGAAGGTCTCAGGCCCACTTTGAACTCTTCCACAGCACAGGAAAGAAAAGCTACCCAGGAAATTTGCAAAGCTACAGCAATCGCATCACCAAAAACCTATGACAGCTGACCTCAAAAGGAAGTGATGGTCCTGTCTCACTTACAGACACAGATGTGAACATTTTAAATGCAGCCCTCGCAAGCCAAATACAACAGCATGTTAATTATTCATCAGAGGCCAGCAGGCCTTGTCTCAGGAGGGCAAGAATGGTTAATGTTAGGGAAGATCAATGAGTGTGAGAAATCACATCAATGCGCTACATAAGAAAAAACATGTGATGACCTCAACAGATGCCTAAAAGGCTTTAACCAAAGCAAACGTTTATTCTTACTCTTAACTAGTGTCACGGAATGTGGATGCGTGTGGACTGTGCGCTGGCCGCTGCTGACTACTTGTGTGATCCGTGTGATGACACGCGGGTGGTAACACCTGGAGGCCAGTCCTCTCTGCGCTGAGCTGCAGGTGTGGCTGATCCTGCACCTGTCCATTGACCTCTACCCGCCCTTTCTGAGGAAGCTTGTGCAATCAGTCAAGACCCCTCTGCCGTACATTGACCTTCTCGCTGCCCCGCCTGGCTCCTTCCCATCAACATTTAAACAAGCTCGAGATCTTGGAAAGCTGTCTCCCAGGACCCACGTGGCCCTCACCGATGACTTCTGGGAGGAACTGTGGCCCCCCACCCTGTTTCCTCCACCCTTGCCCTCTCCAAGCTGGTTTCTGCTCTTTGCCGCCCACTGCTCCGGGCGTAGTTCAATCGCACCACATGCCAAAGGATGCTTGTTTCAATCACGTCACCTGCTCTCAAGGGGTAAAGCCTGGTCTTGGAAGGAGGAATGACAGAGGCCCTTGCTCTGCTTGGGGAGACTCCCGAGCTACATTCACAAAGACAGCCAAGCCCAGTGGCTTCAGGAGAGGGAACCTGCTCCAGTTAGTGACTCAGGGATTCAGGTTCATTCTTCCCTCCCTTCTGTCATGAATGAAAACAATACTCCCTCCTGTACAGATGGTGTTTTCCACTTTACAAAGCACAGGACCCCTATGAGCTATTTATTATTATCCCAGTTTTGAAGATAATGAGAGTGAAGCTCAGAGGCCCTTGTCAAGCAGACAAGCATCCCGCAGCTAGAAGGAGGGGGAGCTGGGCCTGGAAGGCTGGTCCCCTTGGTCACCCTGCTTCTGCTGGGAGGGCTCCGTGTCCAGTGCATCTGCCTGCCTCTCACACGTGGTCAGCAGGAGCCTGCCAGCTCTCTTTAGATTGGCGGTTCCTGAGGTCCCCATGGTTTCTGAAACTCACTTCTTTCCTTTGCTGGAGTTTTTCCAGTGGGCCCGGCAGCCCCTTCCCATATGCATCCGGGGTGCTGCCAAGAGCCTTTCAAATGTTCCCCAAGAAAAGGCCAGACCTGTTCATAGGGCTCTGGGGCTGGCCAGACCCCACCCTGATCTATGCTGCATAGAAATAAAACACGGTGGTGACGAGCAGCTTGGAGGAGTTGAAATGTCAGCGCGACACCCTGAAATCTCCTCCGAGCGTGCCACTCAGCGATGGTAAAGGTTGCCCAGAAAGCAAACTGTTAGATAGGAGCCGAGGGAAGTTCCCCCTCGGGGTTCTTGGAGCCAGCAGCTCCAGAAGCATCAGTGCTGGTGCCAGGAGCCTACCCTGACTCTCAGGCAAGCCGGTGATGTGTGCCAGGCCCCCGCTCCACCCCCTTGAGCCCTGGCCCTGCCAACCACTTGTAGCTCCTGGAAGCTCTCCCCTCTACCTCTGGCCCCCCCCTTCCCGAGGGCCCCACCCGCTCTGCTCGGACCGCACCTCTATACATACCTGAGTCCCTCGGGCCGGGAGCCCGCGAAGGGCAGAGATGGTGTCATCTCCACACCCTGGGGACGGAGACCCTGGGGTGGAGGGTGTGATCAATATTGTCCAGGGGATATGTGACTTTCTGGAGCTCAGCACTTAGAGTGGACAGAGGCCAAACGCTAACATCTTTCCACCAGCTGCCGGGGACAGTTTCCTCGTTTGCAGAATGATGGGGTGGAAGACTCAAGCATACTGCCCGGGGAGGCGCTGGACCCGAACGCTCCATTCCCGGCACTGCTGCGAGAGCTCTCTCAGGCCTGCCTAACATCGGGACTTCTGCGGCCCACCCCATGCCCGCCCTCCCCTCCCCTCCTCCTCCTCCAAGCCCTAAGGAGGGACCCCGCATTCCAGGGCCCCTGCAGCTCGAACCCCACCCACTTCGCAGCAACCCACCCGCGAGCACACGTGTGTGCTGGTGTGCGTTACGGGTGCACGCATGCCCGCCTGTGCGTGGCAGAGGAGGCGAAGGTGTGCGGCAGGTGTGCCCGTGGGTCCCTCCCCTGTGCTGCGGGACCCCGGCTGGGGAGGCGCTGCGGGGTGGGTGGGCAGAAGGGAGATTGTTCTGTGGGTGCCAAGAAGCTCGGGTGCGTTTACAGGTGCCGGGGGCGGGGCGGGGGCGGGGCGGGGCGTGGCCAGGGAGCGCTGGCGGCAGGTGAGGCCTTGGCGGCAGACCTCGGGCTGGCGGCGCGCTCACCTTTCCTTTTTTACCCGTGTTCAGTGCTGCTGCTCGGCGTCTGAAGGCTGGGACGGCAGCCCCGCTTCCCTGAGCCAAAGTGCGTGTGAACTGTGAAAACCGTCTACCCCGTGTGGGTGGCAGAGACGCTTCCTATTTTAATCCCTCCGAGACGCCAAAGGTTAGCGGTTCCTGCCGCCCAAATTGCAGGGCGCGTGCCCAGCCCTTCTCGAGCTTTCCTTCAGCCCTCAGGACTCCCACCTGCGGCCCGTCATCGTCATTTTGGGGCTGCGGAGCCGCCCTGGGCCTTAGGGACAAGTCTGGCTTCCCGTTTACCGCTGGGGACGCTCAGTGAGCCAATGCCACGTTCAAGGCCACGGGAATTTAAACCCAGGTGTGTTCAGCCCCCAGGGTCAAAGGATGCGCTCAGGGCACCGGGTGGCGGCCGGGGAGCCAGGGGGTCACGAGCTGGGGCGCCTGTACACAGCAGGAGCCCGACGGTTTCCAGCAGGAGCGAGACTCTTCCGCACACTGTTCCCGCCCGGCAGAGGAGCGTGCGGGGCGGGCAGGCGACGCCAACCCGGCGGCCTGGGCCCTTGGAAGCGTCACAGACCGGAGGAAGGACCGGGGAGAAGCAGGGGCCGCCGGAGGCAGGAGGGCACTCTGGGTGGGGGGGCCCTCAGTAATGCCGCAAAGAAAGCTGAGGACCAAGCAGGGGGCTCTGAGAATGGGGAACACGGCCTCTTTCCTGAGCACCATGGGGAGCCCTTTCAGGGGAGCGTGGGCCCGCCAGGTCCGCAGTTCAGAAACCATGGGGTGGGGGTGGGTCCCCAGGCCTGGCAGAAACCCAGCTGGGGGTGTATGGGCAATGGCTCTGGCAGCCACGCACCGGTGGAGACAGATGGGGCCCCAGGGGCGGGGAGAGGTGGGCTGAGGATGGGCGCCTCTGTGGGCTTGTCCCCCACCTTTTTCACCCTCTCAGGCTGTCTTTGGACATGTCAGAGGACAGAAGTAGCCACTGAGAGAGGCCTTAACCTCCCCCTGCGATGTCTGGGGGTGGGGAGGGATGGGGCAGGGGCAACGGGCGCTTCAGCCCTCCAGAGGGCCGGGCACTTGGGGCCCTCGGTTGGCCCAGGTCAGTGGGCACTGGTCCAAGTTCTTCTGAACTTGGCCATGGGGGAGACCCTTGCTGGCCTGCTGGCCTGCAAAGGGGTGGCAGGCTGTGGTCCCTCGGTGACGGTGAGCTCGTCTCTGCGGGTGGCCGCTCCCACCCTGCCCACCTGCCCAGGTCCACTGTCCCTCCTGATGTCGAGGCTGCTCGGTCTTGTCTGGGAAACTGAGGACACAGGCTGTGTCCTGCTGCGCCCTAGGGCCCCTGCAGGCCGCCGTGGTACTTCCCTCTCCTCCCCTCTCACTCTGTTGGCAGTTCTGTTCTGTAGATGGGGAGATGGGCCCAGAGGGAGCACAGAGGAGGCAGAGCAGGACCAACCACTTGCCTGACAGAACAGCACACAGGCTTCAAAGACTCGGCGCAGGCCCCACCTCCACCCGCGGCCGCCCGCTGACCTGTCGCCTGGTCTCTAAGTCCAGGGTGGGTCTGGAGCCACCCTCCAGGGCAGGTGAGTGAGTTAGATGTGTGAGAGGCACCTGCTGCCCAAGAGAGGGGTGTCATCGGGCCCACCCCCTCCCTCGAAAGCAGGGTGGGTCTGCAGCCCCTCAGTGCCCCGAGTTCCTACCCTCACCTGCACCCATGGGCTCAGGTCCCACAGATCCTGCACTCGTGCCCCTGGCAGCAGGAAGTTACTGCCCCCGGCTCTGTCCGCTGGCGTCGGGGTCAAGGCGTCTGTGGGCTGGTTCCTTCTGAGGGTCCCCTTGGTTTCTGTGTGTCCTTGGCTTGGAGCCAGATGGCAGACTGGTCCCGCCTGTGGCCACACCTTCCCTGCTAGAGGAGCAAGGCCACGCTGGGCAGGCCCCTCAGGATGGCATCTCAGCCGCACGCTGCTCTGGGTCTGCTGTGACCTGCCCCCGGGCGTGGGGGCCAGCGTGTCAAAGGCAGGTCGGCTGGGGGCGTGTGCAGGCCCCCAGCACAAGCAGGTGGGGCGCATGGCTGGGTCCATGCGCTCACCGGCTGCTGGGCTCACCTCGGTGTGAGTGCTGCTGTGCTGGGGGAGGGCGGATGGGCCTAGCGAGAGGAGCAGAGGCCTCACGTCCCAGAAACACGGAAGCCACTTGAAGAGGCAGGGAGGAATTCTTGCCCCAGGCTAGGGCTCGTTGCGCGCCGAAAGATCAGATTCCTGGCATGCACCTCCGAGGTGACTTGGGCTGTCCCTTTACGAGCAGGGAGACTCGGGGATGCCAGCGGCGTGCCAGGGCTTGAAGGAGGGGGTCGCTGGGCCCCACGTGCAGCCTGGTTCCAGATGTCGCAAGGCGGCTTGGTCTATGTGTGGTCTCGTCAGAGGGTCCGCCCGTGTCCCGTGTCCTCGTCTAGAAACTGGAGGGAGAGTCGCTTTGAGACTGGTGTCTGGCTTTGGGGACCACACGATGAATGATTCCTGGTGTGCCCCAGAATAAACATTCATCCATTTGTTCAACAAACAGCAAAGGTTTGCTCATTGATGGAGCTTAACACGAACTCACCCACACGCTTGAAATGCTCACAAACGCCGACTTCCAGGGATGCTGACGTAGCGGTGAGAATCAGGGAAAGGCAACGGTTTGCGCCCCAAGATCAGAGGTGGGCAAGCCTCTCTGGCCAACCCCCAGAGGAGCTGGCTGACCTTGATCGTCCCACAGGGCCCGGGCAGGGCAGAGCTGATGCTAATTTTTGCACCGTCAAAGTGTGCGTTTTGGTGTCTTGGGCCAGGAGACCCTCTGATTGGGCCGCGCATGCTTTTAAGATCTCTTCAGCTGTTGGGGTGACTCAATCCAGAGTCATCTGTCAGCCGCTCACCCACCTGTCCGTCCTGGTGAGTCACGTTCCCTCTCTGAGCCTCAGTTTCCCTGTACAGCTTGTACCAAGATGTTGGACTTCAGTGAATTATTTCAGTTATCCCAGACTCAAGTTTCCTGGTTCTCTGGCGCTTGGTGACTTTGTCATGCTTATGGCCAGAATGAGACTTAGAAATTTTTTTTGTGGTGAACCAGGTCCTGATCTGGAGGGAAACTTCATGGGTGCCATGGCCCCTGTGGGCCCAGGGCCAGGCTGGCGCTGAATGTCACGGAGGTGGGAGGAGTTGCACCAGGCCTCAGCTGGGGACCTGAGTGGCTCAGGCCGAGAGGCAGTGGCCGGGCAGCGTCCAGCGCCGCCCCCCTCGCCGGCCCAGCCCTCGTTTTCACCTGCGGTGTCCACTGCAATATGAATGAAACGACGAAGTATGCACCCCACCCCCCCGGATCAAGGTCAGCCAGCTCCTCTGGGGGTTGGCCAGAGAGGCTTGCCCACCTCTGATCTTGGGGCGCAAACCGTTGCCTTTCCCTGATTCTCACCGCTTCTCAGCATCCCTGGAAGTCGGCGTTTGTGAGCATTTCGAGCGTGTGGGTGAGTTCGTGTTAAGCTCCATCAATGAGCAAACCTTTGCTGTTTGTTGAACAAATGGATGAATGTTTATTCTGGGCCAGATTGGATATTAGTCAAGCCTCTCTATCCTGCTAATCTTGACACCAGCCAGATTATCTGCTTTCTCCATGAACAGAATCACAGAATCTGGGGCGGAAGAACAAACTTGAGGTTGACAAGCAGTATTCTGGTGGCGAGGAGCTGTGCTGGAGAGCTGGGTGACTTGTCGAGGTCACGAGCCACCAGACCTGTGCCCCGGAAGGCTCAGTCTCCTTGGTCTGAGCCAAGAGCCAGATGGTGCAGGAACAGAGTTCACAGGCCTAAGGGGAGGGGTCGGGGAGCCTCGGGGAAGACAGCGCACATGGGCCACGCACAGGGCCCGCTCCTGCCCGCTCCTGCCCGCTCCACCCCCACCTGACAGAGCCGCGGCAGTCAGAATAAAGACAAAAGCGTGGCTGGACAATAAGATGTCATGCAGGTGCGATGTTGCTCTGTGCTAAGCAGCTGCGCACCCTCTCCGTGAAGTGCAGTCAGCTGTGTTCTCACTTGCTGAGTCCGGCAGTTGCACCCAGGGGAGATGGGGATGGGTGCCAGGCCCCAGGGCACCCACTTTCCAGGTCCATGACCAGCAATGCGGCTCACGGTGTGTGTGTGGGGGGGTGGGGTGCGCGGCTCGGGTTGAGCGGGTCCCCGGGGCTAGGCTCCCGCCCGGCCCTATGGGTTGTGATGGTCACTTTCATGGGTCACTGTGACTGGACCATGGGTGCCTAGACAGCTGGTCAAACCCTGTTCTGGGTGTGTGTGTGAGGGTGTTTCTGGATAAGCAAACACTTCAACAAGTAGCCGCCCACTGGCTGAGGCCCGAAGAGGACCAGAGGCGAGGAAACTCCCTCTTCCTGGCCACCTTGGAGCTGGCCTGGCTTATTCCTGGCTTTGAACTTGAGCCTGAAGCAGCTGTTCTTCCTGGCTCCAGCTTGCCCCTGCCACCAGCTTGCCTTCTCCGCAGTCGCGTGACCGATTCCTCGCAGTGGCCGTCCGTCTGTCTGTCCTACTGGCTTTCCCTGGAGAGTCCCAACCAGTTCAGCCACTGTGGCTGCCGTGAGTCTGAAGTCCTGAAACCCGGCCCTCGTTCCTGGAGCCGTGCTGCCACCCTCGGGGTGCTGGGAGCCCCGCCTGGCACAGGCGGCCCCCTGAGGTGCCCATGGGCCTGGCACAGCCACCACGACAGACCCTTGCTGCTTTCCTGTGATGCCCACGGGCCGGTGGGAGCTGCACAGGGGAAACAGACTGATTTTTCAGGAGGGAGGAGTGTTCTTTATTTCTTCTGAAATTCACTGGGATGGCATAAATCTGCTTTTTAAAAACAAGGGAAATGTCATACTCCAGGAAGGAAGCTGGGAGGAGGCATTTATTAAGTGCCTGTGAGCCAGGCTCGCCACAGGCACCCTTTCGCTCCCTTTGCATTCTTGTGAGCACCCC
>NW_004567114.1:3085015-3098552 GCF_000260355.1 Condylura cristata
CCTCACCAAAGACCAGTCTGTCTCTTCAGCTGAGCTCGCAGCTTCGGAGTGATGGACGCACGGGCAGCTGGGAGTGGGGAAGGGACACCGCCCAGCCAGCCAGAGCAGCGAGTCACCCCGGCGATCAGTGGGGTGACGCACGTCGCAGCCAGGTGGCCCTCACATCCATCAGAACAAGACCCGCCGGCACCGTGACTCTCCCTCGCTGCCTCCAGGCCCTGGGCAGCCCAGGCAGTGGGGCCAAGCAGAAGCCAGCATGCTCCCCGGTGGGCTGCGGGCTGGGGACGCGGCTGTGCCCCCCGGTGGGCTGCGGGCTCGTTGGCTTCCCTCACCGACGTGTTAGCCCCCCAACCCTGCAGGGGAAGGCTGGGTCTGTTGGGTTCCCGGGTCGCCCCCCGCAGGCCGGACACCGGCCAGATGGAGTGTGGCCGTGGGCCTCTGTTCTCAGGGACTGCCCCTCCACCTGCCCTCTGGGCCCAGGAGACGCGGAGGGTCCGAGGCAAAGTGCAGAGCCAAGCTGTGGTGCTGCCCGTATAACCCTGGCAGGGCGGCTGGCTCACGGGGGCCGGCCAGAGCAGGGCAGGGAATCGCGGCAGCCACCTTGGCCTGGGGGTCAAGACTGTGACCCACTGGGTCTGTCTTCAAGGAGACAAAGAGCTGGGGCCTCGGAAGAGCTGGGGCCTCGGATGTGGAGGGTGCCGGCTGTGGGGTTGACACGCTGCGGAGGTGACCCCACTTTACCCCCACTGCTCAGAGGAGCCTCGAGGCTAAGGAAGGCCACACGGGTGGCCGCTAAAAGGGAGGACTCAGGACCCCTCAGCCACTGAAGCCAGAGACCCCTGGGGCAGCCCCTCGTGGGGTGCGTCCCTGGCTGTGAGTGAAACCCTGTTTGCTCTCAGAGAGGCCAGAGATAAGAAGTTAGAGGAGCAGAGGGCCTGGGAGGGCCAGGTGTCTGCGGTGCCTGGGCCTTGATGCTGGGTCCTCGGGCCCGAGGAAAGAGCCGTCCCTGGCTCCGGGCGGGGGAGGGCTCCTGGAGGAAGCGGTGCAAGCGTGGGAAGGAGGCAAGGCCTGGCCTCATGTGGGTGCAGGGCACAGCAGCGGGCTCGCGGGGCGATGGAGCGTCCGGCCCTCGCTGGCTCGGAGCACGGCCCCCAGCCTGCAGAAGAGAGCGCCGAGGCCAGGCCCGCGGCCACTTTCACCCTTAGCATCCCGCCCCGCCCCTGGTCTCGTCCCCTGCGGGCTGGGGACCAGCCTCGATGAAACCGACTGTACAAATGGCCTGTGGTCAGCTGAGGAAGAGGGCAGTGCGCGGGGGCTGGGGAGGAGGTCTAGATCCGGCTGGACGCACAGGCTGCAGGCGCACTGCCCATGGTCCAGGGACCAGGCTTGGAGCTACAGCACTTGGAAGATTCAGGGGTCACAGCCCCTGGAGGTCAGGAGGGGGTCGAGGGCTGGGGACACACAGGGTCAGAGCCAGGGCTGGCCGCCCCTCCCCAAACCTTCCATTAATGCCTTTCTGCTCCCTGGAGAACTGGAGGCAGGAAACAGGGGGTGCCTGGGAGGGAGGACTGCCTCAGGAAGGGGGAGCCCCCTTCACAGAGTGCCGGGATCCAGACTTTGTGGGGCAGGAAGATGCTTCCTGGAGGCTTGGAAGGAAGAGAGAAACGCGGAGGCCTGGGGTCGCTGCCAAACCCAAAGTTCGCTCCTCAGGCGACGCTGAGGGAGGGAGGCGAGCGTGAAACATATGGCAGCCCCGGTGTCTTCCACGCGGCGGGGAGGAGGCTGCCCTCCACAGCCTGCCTTCCCGCTTCCTTTCTGCTCCCTCCGGGGCCTCCCAGGGACAGTGACTGGGGTGGCTCGGCCTGGCCTGTGTGGCCTCCGGCAGTGGGTACCACGGTCCCAAGCCACCCGAGGGGAGAGGACGTGCCTCTGGGGAGATCAAGGAGGGCTGCCTGCAGGAGGTGGCAGCTGCAGAGGGCAGGAAGTAGGCTGCAGCAGCAGAGGGGAAGGAGTGCCCCTGTGACGCCTGCCCCCGAGGTGTGGAGACACATGCCGGGGCTCTGAGGCGTCAGGGGAGTTTTGCCCAAGAGACCCAGGGGAAGCCAGGCGCTCGCCCCAGCGACCAGCCTGGAATCTGTGTTGGGTGAACAGAGCCGCTGGGTCGCTGCATTACTTCCCCAGGTGCCAGCCCAGGCAGCAGGGGCTGTGGGAAAGAAGCGTGGCCTGCTGACGCTGGGTCAGTAACTGCGGATGCAGCGGGGCGGGGACGTTCCCGGAGGCCGGGCCGGCGGTCCCCACGGGCGCCAGGAGGGCTTGGGGCGGCCGTGTCCAGAAACCCCAGCGCCCTGCTTTGCTGTGTGCTGGTGCGCGCCATCTGCTCGCTTGCCCGGGCGGGGCGGCTGTGGCCGCCTGGGGCCCGAGTGTGTGCCACTGTGTGAGCAAGCACACTGGTGTGCGAGCGCCCGCCTGCACGCCTGCATGAGTGGACACACCGGCGTGCGTCTCGCGTGGGCATGGGCTGTGCCTGCCTGGGGCGGGCGTGAACGTGTGTGTCTGTGAGGACAAGCGCTGTGCTGTCTGGGTGTGTGCCCGTGCATCTCGCGTGTGTGTCTGTGTGCGCTTCAGTCGCCTCGCCACGGGGCGGGGGGGCTGGGGTGGGGTGCTCAGGGCCAGCCAGCAGGCCGCGCCCTCGCTGCCGGGTGTGCAGGGTGCACAGACGCCCGCAGCCAGCCGGCACGTGCACCGGTATCGGTGGCCTGCTGGTGACCTGCTGGTCACTGAGTGGGCGAGGACAGCACGTGGCCTGGGGGGCCATGGCTTGTGGTCATAGTGTCCACGTGCTGGGAGGCCAGGCGTCTGGGCAAACCCGGCCCAGGTCCTCTGCCTCTCCCCTGGCAGAGCCCCAGGGGTGGTGTGGGCCTGGGTGTCACGGCGGAGGCCAGGAAGCCTCACTTGGGCTGGGCGTGGCACTGCCGGATCAGGGCCAGCTTGTCCTCTCCCCTGGCTGGGGATACCAGCAGTGGCCACTAGCATGGGGCCCCATGACTGAGGATGCTTGGAGAGGAAGGGTGGGGTGCGTGGTGAGTGGGGGTGGGGAAAGCCGTGCTGGTGCGGGGGCTACCCCACCTGTCCACAGGAGCCGCCTCACTGTCCACCTCGAGGCCACTCTGACCCTGGGAGGTCACCCCCTGCGGCCAGCCTGGGGGCGGGCGTGTGTCACTGCCGGGTCCCCAGCTGCCCAGCCCCTCTAGGTCCCCGCAAGCCGCCTGACCTCCAGGGACGGACCATTTCCTGCCCCTCTGCCTCTCCCCTCCACCCAACCCATGAGGTGTGGCTCCGGGAGCCCCCCAGCCCCGGGAGACACCCTCTGGGTGTCCTCACCCCACCTGCCTGCCTGCTCACAGGGGAGCCGGTTGCAGGGCGGCTGCAGGGGACCAGGGTGCCCGGACGCTGCCAGAAGGGCTAGAGTGGCGCCCCCTGGTGGCCAGAGAAGGCAGCCAGTCTGGTCCCTGCCTCCAGCCGGTGGAGAGGCCGTGCTTCTTGGTGGGCTTGAAACAGGGGGGCAAATGGGGCTCCCCCTGCTCTGCTGGGGCTTTCCTCGCCTCACGGTCTGGCAAATCCTTGTAACTCGAGTCTCCCCAAAATGCAATCCGCCTGGATGTTGTTTTGACGTTTTATTTAAAATTGACAGACCGCCTCCCCCCAGCCCCGGCCCTGATTTGTGTTAGGCAGAAAGAGCCACTGTGTTCATCGGACTCTGCCCGGGCGCCCTCCGCGGGCCAGCCTCGACGCACAGCGCTGGGGGCCGGAGAAAGGGCAGGACTGTGCCCCCCGGGCGGGGCGGGGGGCGGCCTTCACAGACCCTCCGTTGCCGAGGCGCTCGGGACTGCACCCAGCCCCGCAGTGGGAAAGCGTGTTGCTACTTGAGCCCTGCTTCGTAGGCGAGGAGACCAGGGTTCAGAGAGGGGAGGTGAGGGGACGGAAGCCGGGGGTCTGGAGCGCTCGGTGAGCACGCGTGAGAAGGGGTGGGCTGAGCCGGTGGAGAAGGTGGAGACTCGCGGTCACCCCACGCGCCGGTCTTGGCGCTGTCTTGTCCCGTCTGTCCGCACCGGGCCTGTCTCGCCCCTCCCTCCCGGCCGCTCCCTGTCAGCACCCTCTGGCTGGTGGGTCTTTGGCTCCGCAGTCCTTGATTCTGGACGCCCTGCTGTGCTCGCCCTGAGGATTGTCGCCCCAACTGCCTGCTCTGCCCCGATCTCGGTGCGTCCCGACACCCCATCTCTCCTCGTAGCCCGTGGCGTCCACGGGACAGGCCTGCGGGACCCAGCCTCTCGGCGGGCGCTGGTGCTTCCACTTTTTTGTTCCCAGATCCCTTTTCTTAGGGTTTTCAAACTTGGTCCAGAAACTGGGGCCCGGGTGACGAGTGGGTTCCCTGCCAGGCCCAGCTGGGGCCGTGGGGACCCCCGGGCGAGGTGGCATCGCCCTGCTTTGCTTAACCCCGCAGCCCCTTGGGTCAGCGCAGCCACACATGGCTGTGGGCTCACCCGTCCCTCCATCGCCAGGCACTTGATGTCCAGGGCCTGGCCTCGCCCCGCCCTGGCTGGGCCAGAGGCAGACCTTCACCTGCTTGCAGCCACCCTGGTGGCCCATCCTCCCGAGGCGGCCCCTGGCTGCCGGCCAGCGTCGCCTCTCCCCCAGTGAGGCCATCTGGGCTGGGGAGAGGCTTGGTCACGCAGCCCCTCCTGTCACCTCGCTCTGCTGCTGCGTCCTTTTGACTTCCTGAGACCGCGCCTGGCCAGGCAGCACCCTGCCCCCCACTGCCTCCCTCTTTCCCTCTCCTTCCCCAGAGAGGCAGTGGACACTGCCCAAGTGGATGACGGTCCAGGACAGAGACATCCTGGGGGGAGGGAATCCCTTCCTGTCCTTGACCCGGGCGGTGGCAGGGGTGCGGGCTCTGCCCCGAGGTTAGTGGGGTCCCGGGCTCCAAGGGCGGGCCATGCTGGGAGGTTTCGCTGAGGTGTCAGCCCAGTTAAAGGGAGCAGCGTGGACATCCACACCCAGCAGCAGGGGCAGCTGGGAGCCCAGCTGGGGTCTGGCAGACGGCTGCAGAGGTGAGGCCCAGGCCGAGAGATCCCAGCCTCTCCCTGCACCAGCCTTCACCCTCCCATGAAGTCGGGGCTTCCTGTCGGCTGCACCCAGCAGGAAGGGCAGGCTGCCGGGCAGGCTGTCCGAGGCCGCGGAGAGGGCAGAGGGCAGCGCAGATGGCCCGGGGGTCGGAGGGCGGCGCCGGAGCAGGATGGTGGTCAGGCCCGGGCTCGGGGCGGCTCGGGGCTGAGGGCGTGTGGAGCAGTCCTGTTCCAAGTCTGGACCTTCCAGGTACTTCAGAGAGACCCAGGGAGGACCTCGCCGGCAGCCACACCTGAGCTGGGGTGGGGGCGCCTGGCGGAGGGGCCCAGCCCTGGCCCATTCCAGGGCGCGGCAGCGGGGGGCCAGGGCAGTCGGGCCCCCTGAGAGTGGAGGCCTGCACGGAGTGTCCTCGTGGGTGCAGGGAGTGACACGCTGTGACGAGGGTCGCACGGTGCTCTCCGACCTCCCTCGTGCACCGGTGGTGGCGCTCGGGCTGCGCTGGACGCTGCGGGGTTGTTCACCAAAATGCACAGAGCACCGGTCACTGGTGGGGGTCGCGCCCTTGAGGCCCAACCAGAGGGGGTCGACAGGAGGACCTCTGCCTGCCTGCCCCAGAAGGGTCCACATCCACATCTGGTGGGTGCCTGCACCCCGCAACCAACTGTCACCTCACCAGTGTTGAGGGGTCCGCCCCGCCCAGGCTCTCCTGCCCACTGGCTCACTGCCCGAGTGTGGCCGGCACAGCTGTCGTCTCTGAGGCCAGTGGTGGACTCTGGGTGATCATTTACAGATCCAGAGGGTGAGATAAGGCTCCCACTGATACCTGTCTGTGTGCCCTTTATGGGTCATAAAGAGATGGCCACACGCCTGTGCCAGCCTCCCCCTCACTGTCTCTTTCTGCCTATCTTTTATTGTCCACTCTTATCTGTCTCCCTCCCCACGCCCCACCCTGGTGCAGATCCCAGGACCATAACCTTTTTCAAACTGGTTCTTCAAACTGCTGGCTTTTCCTGACCTTCTGCCCCAGGCCCGGAAGAGAACTTTATTAGCAGGGCTGGCGAGGGCTTGGCTGGCACCCCAGCCTGGGATGGCCAGAGAGGGGAGACTCTGCCAGCACAGCAGAGACCTCGAGCTGTCCGGCTCGGTGGACAAAAGTGAGTAGGAGTCTGGTCGGGCTGCAGCAGCCTACCACCTCTGGCGAAGCTCCCCCCGCCCCCCCTCTAGAGGAGAGGGGTTTGGACTGGGCCCAGCTCTCCGCTTCGACTCCCCTCTCATCCTGTCTGCCCAGGGTGCCACCGCCAGGCCCAGGTAGCCAGGGGCCAAGGGACTCCTGGTCTCTCCCTTTGCACCTTCGCATGGATTCAGACCCTGGTTCTACGTCTAAACTTTTTCACGATTGCAACGAGAACCGTTGCCCATGGATGCAGACAGCCCTCCTCAGTTTGAGAGCAAGTAGGGGCGTACCGTGGAATGACTCTGGTTTAACCAGCCCCCACTCATTCAGAGTCCTCCTGCTTCAGATGGAGCCATGATCGCTATCTCACAGCCACGTGGGTGCCATCAGTCCGTGGTGAGGGGCAGGAGCGTCCAGGTGCGGCCCGGTGGGAAGAGGACAGCTGTGGCGTCCTGGAGACTTGGGTTCGGTTGTCGGCATCACCACTGGGCAAGTCCACCACTGTGTGCTGCAGCCTCCCCAATGGGGGACAGTGAAGCCCGGGCCCTGGCTGCTGTGAGAAATGAAGCAAAGTAGGTCCTCGGTGCACACAGAGATGTTACACACAGTGCTGCGAGCACACACACCTGACACAGACAGGGGTGTTCGTGTCCCCACTTCACGGTGAGGAAACTGAGGTTTCTGGAGGACGGCGGCTGAGTGGCAGAGTTGGGCCAGCCCTGGCTTGTCGAGGGCACATGCACGCTGGCCCTCCGGGGAGAGGAGGAGCGTGAGCATTCTGGGGGTGCAGCCACCCTCCTTTCCTGAACCTGCAGGGACGGATCAACGGCCACTGCCGGGGCCTGCACCCCACCATCAACAAGGAGAGCTACTGACAGCATCCAGGGGCTGGTTCTCACACGTGTGTCCCCCAACATCAGACCAGCTCTGTGGCCTGGGGGTGTCGGGGGTCCTCTGGGGGGCTAGGCTCCCTGCCGACCTGGTTCCCTTGAGTCATGTCATGCCGGTGCCCAACCCATGTTTGTTTTGTCTCTCTGGGCTCCAGCCCTTTGGCCAGTGGAGGTTAAAGATTACTGAGGCAGCTGACAATAAAGTGCCCGCGCGCTGGCCTTTGACCGCCCACCAGAAGGCAGTGGGCCCGCTTGACGCAGCCGCCGCAACGGCGAAAGTGTTGCGGGCGTGGACAGGGCGCGCCCTGCTCGTATTAATATTAAGGACCAGTCACTCCCGCCTGGGCCACTGGGCCAAGTTTCTCTTTCATCTGAAGCCAAGGCCACAATATGGCATTGTTCTCTGTCTCAAAGGCCACTGTGTGGCCCGGAGTGGACCCTCGTGGACTCCACCTGGTGCTTAACCACCCACCCAGTGGCCCACAGCAGCATGGATCTGTCTCTGCGGGAAGAGCAGGGGGTCAGAGACCTTGCTGTGGTTTTGGTCCTGGCTGGGCGTGACCCTGCTTCCTGGCGTGGGTCGGCAGGTGGGCTGACCCTGGGCCGAAGGGCGGGGTGTTCCTCGTTGGGGTGCGGAGTTGCAGACGGTAAAGAAAGGGAGACACCTTCTTGGAAGAGTGTTTTTTTTTTTTTTTAAGATTTATTTATTCATACATAAGGAACTGGGGTACAGGCCAGAGGAGCAGGGGCGGTGAAAGGCTTCACAGGAGACAGAGTGGGGAGCAGAACAGGCAGATCCACGAAGTACTCTGCTGAGGGGAGCAGGGGTGGGTCAGGAGAGGTCTGCAGTGCCTGTGGGTCACCTCCGGGGCGGGGATGGAGCTGGCACTGAGGCGGCTGCAGCCTGCCTGCAGGGCTGCGTCCTGCCCCCCTGCCCCCCCCCCCCCCCGAGTGTTTTCTTAACCAATAAAATAAGATCGGAAGGTGATAAAGGGAGCAGGTCCCACTGGAACACATTTACCAGGACATTTAAAAGCAAATCCGAGGACACTGAGAACCGCGAGCGTCCAGTGCCAAGGCCTGTCGCTGCCCAGCAGCGGGGCTGGGAAGGAGGTGGCCACGCTGCAGGATGCTGCTCCAGGCCGCCGCCGCGCCTGCACTCGGCCTTCAGTGTCTAGCTCGTGTTTCTTTCTTTCTTTTTAAATTTTTATTTTGAAACACATATTGACTTATGAGAAATCGTAGAAGTGGCAGGGAGGCCCACTGCCCGACGGCCTGGCTTCCTTAGTCGCACGACTATGTCCACCGCCCAAACCGGATGTCGCTGGCTATGCAGGAACGAGGGAGAGGCCGGCCTGGCCCCGCCTCACCGCGCAGGGCATGCACAGCCTCTCCAGCGCCCGCCGGCTCGCTGACACGTGGTCAGGGCAGGTGGGCCCCAGCACCAGCGCCTGGGGAGGAAGGCAGCCCCTGACCAGCGGGCGCCTGTTTGCCACTGTTTGCCTGCTCTGGTGCAGGCAGCTGCACTCACCAAGCACTTTCCCGCCTCAGAGAGGTGGTCACAGGCTGGGTTACGGGCCGCCCTCGGGCTCCGCAGAGCACTGTCAGGAGGCCCCTGGCCCGGTCTCCTGCCACCTTGCCCACCCTCTCCCGCCCCTCCCGGTTCCTAGAACAGCCAGGTGGGGTGTGGGGTGGTGGCCGTGGGGCAGGCTCAGCCTTCTGGAGAGCTCACTCTGATGCACACTCACCCTCACCCGCACTGCGTACATGCAGGGCCACACCCTCACGCCGCTGACACACCTGTCACTCTGGGGCGGGAGCAGGAGGCTGCAGAGGGCCTGCGGGCGGGCCTGCTAGCGTGGAGGCAGGAGCTCCAGAGAGGTGCAGGGAGAAATGAGCAAGTGAAGAGAATCTTCCAGCTTGTCCTGAAGAGCCTCAGACAGTGGGAAACTTTTAATGGCAAATGACAGACCCCCACCTCAAACTGACTCAAGGGGGAAGGGCTTCCTGTTCAACAACACATCCTCCAGGCAGGGTCCGGCTGACCTGGGGCTGCAGCAGAGATTAGGGGACACTGCAGCTTCCCTCCCTCTCTGCCCCCTCTTCCCCACTGCTGTCTGCAGTCCAGGTGGGTAGGACAGAGCCCAGGGGAGCCCGCTAGCCAGCTACTCTGGACTGTCAGCAGTCCAGAAAGCACTCCCAGGAAGGACCAGCTGGCCACTGGCATCCCTCTGCCACGCGCCACAAGCTCACCCCAGACACCAACCTGGCGACTGAGCTGGCGTGAAAATGGGCAAGACCAAGCTTATCAGGACAGTGGCTGGATGTCCAGGGAATTGCCTGGGAGTCCCTGCGGATGGCCTTCAAGGACAAGGAGGGAGCTCTGGGACTGCCAGTTGGTCTCCAGTAACAGCGAACATCACTCTGGAACCACTGCACTCGTGCCTGGAAATGCTCCTTAAAGTTACTCAATGTTCTGTCCAAATACATAGCTGCAAACAAATGCAGATGAAACTAGCCAAGATGTACTATGTGAATCCCTCAATTTCTCAATTACGGCTGCCAGGCTGGTAAACTGACCTTCCCTCCTCCCTCCTCCGTCCCTTATCTTCTCCTCCCCACCTCCCTCCTCTCCTCCTCCCTTCCTCCTCCCTCCCCTTCCTTTTCCTCTCCCTCCTTCTCAGTCCCTCCTTCTTCCCCTTCCTCCATTTCCTCCTCCTCCTTCCCTCCCTCACGCAGTGTTCCCAGGGTGCCTGCAGCATGCTGAGTATTGACTTGAAGGGGTTCGTGAAGGGACCTCTGTCTCTCCAGGGTCACCCTGTCTTTCTGACCCTGTGGGCTTTTGCTCATACAGCTGGATCTGCTTGGAATTTTCTCCCCCACCGTCAACCCCTCATCCCCTCCCCCTCCCCAACTGAACCCCCACTCAAGGCTCATATACCACCTTGTCTCTGAAGTCTGTGGGGAGTGGGGGTGTCAGGATGCTGGGAGGTGGGGCAAGTGGCACCAAGCAGTCCCTTCCTGGAGGACCCCTAGGCTCTAAACACCCCGCTGTGGGCACCATGGGAGGTGAGGGAGGATACACTCACTGATGCTAGGAATGTAAATACGGATGGCCCACCCTAGACTGAGGAAAACCACTTGTCCTTCACATTGGGACAGGGAAAAGGAGAAAATGCCACTTCCTCTGTTTCCTCTGAGAATTTGTAACCTAGGATTAGGATAGCTTGAATTCTGAATTCACAAAATCCAGAGCCCAAAGAACTTTGAGATTAGAGTGTGGTTTCCATTAGCCCCACAGAGGGAATGACCTGAGGTACTCAACAGAAGAGGCCAGTTTTCTCAGGGGAAAAAAAAAAACACTTTCATCATCCCAGACTTTAAAATGTTTCTACAGTTAGAGTTCCATGAAAAACAAGCAACTCCTATTTAAAAATCTCTACATGCTCAAGGAATTGGGAAGGAAAGGCCGTAATCAGATCATTGTTCATGCAATAACATCAGATAGTAGGATTATACAAAAAAAATGTGGGAAATTATGCTTAAAATATTTAAGAAATAAGAGGAGGTTTTAAATGCGTAGAAAGCGAGTAGATTAGCAAATGAATTCCTAGAAATGAAAAAGGCTTATAATAGAGTTTAAAACTTAATGGGCAGATTTAGTAGCACTTTAGACAAAGCTTAAGAGAGAATTAATGAAGTTGAAGATAGAAATGGGGACATTATTGATAACCAGCCTAAAGAGACAAAGATAAGGAAAATATGGACAGGAGGTCAAGACACCAAGTTAGAGTGAGAAGTTCAAATTTGGCCTAATCATAGCTGCAAAAGGGAAGGAGAGAAGAAAAGGAGGGGAGGCAGATGAAAGGAGATAGAGGGAGTGGGCAAGGTGAAAAGTGTGAGGAGATAATGATGAGAACTTTATGGAATTGAATAGAGAACAATGCTCAGAATATCAAAAATTCCAAGCCAATGAAATGAAAAGAAAATCATAACACAATGAAATTGCAGGGCACCAAAAGCAAAGAAAAGCTTTTATAATTAAGTGAGAAAAGATAAATTGAACATAAAGGAGGGACAATGTGCTTTTCCACAGGAAGACCGTGGAATGGTATCTTAAATGTGCTGAGGGAATAAAATTACAACTTGTAATTCTATACTTAGTGAAAGTATCTTTCAACAGTGGGAATTAAACACAATTATTTCTAGAGAAATAAACAGAAAATTGCCACTGTAAACCCTCTCTAGAGAAATGTGGTAGACTAGCACATGGACAACGGTCCTCGATGAAAAGTGTGAGGTTCAGGAAGGAAGGAAGAACTAGAAAGTGGCGAAGTATGGGTAAAAATAGTTTTGCATGTAGTGTATTAAACAAACCATGGGTGTCCTTGGTGTGTGCATATTGAGTAGGGGCTCAGGAGTTAAAAATGATGGGGGTGATGGCGACAGTGGTGATGGTGATGATGTTGAAGATGACGGTGTGGTCACAGTGGGGAACATAACACTGAGCCTGGTTATAGCTAAAAGGAACAGGAGCAACGTCAGAAGCACTTAGATTTGCTCATAAGACTCCCATTGATTAGCTGAATGAACTTGAGAAGATGACTTCAACTCTCTGTAGCTTTGTAACACATTTGACAGGACTAAAAATAGTGTTCATAGAGGTTTTGTGATAAATAAATTAAGAATGGGCATAAAACACTAATCCCAGGATCAGGTACACAGTTGAAACTCTGACCTCAGCTTTCCAAGGTCTGGAAATAGAGGGATAATAGTTGAAGAGGGTGGATGGGGGCCGATAGCTTTTGTTAGATCATTCTAAAATTTAATATAATTTAAAAAAACCCACTTTTTTCCCTTAAATTATCTTGAGATTTTCAAATTAGCAGGTATAGGAAAAGTTTTCTCATTAAAAAATGATAATATGGGCCCTCTCTGGTGGCGCAGCGGGTTAAAGCACAGCACTGAGAAGCTAAAGCCACTTCCGCATGAGTTCGATTCCCGCCTGCCCCGGAGGCGACCACATGGCGCGGCAGACCTCTCCTGGCCCGCCTGCTGCTTCCCTCAGCAGTGTACTTCGTCGATCTGCCTGTTCTGTTCCCCACTCTGTCTCTGGTGATGCCTCTCACCGCCCCTGAGCCTCTGGCCTGTACCCCAGTTCTGTGTGTATAAATAAATAAATCTTAAAAAAAAAGTTTAAAAAAAATGATAATATGATATTTTATAGTGTGGATGCCCACCCCATACTTTTTTTTTTTTTTAAAGATTCACCCATCCATGCATACAGAGCTGGGGTACAGGTCAGAGGCTCAGGGGCGGTGAGAGGATTCGTGAGAGACAGAGCAGGGAGCAGAGCAGGCAGATGGACGAAGCACACTGCTGCGGAGAGCAGCGGGGAGACAGGAGAGGTCTGAGGCGTCCTGTGGGTCACCCACCCCAGCTGGGGATTGAACTTGCGCTAAAGTTGCTGCGGCTAGCTTCGTAGTGCTGCACTTTAACCCGTCATGCCACCAGAGAGGGCTCCCCATAATTTTTTAAATAATTAAAAATATTGAAGTGTAACAGACATAGAAAAACTTACTGGCCACAGTCATATAAATTAATTACTTTCTAGAGAGCCATTTGTGGTAAACTCAAACCACATATCAAGAAATACAAAATTAGTGGCAGCCCAGAAGCGCCTCATCTTCTCATGCTGTCACTGCCATCCTGATTCTGCTTGTTTTCTGAGTTTTGTTCAGAGGGACTCATTTCCAACAACATCAAAAGCGTAGGCCTTTGTGAGATTTATTTATATGGTTGCACTTTTTCCTCATTGTTTGATGACCCCGCCACAATTTATTTATCCTGGATGCTATTACACAAATGGGTTGCTTCTAGTGAGCGGTTACAATGCATGATGTGACTATACTTTCTGAAGTTTCTGTTTTGGTGCCATGTATTGATATTTCTGTTGAAGTGTAAATGACTGGGATACACATAAGCAATCTTAGTCTACATCCTTGCTTTGTTCATAATCTTAGGGGACAGCACACCTTTTGGAGAACTTTACTATTGAGGATAATGTCAACTACAGATTTTTTGGTAAATGCCCTTTATCAGGAAGAAGTTTCATTCTATTTCTAGTTTGCTGGTTTTAATCATGAATGAACAATGAACTTTTTCCAATGCTTCTGCATTTATTGAGATGATCCTGTGGCTTTTCCTCCTTTATCCTATAAATATGGTGAACTACTGATATTCAGATCTTTTTTATTATTATTTTAAAAATATTTATTTATTTATGCATACAAGAGCTGGGTGCAGGCCAGAAGTGCAGGATGAGAGGATTCACCAGAGACAGAGTGGG
>NW_004567114.1:3099347-3110518 GCF_000260355.1 Condylura cristata
CTATGGATCACCTCCCTAGCTGGGGATTGAACTCATGCTGCAGTGGCTGCTGATAGCTTCATAGTGCTGTGCTTTAACCCCTTGTGCCACCAGGGAGTTCCCAGTTTCTTTTTGACTTATGAGTTATATAAAGTGTGTTGTTATTTTACAAATCTGATGTTGTGGTTAGGCAGCTCATTGTTATTGATAACTAATTTAATCCCATATTTGTCAGAGAATGTACTCTGTAAGATTTCCATCTTCTGAAATTTTTGAGACTATCTTAAGGTCTAGTATAGGTATATACTGAGTAACATTCTATAAACACTTGAAAAGAGTTTGCATTCTACAGATATTATTTACTATTCTATAAGTACTGAACCATTAATGCACTTAATACTATTGCTAAATCTTCCATATACTTAACTGACTTTTTTGTAGTTGTTCTTCTCAATTATTTTAAATATACATTTTAAAATCTCCAAATGAGAGATTTGCATTTCCTCTCTCTCTCTCTCTTTTTGTTTTTTAAAGATTTATTTATTTATTCATACAGAACTGGGGTACAGGCCAGAGATGCGGAGGGTGAGAGGCTTCACCAGAGACAGAGTGGGGAGCAGAACAGGCAGATCCACAAAGTACACTGCTGAGGGGAGCAGTGGGTGGGTCAGGAGAGGTCTGCCGTGCCATGTGGTCACCTCTGGGGCAGGCGGGGATCGAACTCATGCGGAAGTGGCTTTAGCTTCTTAATGCTGTGCTTTAACTCGCTGCGCCACCAGGGAGGTCCTGCATTTCCTCTCTTAAGTTTTGAGTTTTTATGTTGCTTTTAAGTGCACATGTATTAAAATTCTTACTGCTGTATTGATTCTTTTATCATTACAAAACATCTTTTTTTCTTTATTATTGCTTCTTACTATAAAATCTAACATTAATATTACCATTACCCCTCACATTTCTTGTGCTGACTGTTTGCATGCTACATCATTACCATTTTACTTTTAGATTATCTATATCTTGGTATTTAAAAGTGACATGTATCAGAGACAATATTTTACTGCATTTTTCATTTTTATGCAGTTGACAAACTTTGCCTTTTTATTTTAGTATGTGGTTCATTTTTATTTGACCTATTTATCAATTTAATAGCATTTAAGTCTTCATTATGGTATTTGCTTTTAATGTTTTCTCTTTCCTTTTTTTTTTTTTTAAAGATTTATTTATTTATGCATACAGAACTGGGGTACAGGCCAGAGATGCAGGGGTGGTGAGAGGATTCACCAGAGACACAGCGGGGAGCAGAACAGGCTGACTGACAAAGAACACTGCTGAGGGGAGCAGCGGGTGGGTCAGGAGAGGTCCACTGCCCCATGTGGTCACCTCCCGGGCAGGCGGGGATGGAACTCATGCTAAAGTGGCTTTAGCTTCTTAGTGCTGTGCTTTAACCCGCTGCACCACTGGGGAGGGCCAGTTTTCTCTTTCTTTATTGCAGTACTTCTGTTCCTGTGTTTCTGTCTTCTGTGTCCATTAAATTGTCTGACATTCTGTTTAAATTAATATATTTGCCTTATATCTATATGTGTTTGACTTATTTTTAAATAGTGTTATGAGATTATAGTAAAGGATCTTTAATTTATCTGCTTAGTTTATAATGAAATATCTCCAATAAAATACAGGTTACTTTGAAATAATGGCTCCATTGAATGCTATCATCATGTCTATTAAATCTGTATTCATTATAGACTCAACAATACAGTGTTCTTAGTTTTGCTGTAAATGCCTGTTAAAGACATTAAGCCTATTGAAGACACAAGCTTTTAGTAACTTTTTTAGACACAAATATTTTAAAGACATTAAGAAAATGTATATGTCTTTAATGTATCTATTACCATTTTTTGGTGCTTCGTTTCTTCCTATAGATCTAAATTATCATTTGGGGTTATTTTCCTCTGGTTAGAGAGCTTAAATTAGCATATCTTGTGGTATGGGAATTAATTATCCAATACTTTGTCTCCAGTTTGTTTTCACATTTGAAGGACAGTTTGCTGGATATAGAATGCTTGGTTGATAGTTTTACTTTTCTTTAAGTACTTTGACTACATAATTTCAATATCTTCTAGTCTTCACCATTTCTTATGATAAATTAGTGATCAACTTTATTCTTTATCTTCTCATGTAATGTGTATTTTTCTTAATTGCCTTCAATAACTTCTATTTTTGTTTTCAGCCTTATGACTATGGTATACTGAGGTGTGCTTTGTATTTATCCAGGGTTTCTTTAGCTTCTTAATCTATAATGTAACATTTTCCACCAAGTATGGGAACTTTTAGGCCATTGTTTCTTCAGAACCCTTCTTTCTATGCTTTTCTTCTAATTGTATGTATTCTGCATTTCTTGATATTTTCCTATGATTCTCTAAGTTCATTTTCTTCAGTCTCTTTTCTCTCTGCTTCAGGTGAAATAATGCCTATTTTTTATTTTCATGTTACTGATTTTTTTTGGGTTCTGTTATCTCCAATCTGTTGATAAACACATTAAGTAAATTTTCCTCTTTTCATTTCAGGTATGTACTTTTTCTCAATAGAATATTCATATGGCTTTTTAATAGTTTTGTTTTCTATCTTAAAATTTCCTATTTGTTCATTCATTAAAATCACATGCCACAGCTGTGATTAATCTTTTAAAATATCACAGTTCCCTTTATTTTTCTTAAATATTTACAATAGCTGCTTTTCATCTTAGTTGCTAATCCTGTGCCTATTTGGACTCAGTTTCTAGTGACTTCTTTTTTTTTTTCCTAAGAATGTGTCACCATTTCCTGTTTAGCAGTCATGTATCACTTAATGATGGCAACATATTCTTTGAAAGTGTCACTAGGTACTTTGTTGTGCAGACATCTTTGCGTGACCATACAAAACTAGATGGTACAGCTTACTATATACACTTAGGTTACATAGTTCCGGCTATGATCATATGTGCAGTCTGGTTTTTTTTTTTTAAAGATTTATTTGTGGATACAGAACTGGGGTACAGGCCAGAGGCTCAGGGGCGGTGTGAGGCTTCACCAGAGACAGAGTGGTGAGCAGAGCAGGCAGACTGACAAAGTGCACCGCTGAGGGGAGCAGCGGGCGGGTCAGGAGATGTCTGCCGCGCCCTGTGGTCACCTCTGGGGCAGGTGGGAATCAAACTCATGCGGAAGTGGCTTTAGCTTCTTAATGCTGTGCTTTAACCTGCTGTGCCACCAGGGAGGGTCTGTGCAGTCTGTTTTTAACTAAAATGCTGTTATGCGGTCCCTGATTGGTATGTGAAAGTCTTGTTTCTCTTTGTGGGAAACTAGACTCTGTGTACAATACACTGCAGTGATTTTGGATTGTGGTATGTTCTTCTAAGGATTGATGACTTTTTCCTCTAGCAGGTAATTAATTTGACAGAAATCAGTCTATAAACACTGTCTTTTCTCTTTTTAGTTTTTCATCTTCCAGCAGCTACTTTTTGGTTTGACTTCCTGACACCTACCTGCATTAGCTTGTGAACCTGGTGTTCACCAAATGTTCAACTTGGCAGTTCATCAAGGATTTGGACAGAATTTATACCCACATTTTAGCATTTACTCTTTCTCTGACTTATTTGTTCCTGTGACTACTCTCTTAAATATTGAACTGCCCTACCAATCCTGAGTTTCAGCCTCTACACCATAAACATTCAACTTTTTGTGGTCTGAATTCTGTATTCTGGTTGATGCCCTTAGTAGAAAACATATCAGACTTGGAAATCTCCCTCGTTCAACTTTATCTTTCAGAAGTTTTTGATTTCTATCTGATTTTTCATTAGGTGCTCTAGACTGTCTTCTGTTCATGTACAAAATAGTTATGCACAAGGGACTTTGGGTAAATTTTAATACTCAGATTTTTGAACCTTGGTCCTCTGTTCTCTTGTTTGCCACAATCTTTCCCTACCTGATAAATCTTCACCCTGAACTACATCCTCAAGTCTGTAATTCTGAGGTTTGCTACCATTAGATTTTTGAGGATCGGAGACCACTTTCTGTCACCTCAAGGGGAAAAATCCACTTATTTGCATTTTTCTCCATTGTAATGGTCATCTTTCATGACTAACGTCTCATTTGGCATCTGTTTCATTTTGATTGGCTTTCCAGAGTTTTCAAATATTTCTTCTTTTAGTAAGTTTGGCCAAACCTTGGGAGTAGTTACTCAGCTAATTCACTCTGTATCACAATAAACCAGAAGTCTAAATGGCATCATTTTCAATTTTTCATTATTGGATTGTTTGCAGCTATTTTAGAACGAGTGGTGTTTTTATATTGAATGAGTGTCTACCAAGCTTACTGAACTCATTTAGCAGTTTTAATAGTTTATTGGGGATTATGTAGATTTTTTACAAATGCTACTGTGTTGCCAGAGAATATGAATTTTATTTTATATTTCTAATTCATATGTTCTTTGTTTACTTTTTATTATTTATTGCACTATCTAGCATTTTCAGAATAGTGATACAAAATATTGGAATTATTTTGTCTTTATCTGGAGAAAGGATAAGGATCATTACAACTGTAGGTTTTTAGATGCTTTTATCAAGGTATGAAAAGTTATGTCTGGCCTGTTGACTGAGAATTCTTAATTAAGAGAGGATGTTGAATTTTTTCAAATGATAATGTGGTTTTTCTGAGTTTCTTGACAGAGTTTTGAGTTAAGTTGGTTGATTTTTATGTTAAACTATCATTTATTGCTGAAATAAATCAGAATGTAGTGCTGATTTACAAACCACATGTGGTCATCCTATGTTATCCTCTTTATAAATCACTTGATTTAATTTGCTTAAATTTTGATTAAGATTTTAGCAGCTCTGGTCATGACATGAATTTACTATAATTTCAATTCTTACCATAACTTTAACAGGAATTTTTTTATAAGGCTATGCTTTTATTTTCTCTGGAAATGTTTATGTAACATTTATATTATTGCTTCTTAAATAATTGATAGAAACAGCACGTGCCTGGACACTCTTTGGAGAAAGATTTTTTAACAGTTTCAACAGTTGTATACTAGTTGGTCTTCCCATTCTTCTTGTGTCCATTTGAAAAGTTGTATTCTTTTCAGACTTCATGTTTAAAAATTTCAAGTTTTGGAAAACAGTTGTTCTGTGTCTCTGGGGTCTGTCATGATATCCACTTTTCAATTCTATTATTGGTAATTTTTTTCTTTCTCTCTTTCATTCCTGGATGTTTATCAATTTTAATTGCCCTTTGTTAAAGGGCTAATTTTTATCTTTGCTAATTTTCTCTATTCCATGTTTGTTTTCTTTTTCATTTATTACTGCTCTCTTTATTATTTCCTGTCTTGTCTTTATGTTTAAATTGTTTTTGTTTCTTCCTTAAATGTTTTGGAAAATTTACCAATGAATTTATTTAAGCCTAAAGGTGTTTTGTTTGTTTGTTTTGGGCTAGGGATGTTGGGAAGCAGAGAAAGAGGTCGGAGGAGAGGAAGAGCTTGTTTCTATTTTATAATTTAAAAAAGGTTTTTATTCTATTTTATTTATGCATATAAGAGCTGGAGTTTAGGCCAGAGGTGTGTGTGTGAGGGATGGTAGTGAGAAGATTTACCGTAGAGAGAATGGGGAGCAGAACAGGCAGATGTACTGAAATACTCTGTTGATGGGAGCAGCGGGCAGACAGGAGAGGTCTGCTGCACCATGTGAGTCCCTGCCTGGCAGGGGATGGAACTCTCCTGCTACAGTGCCTGCTGATAGCTTCACAGTGCTGAGAATTAACCCCTTGTGCCACCAGAGAGGCCCAAAGGAAGGTTTTCAATAGTCAATCTTTCATAGACATAACTATTAACCTTTACTATTTCTTCACATACCAATTTTGGTGAGCTGTATTTTTCAAGGAATTAGTCCATTTCATCTGTGTTTTTGGTGTTTTGATGTAAAGTAAGCCATCCGGGGACCCCCCGTGGTAAGGCAATATATGAGGAGAAGGAGGAGAGAAAACACCCTCTACGGAATAGAGACAGACATCTGATGGAAGAGTATTGTGGAGAAGTGGGATGTGCAAGGCATGAGGCAGGCCCATGCGTGGTGGCTGAAGAACAGTAGGCCAGTGGGCCGTGAACAGCGGAGGCTGGCGAAGTAAGCCCACCCAAGACCATGGAGGCCATCGCTGGGTCTTTCTTTGTCTTATATTCTGAGTAATTGAGTTTTTGCTGAGAACTGACTTGTGTTTCAGCTTAGCTCTAGTGAATAGAGTTAGGACTAAGAGCAGATAGCAGCCTCCTGGTCCAGGGAGAGCTTTGTGAAACTGGTGCCCAAGGGCATGTCTGGAAAGACTTTAAAGGTAGAACCAGTAGGACATCCTGATGGATTGGATATAGGTTGTGGGACAAAGAGAAAGTCTGGGGCCATTCTGGGGGTCTCAACCTGAGCAGCAATCAGGTTTTACTGATTCAGGGAAAAGTGTGAGCGGAACAGGTTTAGAGAGGAAGTTCAGAACTCATGGTGGCAGAGCTGATGAAGCACCGAGGGAGGAGGGTGAGCGGGTCCTGGCGTTGAGGGAGCAGAGTGGGGGGCGGGGAGCAGACTTGGGGGTGGGATATAAATGTGAGCACCATGGCAGTAGACAACATTTGAGGCCACTTGAGATACTGATGTTACAGGGGGCGAGTACACGCTGAGAGGAGGCCCGAAGGGGGAGCCCAGGGTGTCCTCTGACTAGAGATCAAGGGTAAAGCAGGAGAGGAAACCAATGGCATATGCTCCCCGAAGAGGAGGCAGGGGTCGGCTAGCCATGCTGTGAATAGTCCGGTACAGCAAGGACCCACCACTGGATTTAGCTCCATGGAGGTAACATTGACAGGAGTGGTCAGGTGAAGCTGACGAGTCAAACTTGTGGGGTGGCTTCAGTGGGATCAGAGACAGAAATTCAACCAAGCGAGTATAGATAAAGATTTTTAAGAATTTGCTGGAGAAACAGGGTGGCACCAGGAGAGCTGTGGGAAAATCGTGGCATGCTCTGACTACAGCCTCTGTGACCGTCATTTGCTCAGTGCCTGGAATGTGTTGCTCCGGGAACCCAGGGCGAAGGAGACGATATCCCTGCCTCCACGCAGGGAGTGATGTGCTGTGACAGACAAATCCAGGGGCTGGTGGGAGTCCGACAGAGAGCTCCCTGTAGGGGAGCAGTTAGGGAAGTCTTCCTGGAGGAAGTGATGCTGGGTTGAGACTTGGAAGGGAGGCAAGTGGTCCCTGCCTCCAGGAAGCCTTCCAGGATCTGCCTAGTCAGAGTTCTCTTGTATTTGTTTTGCACAACAAAGATGTTTTGCACGTTGTTGTCACCTGGAACTTGCTTCCTTCTGCATGGCCTTGGCTCTTTGTCTGGATTCTCTCAGAGGGTGTCAGGCACCTTCCAGGTGCCAGCTGGGCACTTCTGCTTGCATTGTGTCGGTGACTCCTCAGAGGTCTGGTTGTGATTCTGCCTGACAGATGAGCAAACTGAGACTGGGCCAGGGCGGTCTCTGGGACTTGCTGCAGGTTGCTCTTCAGGGAAGTGCCAGTCCTCTCATTTGAATTGGGTGTGCCTGTACTGGGGATTCTCATTCTCCACCTGGAGCAGGGACCCATGTGTTTTTGAGATGAATAAAAGTGAAGCGAGGTGTGATTTTTGCAGAGACGGACGTTGTCTCCTGGCCGGAGCTCAGGAACAGCTCAGAGGGGTCATAGAATCCCTGTTGCCCTTGGTGAGGGGCGGCATGGCTGGTTCCTGGCCACCTGAGCTAGGGCGTGAGCGTGTGGAGCACCGTGCTGGCCTTTCTTTGCGAGAGGGTGCCGAAGCCATGGCCTGCACTCTGTGTTCCCACACTGCCACTGTGGCTCTGGGTGGGTTTCAGAGACCTCGCTGGCCTCTCGGCCAGGTGTCAACCTGCCATTCTACTGACTGACTCCAGAGGGCGCTGCCTGCACCAACTCCTACTGTGCCCGCCTCTGCCCGGAGCCCTCAGGAGCATTTGAGATTCAAGTTCCATGAAAGTAGGTGGCTGTCTCCTTGGGGTCTTGCCTTCCTGGCTCCCCTCTCTCCTCCCTCCCAACTCGCCCACCCTCTCCTCTCCTCTCCCTCCCTCTTTCCTCCTGCCCTCTCTACTTTCCCCCTCTCCCCCTCCCCTTCCTTTCCTTCTTTCTCTCTTATTTCCCCCTTCTTTTTGCCCTTTAATTCTCTCCTCCTTTGCTTGTCTCTATTTCTGTTTATTTCTTTGCCTTTTAATAAAAACACCTAGGGATCTTTTCTTTACCCCTCGGAGACCATGCTGTATATCCGGTTTTGCACTTTGCCTTCTCCCTGAGGAAGTGTGTGCCCCTCTGCCCCGCTCCGCCGCCGGCTCTGCGTAGACGTGGCCGCTCAGCTGACCCTGGATCTCTTCCCGCCATCGTGCTCATCCTGTTCCCTCCTTCTTCCCGGTGGGTGCACCATCCTCGCTGGTGCATGCATTCACCTGGGAAGCTCCGGGGGCAGACTGCATGCGCAGATGTGAGCTGCGGTCTCTGCTTGCAGTGGTCAGGGCCCAGGCGACGGGCAGCGGGTGGCCACGGAGCTGGGGCTGGGGCAGGACACAGGCTGTAGGCACTGATACCTGCTGCAGGAACCGGTCAGAACCCGTCGGTCAGAGGGACCCGCATGAGGAGGGGACCACACAGGCCCAGCACGTGGTGGCCGAGGCCGTATGGCCTGCAGGGATGGCTGGACACTGAGGCCCCTTTCTGGGCGTCGCTGTCCATCTGTAACCACCGCGGGCTGCCGCGGTCCCACGACTCTGCTCTGAGCGCTCCCTGGGAGAGATGTCCATTCTCACGCATGGACGCTGCATCTGGGTGCTGCGGGTTGACCTCACAACTCCGAGGCCACAGTGGAGCCTGAGATGTGGCTGGGGTCTCTGCCAACCTGGCCGGGCTCCCACGCCACCGCCCACGCCATGGGCAGCAAGCACAGGCCTCTTAACCACCGCCGGCCTCCCGCCTTTGTCCCGAGGAAGCACCTGGGGCTCCCCAGGTAAGGCTGTGCATCACCTGGTGGGACTCGCGGGCTCTATGGCAAGGGGCGCAGACTTGGAGGCCTGGTGCCAGGAGGTGCCAGCCCTTCCCTGGCGCTGGAGACTCCGCGGTGTGTCCCGGCCCTGGGACCCTGAGCAGCCCAGCTCTGTGCTGCTGGAGACTAAGCCCGAAGCTGCCCATTTGTTGACTGACAGGTCGAGAGGGATTTGGGGAATGGTTGTCTGGAGGCCAGGGCCCCAGTCGGGGCAGGGGCCACCTGGGCTGGTGCCCTCTGGGCTGCGCCCCTCCCCTTGCCAGGCCTCCGGCTCCTTCCTGAAGTAGGTGGACAGCGTCATCTCTCACTTCCTGCCAGCTTAAAAGTTCTCTGTTCTAAATCCATCCATCAAACACTATTTTGAGGACTTCGCGGTGAAGCCTGGGTGTTTTACATTATCCCACACACCTACCTCACACCTTCCAGAGTTCAAAAGTCTCTGCTCACCGGTGAGTGGAATGGACACGCTTCCGAGTCGGCAGCCTCTCCTGTGGGCCCCTTTGCCCTGAAGCAGCTGGCTTGTTCCTGATGGGCAGTTGCAAAGAGAGGGGAGCACTTCCCTCCTGCAAATGGCACCGGAGACCCAAGAGCAGAAGCCCCTGGCGCATAGTAGGACAGACTGGGCCCCCAGCCCTGTGGGCCCCCAGCCCTGTGGGCCCCCAGCCCTGTGGGCCCCCCGAGGTTCTTGTCTAGGGGACACAGTCCCCTTTTAGCTCGGTGATACCGGCACTGGTCAAAGTGACAGACGCCTGTGTCTGGGCGTGAACCCAGCGCCTCAGAGTGTGAACGCCCTCGCTGCAAGGAACCACGTGGAGCCACGCTCGGACACGGGCCAGGCCAGCCGAGCCCTGCCCGCCCCAGGGCCCGGGGGCCCCGTGGGGACGAGGTGAGGGGGCTTTCCGTGGTCTTCCACATTTAGGACCAGGGCCGGTTTCTTGCCCAGAGGGCTCAGGAGGGTGTGTAGGGGCCGCAGAGAGAGCAGGGCTCGTCATTCCGTTCTCCAAAGTGGGCCACGGTAAACACGCCCAGGTCCTGGCTTTCATCAGGTCCTTGGCGCCGCGTGGCCCTTCCTGGGGAGGCAGCCACGCAGTGTCGGGCTGCCACGTCTCTGGTCTTTCCTTCTTTGATCTTAAACACAAGTGAAAACGAAACCCGTCTCTGCACCAGGCTGACAGCTCTTGCCGCTCATGGCCTCCAGAAGCTTCTGCCTTCTGAGTCCGCCTGGTGCAGGTGCGGGGCCCACCGGCATCCCGCCAGTCAGCTGCTGGTTCTGCCCTTGGCCTGGACGGGCCCAGGGGGCCGAGCTCAGACGGGGGGCGCTGGTTACCCGGGGTGACAAGGGAGGGGGTCCACAGGGAATGGCCCACCCGCCCTGTCGAGCCAGAGTCCAGTCTCCACTGCTCTCCCGGGAGCGGACAGGACCTGCGGGTCCATCAACATTCTTTGCAAAGACAAAATTCGTGGGAAACTTTTGCTTATGTGGCAGCCTGAGGTGAGGCGAGGGGCGCCTGCAGGGCCTCAGCGGCTGGAGCGAAAGGCCGTGGGTCCTCACAGTCTGGCACCCTGCGGGGCGAGCGCCCCTGGCCCGAGGACACTACCTGCTGTTGTGCCCGGGGCTGCCGCTGCCGCACCCTTCCCTTCCGAGGACTCAAGTCACGCTGATGCCCAGCCACCCTCGCCTAGTGTGACCAGCTGGACGCGTCCCCCTGCTGAGACCCTGTCTCCCAGCAGGGCCACTTTGTGGGGACTCTGACTTGGATCTCAACATATTTTGGGGAGACATGATCCAGCCCACCCCAGAGCGCAATCCAGATCTACCAGGCGAAGGACCAGATGTTTGGGGAGCAGAGAGGACATTGGAAAACGAGGGCGGGCGGGCCACAGAGGGGGGCCTTGCATTCCAAATGTGTGGGCCCACATCCAAACATCTGGGGCGCTGTGACTCGAGAGGAGGGCCTGGTTTTTACCCAGCTCCCACTGTTTGGGGCCCAGGGTCTTTGTCTTCTGTGCACTTTTTTTTTAAAATTTTTTTATTTGTGCATACAGAATTGGGGTACAGGCCAGAGGCACAGGGGCAGTGAGAGGCTTCACCAGAGACAGAGT
>NW_004567114.1:3110618-3112072 GCF_000260355.1 Condylura cristata
CAGCACATGCCGCATCACTGGGCCAGAGCACTGGGGAGCAGCGGGCGGGCCAGGAGAGGTCTGCCGCGCCATGTGGTCACCTCCGGGGCAGGCGGGGATCGAACTCATGCAGAAGCGGCTTTAGCTTTAACCCACTTCGCCACCAGGGAGGGCCCTTCTGTGCACTTTTAATGGCCCACCTGCCCTCTGTCCCTCCTCCCTCCCTCCCTTGCTTCCCCTTCCTACATTCAGGCCACACCCCAAACTGAGTCTCAGGACATGGCAGCTGCCTCCAGGAGCTCCCAGTCAAGCTGGGGGAGCTCATGAACTTTGACATCATCGACTGGCTGATGGAGATCTAGAAGTCTAGGAGGAATCTGGGGGAGATGTGGCAAAGCCAGATTCAAAGAAAACTGCTTTAATTAAAGAGATTATGTTCTCTAAATTGGACCCCAATGTGACAAACATTCGACCTCCTGTGTGTGGGGAAGTCGGGGTCCCTAGGCTGTGTCTGGGAACACTGGGCGTGAGAAACAGGGATGAGGATGCCCCCACAGCCTCGGCGCAGGGCGGGGAGCAGAAGTGTCCCCGAAGCCGCGTGAAGATTCCAGGGCAGCTTGTCCTCTGCAGGAAGAATAAGAGGCATCCTGTAGCCTCCCTGTTCCAGAAGGCTCCGTGGTGAATACGTAATTACCAGTTTGAATCTGCCTAGGACACTAGGGATCCCACCCCCTAATTTACCTTATAAATTTATTCTGCTAAAAAAGTCGAAAATGTCAGTCTTCTGTGAAAGCTGCATAAATGAATTATCTCCCCGGATGACAGAAGGTGGGAAGGAGGGGGAGCGTCAGGAGGACATTCTTCATTGTGAGTGTCTAAAAGCACCCCGCAAGGAGTCCGCACCCAGCGCAGAGGGGGCCTGCGGGGCGCCACCTCCTGGGGAGCCGGGTCCTGGGTGGCACAGGGATGAGCCAGCCGGCAGCCAGCCGGGCGCGCCAGGAAGCCCGACCTCCCCACAGCGCCCCTGCTCGGACCATTCTGAGCCTGGTGCTGACGCCCCTGACTCTCAACAAAGCCTTGCAAAGATGGGGGTGCGGAGGCAGGGAAATAACGGCCCTTTAAACGCCCGCTGTCACGGCTGTACCCAACAGGGCGCCCTCCCTGCGTTTCCTTCCAGTCTTTTTTCCACAGCTGGCCTGTTTCTTGTCCGCCCCCTTGAGGACAGTTGCCTCAACTTTCAATCTGTCATTTTGGGGTGGGGGGTGTTGATCATAAAAGCCATAAATGGGCCCTCCCTGATGGTGCAGCGGGTTAAAGGGCAGCACTGAGAAATTAAAGCCACTGAAGCATGAGTTCGATCCCCGCCTGCCCCAGAGGTGACCACATGGCGCGGCAGACCTCTCCTGACCCGCCCGCTGCTCCCCTCAGCAGTGTGCTTTGTCGATCTGCCTGTTCTGCTCCCCACTCTGTCTCTG
>NW_004567114.1:3112412-3121229 GCF_000260355.1 Condylura cristata
GCAGTGCTTTAACCTGCTGCGCCACCAGGGAGGGCCCTAAATAAATCTTAAAAAAAAAAAAAAAGCCATAAATGCCGGGGAGGGGGACCTGGGGGCCCTAGGGAGGAAACAAAGAGCAGCGGCTCCATCCGTGAGATGCAGCCGGGACAGCTGCAGGCTTTGTGGGTAGCCCCCTGCTCGGTGGCCCCCGCTCATCAGAGCACCTCCCTTGAGTGCCCGCGGGCAGAGGAGAGAGGGCAGGCCTGGCCTCAGCTTCCGGCGCAGAGCCGTGCCTGCTGTGACAGTGGCAGCTAGGATGCACCCTCGGGTGCTCCTGGGGCGGCCGGGCGCGTGCACTGTGGGTGCGATGTCCGTGTGGGTCCGCTTTGTTCACGATGGAACGCGAGGCCAGCTGGGTGTGAATGTCCCGGCACAAGCTACGTGCCGAGGTCTGCAATGTATGACGTGCCCACATGGCCAGGCGCCTGGGTGGGTTTCAGGGGCAACAGGGGGCTGGGAGGGACCCTGCTCACAGCAGGCCCCAACCCGACTCTGGCTGGGGTGCATCAGCTGCGGGCGCCCGCCGCCCTGCTGGGGGTAACTCAAGCCGGGAGGGTGTTCTGTGCCAGCCTCCCTCTCTGTTATTTGTCCTGGGCGCCCCTCTCTTCTGGCTGTGCTTGGAGCCCCATTGCTTCCGGAGGCACCCTGGGGTACCTCCTCTCCCCTCTTCCTCTTGCCTCCTTCACGCCCCACCCCTCTGCACCCCTCTGGGTCCTAAGCCTGGCCTAGCTTCTGCCCTGGGGGCCTCACGCCTGCTGGCGCCCCCAGCTGCATGTGCTGCCCTGGGCGGAGCCTGGGGTACAGCTGTGAGTCTGAGGGGCCCTGACCCTGGCACTCAGCGACTGGCTTGGGCCTCCTGGAACAAAGAGTCTTCTTGCCCTAGGATCTGAGGAAAGAAACCACCGGCTTGTTAGGCCGCCTCGGAGGCCCGGAGGCCTGAGAGCTGGGAGCCCAGTCGTCTGTGCCCGCGTCCTGCCCCTGCCCTGCAGCCACCGGACCGACCGTCGGACTCGAGGTCGGACTTGAGTCCCCGTCACGCTCCCACGCCACTGGCTGCTGCGTGGCCGTGCGTGTGCCTCGGCGCAGGGGCCACGCGTTAAACTCAGGTTCGTCTGAACAGGAACACGTGTGCTAAGCTCGGGCAGCAGGGCCGCGGGGGGCGACTGTGTGGGACACAAGCATGCCCCCAGCCAGGTGTGTTGCTGAAAGAGTACGTCAGGCCTTAAGCAAACGGCCGTCCGCCCACCTGCCGCGGGAGCTGTGCCCGTGGCTGTGTGCGGTGGCTGCGGGGTTCTGCAGGATGGAGGCCACAGGCAGCCCTGGCTGGCGGGGAGGGAGGCCCTTGGCCTGGCTGTGGCCTCGGGCCGGCAGGGGGCTCAGGGGGTGGCAGCCGCCTCCAGCTTCCCTTGCTCATTCAGGGACATCCTGAGGGCCCTCAGCAGGTTGGGGCTGGTCGCTGTGCTGGGAGCTGCAGCAGCTGGCCACCAGGGGCCTCCAGACAGGTGTCCCCCACCCTCGGTGGCTGGGCAGGGGGCCCCCACAGCCAGGCAAGATGGGCCCCTCTTCTGGTGGCTTCCCAGCCCGAGAGGCATTTCCAGGCACATTTAAGGCCACACCCCAACACCTTGGTGGCAAACAGCCTCTCCGGCTGCCGGGCTGGTCTGCGCTTCCTGTTGGTGTCCGAGGAGACATTGCCACCCAGCTCAGCTGTCCAGTTTGGGGGTGTCCCCACAGCCCTGTCTGGGTGTCCGGGGGCTTGCCCGCCTTTGCCCCTTACTTGGGAACTGTAACCCTCAGAGACGAGAAGGAGCAGGGGAATCAGACAATTCAATAAACTCCAATAAAACGTCCAAAGGCTCTCATCCTTTTTCACTTTCTTTAACTCAATTTATTTTTCATTTTGTGGACAGAGATTTAGTCCGGGTATTAGTTTATGATTTTTGCTGAAGGAATTACTCAACACACACACATATAAAAAGGAAATATTATTTTTATCATTTATTTTGTGCCATGTATACCATAGCAGAAAAAAAGGGAGTGAAATCACTTCAGTACTGCTGTGTTTTTCATTACAAAGTTATTACATATAGAAATTACTCCAAATTATCTGAAATGAATGGAAATTATGAGGTTTAAATTCCCCAGGTTACTGCAGGCACAGCTCTGGAAATTTATTTTGTCATCTTGCTGAACATAATTGCTACAACAAAATTTCTTCCATTTTACAACTGCAGCATAACTTATTTATACCGGTGTAGCTGTAATTTTACATCAATAAGTTGCATGGGAAGGAATACACAGGTGGTAATTGAAAACAATAATTTGTGCTGGGGTCCAGGTGGAGTGGCTGGCGGAGGAAAGAGCTCCAGCTCCTGTCGGCACAGTGTCGCCTGGCCTCTTCCGTCCCGTTAGCCAACGCGGAAAACCTGCTCCCCACTCCAACCCTGGGTGGCGGCCTCGGGGACTCAGGCCTTGTGAAGGTGATGCGGGCCGGGTCCTGCCCTGGACACGACGGAGGCCCCAGGGCGCTGGGGCACTGGGCTGAGCCACCTCCGTGCGCTCCTGCTCCTGCCTTCTCGAGCTTTCCAACTTGCTGTGGTACGGGCATTTAGGTACCCGGAGCTAATTAAGGTGTTTGATAGATTTCAATTGGAGTATGAGTTCTTGCCAGAAACATTGACAATTCGATTCCCCAAACACAACGCAGAGTGTTAAATCCACTAATGCTTTATACATTACTGTGTTCCTTCCCAGCCGGAATGTGCGGTCTGGGTACAATACCGAGACGGTCCCCAAACAGGCCCCTCACTCCGCAGCTCGCTAATTGTTCCTGTTAAGCAGATACAAATAATGAATCTACAGATGCCCGTGCTAAATCCCCACAGCTGATGGATCTACGCATCTGACTGTAGAGGTCCAAATTCAGATTTTAAAAAAAATCGGAGCACAGACCTGCCGGGTGGAGTCTGCAGGCTGCATGCGGAGGGGCCTGGAGAGGGGTCAGAGATGGGGTCTTGGCTCCCATCCAGGATTCCATTTCAGGATGTGAAGTGTGTGGGGTGGGGGAGGGGAGGGGAGCGGCGGGACAGAGAGAACGTCTTTGTTGAAAGTTCAAATGGGAAATGTTATCGCCACATACATATTTTAGAAGCCATTGTTCTTTCAACTGTACCAAAGGCTTCAAAAATCACAGTGAAATCGTTTTTCTGAGGACCCAGATTAAACCAACGGCAGAATGCACAGCCACCCCGCGTCTCAGTTTCCCGGGCGGCATTAATTATCTTTTGTTGAATAAAGTTGGCTGTCTGGTACACTGAGGCGAAAATGTGTCTTCAAGAAGATGCAATGTTTTAATAGTGTGGAGCAACTTCAGTAACTTCGTGCCCCGGAGCCCTCCTACTCAGGGCCTACCACGGTGCCTTCCAACTCTGTTGTCTGTGGCCTGGTGGCCTCCCCCTGCCCTGTGAAACCCCGGCAAAGCCACGTATTTTCTAGTCTATAAACTACCTTTGTTGAATTCACTCGAAAGCAGGCGAGGCTGTTTCTGGAACTACAAAACAACAGATGAGATCTCCCGGAACCTTTTCTCTTTCCAGCTCTGGAAGGCATCTCTGCAGCAAGGTGTTGGCTGGTCTTTATTTTTACTTTCGGGTAAGCGGCAAGCACCCCTGCAGCCTTCTCACCAGCTTCTGGGGGCTGGCCTGACCACACCGTCCACCCTCCTTCCTGGGCCTTCCCTGAGCGCCCCCCTCCACCGCCCACTGCTTGCTTGGTGATGCGGGCATCACTGCACAGACAGGGGTTCAGAACCTGCGACTGGGTCGGTGGGGGTGCAGAGCTGGTAACTGAACCAGACTCCTTCCTCGCTGCAGCTTCTTGCGCACCTGCTGTCTCCCCCCACCCCCCCACTGACTGCCTACGGATGGCAACCAATTAACCCTCACGGCCTCATGAGCCCTGGTCAGGAAGCGGGTCAAGCTGGCTCCATCGGGGTCCTCCTGGTTTCCTACCACCAGATTCCTTCTGGGAGCCCAGGCCTCCATCACAGCTGCCCACAGCCAAGGTCCCTACTGACCGCCCTCCTGAGTGAGTCCCGGTCGCTCCCAACTGAGCATTTGAATCCTCATCGTCCCCCTTGTGGAAGCTCTCGGTGGGTCAGAGAGGAGGACACAGACCTGAATTCAGACCGGGGTGTAGGTGTGCTTTGCGCACTTCCAGCAACGCAATTTGGACAGTCTTCGGTGGCAAGAGGGAAAGAGCAGAGAAACCTTTTCTGTACAGCACACACACACACGTGCACACACGCGCACACAGGCACACACACAGCTACCCCGATGCCTGTCTACGTGGGGTTAGGGGTGGGATTTGATGGAGCCCGATCATCTCCATGAACAATATTTCTCCCAAGTCCATGACTGGGTGTTGCCAGTCCCTACCAAATTTGAATTGATGACTCAACTAAAGAATTAAAATTAGTAAGGCAAGAAAATTCCAAATGAGGTGAGAAAGCTGTAGAAATAGTTCCAGATCCCCTAGTACTGAGCCATTCAATATCATTTCTGATGACAGGGACAGAGCTAGGAACATTCAATGTGGGTGTGAGTCTCTTTCATATACGGAGAGCTGGGGAAGTAATTTTTAGGGAAAATAATACATGAATCAGGAGCAGTGGCTTTGACTTAACCCCTTGCAGGCTGCAGCCATCAAGGCATCGGACTGTGGTGCCTCTTGGCTGCCCTGGAGTCTACTTATCCCCTAAGTAAAGCCGAGTAAGAAAACTGTGAGTCCGTCAAGGCTGAGCACTACTTGTAGAAACAGGCCAGGTGCAGCTGAGGGCCCTTCCTGCGCCCCCCAAAAGCAGTGCTGCGGAGGTCAGTGCCTGAAACCCAGCAGCCTGGGCACTGCGGGCAGGCAGGTTTGGGGCTCCCACCTCTGCCCTCAGGTGGCCATGCGGTCCCAAATCCAGCCAAGTATTGACTGAGGGTTTGTGAGGCTTGGACATTTGATGCAATTTTCAGAAATGATACAAAATAATTTGGGAAGCCAAAAGGCTTCTGGATTTGACAGGAACTACGAGGAAGGAGGCTGGCGCCTTATCAGTGTGTGCTCGCCTGCGATTCCCTAGACCTTTACTGCGTTTGCTTGGATGTGAAGCCATCCGCAGGTCAGACTGGTGCATTTTATTTATCCTCATCTCAGTCAACAGCTTTTGCAGATCCTGAGGAACAGAAATTAGCAGACACAATTTGCCTTGGAATTTGCCCTTCGCCTGTGTGAATATGAAAAGATTCACTTTCTCTTCGCACAGAATTTTTTCCTGGAGGCACCAGAAATGAAGCCCAAAGCAATCTGATAAGAGATGTTGTTGAGTTCTCTGTTGCCTCAGCGTTATTTGACTACATTTTGGATTCACCCACAACACCTACAAACGAAACTCGATTTTCTTTTTTGCAGGGATACTGGGTTTGCCATTTCTACTGACTCTACTTCTCTCCATTCTTTCCACATTTTGCAAAGATTTAGATTATAGCAGCTCGGAGGGCAAAGACCCAGCAGAGAGTCCCTCTGCTGAGAGGACTGGGAAAGGTGCAAAGCATCTTACAGGCCTGGCTGCGGGCTTGGCAGGGGTCACGAATCTATTTCATCAGCCCCCCTCTGCCCAGGGGTGTGTCTCCTGCATGCAGCACACAGGAATCAGAGCCCCACAGAAGGTTTGTGCAAATGCTTCCCAGCGGATGATATAATTTCTGAACTGTTGTGCTGTAAGAAATTGACAGGGAGAACATGGGGTCTGGCGGGATGGGCTATGTCGCTACAAAAGAGGAACAGAAATATCTGTAAGTTTAAAACACTTTTTGACATCTGCTTCCCTGCCCACCAAGACTGTGCAGAAATGGAGCATTTCTTTCCGTCCAGTTCCTGCCTGCAGAACTGCAGCTGGATGGAGCGCACAGTGGTCTGCAGCGCATGCTGGTGTCAGGATCTGACGGGTCCTGCTAAGGTTTCAGCACCACCAATGCCCCTTTTAAATGTTAGCATGTTAAGTGCCAACCTCGCACGCCTTTTTGGGGTGCGCCTCAATTTTGGGGGACACTAGAGTCACTTCAATTGTGAACAAAGGCTTGGTGGACCCAGCCCCTTGGGGGGGTGTGCAGCGACTTCAGTAGGGTACCTGAATCCATGTCAGTCAGGGGTCCTGAGGAAGGGGTGGGGACAGAGCCCTAACCCCAACTTGGCCGCCAGCCCGCCCCCTCAGCCTGCTGTCTGGGCCTGGAGAGTGTGGGGAGACTAGTGTGGGCCAGCTGCCCACACTCACAGGTCCAGGGAGAGGTCAAGGTCCGCAGAGAGGCGGCTATTGATCCTGCTTGGAAAGCGAGACAGGGAGCACAGCAAGACTAAAGGGGGAGCTGTGAGACCAGACATCAACAGCTTTCACGCTAATGATGCCCGTGCCAGACGGGCAGAGGGAAAAGGAGGAGACTGGAGCGGCAGCTGGGATCGCTCGCAGCCTGCACCCGGCAGGAGGCGGAGGCGGAGGAGGAGGGCGAAGGGGCCAGCGCAGGGCTGGGCAGGGGCAGGGCGGCCTCTCACGGCCGCCGCGAGGTGGAGCGCGCCGGCGGGCGGTGGCTTGTCCGTCCCTGGGCTCGCCCGCCCGCCCGCCCGCCCGCGCGTCCTTCTTCCCGCCCGTCTGGGCAGCGCGGGGCCAATGAGGAAGTGCTCCCCGGGTCAGCCCAGGCCCGCGCGGCCCGCTGCCCGCGACTTCCTGCTGGGGGTGGGGCGGGGGTGCCCCCTCTCAGACCCCGCCGCCGGAGCGCTCCCGAGCTGGCAGCTGCAGCTGGGGCCCCGGTGCGCCGAGAGCTCTGAGAGGGGCCGCCTAGCTGGAAGGGGCTGGCGGCCCAGCGCCCCTCACCCCGCCCCCGCAGCAGGCCCTGACCCCCGTTGTTGTAATCAATCCCGGGGGAGGGAGGTCTCGTCTGGAGATTTTAGGGCCAGACCGCAGGGGGCTGGGGCGGCAGGCATGTGGTGGCGATTTGAGTCCAGACCTGCCCCTTGCGCTGTGTGACCTTGGGCAAAACGCTAACCCTCTCTGGACTTCTTCCTATTACCCGTTCTCAGAAAGAGGACTGACTGTTCTTACAAACTTAAGAGGCTGGGCGAGCTGGGACGACTTGTTTTTGGTTTTCTTAAGTTTATTAAAGGTGCGTGTGGGCTTTTTTTATTATTTAATTTAGACCACTTTCCTGGAAGGATTTTCCGCGGTGGGGCGGGAAGGGAGGAGAGGGAGGCGGCGCTTCCAGACTTTGGAGCACGTGGAGGCGGGGTGGAGGTGGGGGCAGCGGCTGCGTGCGGTCCGGGAGGGCCCACCCCTGCCCCCCACCCTCCTGGGTCTCCACCCGCGAGGCCGACCCTGCAGCCACAGTCCGCAAGCCGGCGTGCGTGCTGGGGCACATTTTATTGTTATTTGGAGGGAGGGGTGAGATCGGCCGGGAGCTCTTTCTCTCCTAGCTCCTGGGCACTGAGCACAGTTAAGTTCTCGGTGCCATCGCCCCACCCAAGACCTTGGGGGCGAACAAAAACCCCAAGTGCCCCCCTAGGAAAAGGCTCCTAAGGGAGGCGGCGCGGGAGGCGTCGGGGCTCAGCCACTCTGCTCTGGTGAAGCCGCCAGAGCCGGCCTGGGGGCGGGGTGGGTTGGGTGCAGCTGGGCTCGGCTGGGAGGCCGGGCTGGGAAGCCGGGCTGGGAAGCCCGGCCAGCAGCCAGGCCCCCACGCCCTGGCCGCCCTGGCCGCCTCCAGCCCAGACCCAGGAAACCCAGAGAAGGAAGAGGGGTCCATGGCGTGAAGCTTCCAACAGGGAGACCAGGTCATCAGAAATAGGCCAGTTTGGTGGAGGCAGGCGAAGCGGGGGGCTGTCCACGCGAACCTTGGCCTGGCCTTGTCCCGGGGCCACGGACAGGTCCCCACAACTCCTCTGTCCTCGCCCTCCGGAGATCAAACGCTGACAAGGCAGCTGTGTCCTTCCCTGTCTGACGAGTGATGTCAAGTCCTGCCCAGGGCGGAGGGGGGGGGGGAGGAGGTGTGGGGTGGCAGGCATTACTTCCAGGTTGTAGTAATTGTCAGGAGGACGGTGGGCGAGACCTGAGAGGTTCCCCCACACCGGTATCTGCAGAGAGCTGACCACACCTACTCCTGGTCAGAGAGCCCTCTCCCACGTGGGGCTCGCCTGGTCCCCGGCAACAGCCTCGCTGCCTGTTGCCTCGGGGACCCTGGAGTAAGGGGGTGGGACCCTGGAGTAAGGGGGTGGGACCCTGGAGTAAGGGGGTGGGCGGTGTCTCATCCGGAGGCGTTCATGGGGGTGAGGAGGAAGGAGCCACAGATTGGGGTGTGCTGGAATGGGACTCAAACAAGGTCTCCTGGTCCCCTTCCACCAGAAGTGCTCTTAATCCTCACTTCTCAGTGTTTTTATGTTTTCCGCTTGACTTTCTCAGTTTGTAATATCAGGATTTATATGGAGACACTTTGGGAAGTTTAACTCTAACTCCTCCTAACCCCCATAAAACAAAAATAAAAGCAATCAGGTTACTTTTCCAGGGAGATGAATTAATTGGCCTTTGCCCAGACCCAGCTGGACCCCAACCGCGCTCGGCAGAGCTCCCCCTCCCCCAGAGCTTTCTCCAGGGTGGGTGGGGACTTGCCTGATTCAACTTACTTCCCTCCCTCCTCTCCTCTTCTCAAGGGGTCCTGCTCCCTGGAGGGGAGGAGGGATGAAGAGGATTTTCTT
>NW_004567114.1:3121334-3122647 GCF_000260355.1 Condylura cristata
AGCGCACAAAAACGCTGTTTGCACGTGTGGCCGGCCCGGACTGCGGGTGTGCGCACGGGCGAGTGTGTAAGTGTGCGCGCGCGCGAGTGTGTCTGTGTATGCTTTCTTGTTCTTTTTACAGGGTACAATGTTAAAAAGCCACCGCTAGTCGCCCCCAGTGCTCCGACTCTCTGGGTCTTTTTGTCTCTAGTGCAGATTAAACGTCACGTCCGCACTTGAACTTGAATTTTATCCCATTGTACAGAGGCAGCCCCAGCCATAGAGAGACCGAGAGCTCCCAGAGAACCCGGACTCCGCCATCTTCACGTTGCAATCTATAGCTCCCAGTCCGCGCCGCACCGACCCAGGCGCTCTGGGCGAGCCGCCCCTCAGCCCAGCTCCCCCCGGGCCCGCGGCGCCAGGGGAGCGCTGGGGAGCGCTCGCGGGGACCCGGCAGCTTCTCCGGCCGGCACCAGCCTGCCAGGTGAACTGGGAAGGAGCCGCTCCTGGAGTCCCCCCAGAGCCTCGGAAGGGTCAGTCTCCGAGGAAAAAGCAGGCAGCCCGCAGAAAACCCAGAAACAACCGAGCCGGGGCAGTTTTACAGTGCTTGGGTTTTTTGAGGGGGCGGGGTGAAGGGGGTACGAGACAAGTCCCCAAGTTTTCTTTGCGTTTTTTTCTTCTTTTATTTTTTTTATTTGTTTGCATTTTTCCTCCCCCCCTTCCTGATTGAAGTGCGCGTTCCACCTACCAGACCCCGAAAGAAAGTGTCAGAAGCCGGTGCAAAATCCAGTTTAAGTTCGAGAAGACATTTGGAAGTCCAGGAGGCCAAGCTGTCTGAAGAAGTGTACGCGCTGTTTTTCCTTCAGAAGAATATATTTTTACAGACACCAGCCAGTCCGCGGAAGCAGCAGCAGATTTTTTTGCCTCTTTCTCCGATTTTAGCACGAGAGCTTTTTCCGTTTTTCTCCTCTTTCTTTTTGCAAACAAAACAAAACACAGCATAGAAGAAAAAGCAAAATAAAGAAGAAGAGGAGGAAGAGAGGGCAAGAGAGGAAGGGGAAAAAAAACCCAACAAAACGCCGGCCCAGGCACCGAGGCGCGGCGGCGGCGGCGGCGGCAGCGGCGCGGCGGCGGCTCGGACCCCCTCCCCCGGCTCCCCAGCAGTGCAGCTCTCCGGGCGATGCCAGAATAGATGCCGGGGCAATGTCCCGCCGCAAACAGGGCAACCCGCAGCACTTGTCCCAGAGGGAGCTCATCACCCGTAAGTGTCCGCGGCGTGCGCGCGAGGGGCCGAGGTCGGGGCTCCGGCGCCCGGCGCTGGGGACGCCGAGGGC
>NW_004567114.1:3123968-3165410 GCF_000260355.1 Condylura cristata
ATTTATGTTATATTTTACAAAATTTAAATAAATAAATAAATATATCAAGGGGCTCTCCCCTCCCCTGAAAACCGAGCGCGGAAGCCATCTGCTCGGAGCCTCTGCCGCTGCCATCTCGCCTTTGTTACGCAGACACGTTAGTAAGAATTTGTGGGTTTATTAGTATTTGGGGGGAAGGAAGGAGATATTAAAGTGGGGTTCACCTTGGGGAGGATTGTCTTTTTTGGAGGGAGGTAAGAGTACTTCTCTTTGCCCCCCCCCCCCATTGTAACATCAAAGACGACTCACTGGTTGCCTTTAAAACAGAATGTTCGGCAGCCAGATTTGAGCCTGGTGTGACCAAGGTCCTCTTCAGCCCTTGACATTCGCCCCGAGCGAGCGAGCTGCAGCCGCTGCTGGTCCCACTGTCTGCGCCCCCACTTCCCACGGTGCAGTGGCTGTTAGAACGTCCACACTGGCGGACATCTCACTTCTCCGGGAGACAATTTGCCCCCCATTGCCTGTGCACAAATTTGCAAAGGTTGTTTTTGAGGAGGGGGAAGTTGGGGGGATGGGAGAAGGGGGAGCTGTCGGGGTGCCTTGCCAAGCTGGCAGCAGCAGAAGGAGGCAGGAGTGTTTGCAGTTGTGTGAGGGGGAGAGGCAGGTAGGTTTGCTGTTTCTTTTGCTCTCTCCTCTTCTGGCATTCCTGGGACGGCAGGAGAAGCCTGGCCCGAAGCGCTGGTGGCAGCTGGGCGAGGGGCGAGGGGCCAGGGGCCAGGGGTGCCCGGAGCAGTGTCCTTCCCTCCTTCATCTGTTCCATTTCGCTGTCGCGCACAGCAGGGCTGGGGAAGCTGGTGACACTGAGCGGTGGCAGGGCGCGATCGGGAGAGGCAGGAGAGAAGGGGGGAACAGCCGAGGAGACTGAGGGGCAGAGGCTATCCAGCCGGCCTTCTGGGGGCGCACACCCGGGGCAGTCCTTGCCTTTATGCTCTGCAGGGAGAGCGGTCTGACCAGTTTTCAGACCAGGCGATTTATTATCAAAAAGCAGCTGGCCTTGCTGCCTGTCCTGTCACCCTGGAGGTGGAGTGCAGGCGAGGCCGCACTGGATGGGGGTCTGGCTGCTGGCCTGTGGCTGTGCCTTCCACAACGACACAGGGTGGTGGGTTCGGGGTGCTCTGCAGAGCCGGCTGGGTGCTGTCACAGCTGCCACCCAAGTTCACGTTTTAGGTTTTAAATGTGAAAGGAATCACCCCACACCCGAGCATCTTCAGCCGGCCGGCTTGGGGCGCGGCGGCCTCAGGTTCTGTCGGGATGATGCAGCTTAGGATAACTGATGGTCTGGGAGCCACAGACAACCTGGAGAATCTTGGGGGGCAGAGGGAGAAGGGCGCCATGATGAGCTAGTTAAATTTATGGACAGGGCCAGCCCGAGGAGGGGTGAGGTATACAAGATGTGAGAGGCAGCTGGGGATGAAAACCTGGGCTTCTGGTTTGTCTCAAAATGTTTGACCCAGATGGATGTGGCTTTTCAAACCCGAGGACAGACAGGGCGATTAGTGCAAAACAAAGCAACACCGGGACAATACTGGAGAGGACTGGCCAGGCAGCAGGAAGGGCCAGGCGCCTAGCTAGCGGGCTAGTTCCGAGCAGAGGGACGTGCTCGCTGCTGCAGGGAGTTCTGAGACTTCCAGAAGGAAATCAGATGTCCGTGGTCAGTGACACGGTCCCAGTGAGGTGGTTTCTCAACCACTCATCAACAGGTTTCCTTGGAAGGTCGGCGGTCATCTGTCTGGATTTCTGATTTTGCAGAACAAGCAGGGACTCCAGCTTTCACGCGGAAGTGAGAGCTGTTCCTGCCGGCTTACCCTGTGCGTGGGTCTTGTTGCTGCTGTATGTTTTCAAGGCGGCTGTGCTCACAATAATCGGAACTCTCAGGGTGTAGCTTATTTCCAGTTGTTCACATATTTTTCCAAACTGGAAAGATAAATTTCATAAGACGTGCCCCCCCCCTTTTTGGGTGGTTGGTGGGGGTGGTGGATTTTGCTCCCCTTTGCACAGAAGGGAACCCCATACCATTAGAAGTGTGATCTAAGTCAGCTGCTCTGATTCCACAGGAGAATAAAAATGTGTTCATCAAAGGTGTTATGCCAGGCTGATTTTATTCATTTGTAATTCACACCTGAGAGAAAAACAGCCGGGAGCGTATTTTAACAACCCCTAATATTTTTTAAAAGGGTATCCTGGCCCTCCCTGCATATTATGCACACATGTGCCTATTTCTGTTTGAGGGTGGAAGTTGCTATCCGCCCGGGCAGCAGCCTTGGTGATTTTCGCCTGGCCTTCAGAATATTTCGTAACAGAGGACGAGCCATTTCTCAAGCGCTCCAGTGCAGGCAGTTGCTTCGGTGAAAGCGGCCTAATGCAGACAGAGGCCGGGTCAGAGGCTGGGGTATGAGGCGGTGCTCCCCACCAGCACCCGGCCCTCTGGGGCTTGCTGACGGGAGGGAAGGCCGCCCTGCACTGGACCGGGACTAGGATGAGGCCTCAGGTGAGGTGCAAGCGTGCAAGTCAGGGGGTTCGCAGAGAGCCAGCGAGCGTTTTCCCTGTAGAGCAAGCGCGTCCTCCGCCTTCTGGGAAGCGGGCTCTTGGCACTGTCCTTTCACTTCGCACACGACTCGCACCAGCCTTTCCTTTTTCCTTTTCATCTCCCTGCTCGATCGCTTTGCATTCTCTCTTGCTTGTTGTGATAAAATACTTTCCAAAATAAACTTTGAGTTGGATTGGCTCTGGGAGGCTGGTCGCCTGCACCGCCAGCCTGGCCTGGCGCCGCTCGGCAGCTAGGGGGAGCTCGCTGCCCGTGGCATGAGCGCCTCGCGCCGCCGCGCGAGCTCCCGCTTCCACCCGCCGCCGCGGCCGCTGACGTTGCTGCAAAATGTCTTAAGTGTGAAGTTGTAATATTGATTTTCCTGCAGAGATTCGAGCAGGACAAAATGAGAATATAAGTTTGAGAAATCTATTTTCAAGTGATCGGCATTGATTTACAAGCCCTCGCTTGGCAGATGAAGGCGCTTTTTTTTTTTTGAACAATTAAAATTGTTTGAATGGGTGTTTTTACCCCTTTAGGGTGAGGTTTGACTTTATGAAAATTCCATTAGGCTCTTAAGGCCTGGGCCATCCGGGCGGGCCCGAGCCCGTGTTTCTGTCCAGGGCTGTGCGGTCTGCCCCAGACACAGGGCGGCAGCCTGGGGGAGGCGTCCCTAGAGGGGCTGGCGGATGGAAATCCCTTCAGCTCCGATTTCTCTCCTCTGTTTCATTTATTAGGTAATGTTCCCCCTGTACTGAGGAAGTAGCACCGCTCCCCAAGGACACCAAAGGCCAATTCAAATAATGTGTAAAACTTTTTTTGGAGGGAGAACGCGTTTGCTAGAAGCAGCATTGCTAATACTTCTCGCCCCACGCAGACCCCCTCATGGCTGGCTTTTAATAGACCGTTTCTCTCTAAAGCGTGGAATTGAGTGCTGGGACTGTGGGTGCTTTTGATGGCAGGATTTCTGGATCCATAACGTCTTCATTTCCAAGTTCAAGGCGTCTGTCACAGCACAGTTAGCCCCGAGTCTGACGCTGGAGCTCGAGGTATAGGCAGAAGCGTTCTCCTGTGCCAGGGAGGAGCGCTTTATTCTAACCTGAAAGAGAAGTAAATTAGGTCAGACAAAAGCCTTGGCTGTCATCGGCTGGAGAAAGCCTCCACTCTCCAGGACCGAGGGGCCGCCAATTTATCCGACGATTTCTCTACTTCATTTCATGTTTGAATCAGGCCGGTGGAGAGCGTGTTAGGGCGGTTTGCTCATCTGCCATCTCAGAGCTGACGCGGCCATGTCACCTCCGAGCCCCGGGCTGGGCAGTGGCCTCTGGCCTGCGCCGGCCTTGCACACAGTCAGTCCACTTCAGCGATCCCCAGTCCTTTCTGCCTCGGAACTTGGAGGAGTTTCCCAAGTGGACGTAAGCACAGGCCACAGGCAGCACCAAGCGTGTCAGTGGGGCTCTGTGTGTGGGGCGGGTGCAGGCAGCTTCTGGGCGTCGTCCTTCTCTCCCGTGGCTCCAGGGCCTCCAGGAAGGGCCCCAGCTGTCCACGCAGGTCCCACCTCCGCCAGACTGGCCGAGGACTCTGGCGCGGCGTCTCCACGCGGTGGCCTCTGGCAGACGAGGGGGAGAGGCCTCGGGGCTCGGCCTCCAGCCCTCTGGAGGTGGTCTCAGCCGGCGGCACGCGCGGGCGTCTGTCACGGAGGGGTCCCTGCCACCGGGACCGTGTCTGCAGCTGCTCTGAGGGTGGCTTTGTCACTGTGCAGCCATCGGATCTGCTCGCACGAACAGCCTGGGCTTCTGCGGATTTTGTCCCGGGGCTCTCTGCTGGCACAAATCTGCCTTCCTCCGCAGGGAGCCGAGCATCACTGGGGCCCCCCGAGGGCTGCTCCCGTCCCTTGCCGCCGGCCCCCCACCCTCCTGCTGCCTCCCCGAGCCGTGGCTTCCCCAGGCGGCCGCTGCAGCTGGCGGGCTGTTGGGAGACACTCAGGGCCGAGGGACAAGCTTCTCGCATCTTCGGCAGGAGCGTGTGTGCGTGCGTGTGTGTGTGTGTGTGTGTCTGCGTGTGTGTCTGAGTAACAGCATCTCTTTCCTGGCAAAAGTCACACCAGATGGAGGTTTGATAAATGGTGCTGGCCGCACGGGACTTCGTCCGGCGTTTGCCATGTAGAACAGGTCTTCCGTGTAGCTGCTGAAATTCAAGAACTTCATTCTTCCTTTCTTCTTCCGAGCCTGATAATCTGTGGGGTGTGGAATTAGCCAGCCCGCGCTATTTTGCTATAATGAAATCCCAGACCACACAAAATGAAGTAACTTCAAAGTCAAAAGAAAAAAATTCCTGTTTTACATAACTTTTTTATGACCCCCTTCCACTGAACTGCCGCCGTACAGACACACTGGTGAAAGTTCTGATGAGTCTCCACTAAAACGACACGGAGAAATGACTCAGGAAGCTCGAACGCTGATGTTTCTGGGATTAGCACGTGCCTCAGAAGCGGATGGCTGCGGAGAATGAAAAAAAAAAAAAAAAAAACCAGAACGGGGTCGTGTTTAAACTCCACCTTGGAGACGAGATATGCCCGCTGCGGGTCTCCTGCTCTGTGGGCCGCCCGGCCGGCTGCCTACAGGGCCCTGGCGCGGGGCGCTCTTCTCAGGGGGCTGTCAGGAAGGAGGCCCGGCACCCTCATCTGGGCTCCCAGAGGGTCTCACATCCCCAGGAGCCCTGTTGTGGCTCCGAGGCCTGGAAGTGCTCGCAGTTTCTTAGGATCTCCTGAATGTGCGGAAGGCTTTCTGAGTGCTAACCCTTTTTTTTTTTTAATTTCCCTTAACAGCAACATTTTATTTAGCCAGCATCGGCCCCCGTGTTCCCTGGTCACCGACTGGGCTTTTTACTAGTAACCTTTCAACACCAGGCAGGTTTCTGCCTGTCCTCGAACACGGTCGTCCTTATTTGGTCTTTTTTCCTGCTTTTGGGTATGTGCAACCGGGCCCCCTGAGCTCAGGCTTGGGGGTCTGGAGAGGTTGCTTTGGTGGGGAAGGGGGAAGAGCTAGACTAAGCCGCGAGAGCAAGGGCAGGTGTTTTAGGGTGGTTTCTAATACGTCCACATATCCTCAGGCCAGAATGGGGGTGTGGGGCTCGGTGCGACCTTCTCACACCTTCGATGTGCCCGTGTGGAGTCCTGGCGGCGGGTGTGCGGTGAGGCTCTCCCTGGCTCAGGAACCCCGCCTTCCTGGGGGGCAGGCTGGGCCCAGGCCCCCCAGCCTGGCCCGACAGGAAGACCCGCTCCGGTCAGTCCCACGGGGAGGGAAGCGGATCCTGTGCAGGCAGCCCGTCCCACCCGCGGCCAGGTGTCCGAGATCTTGCAAATTTCATAATGAGGCTTGCGCCGCCGGGCATGGGGCCCACAGGCCTGGTGGGGTGGTGGCTCCTTGTGGGCCCACCCCTGCAGCTGGCTGGCTTGAGGGCTCTCAAGGGGTGCAGGGCTTGGACAGCCTGGCTGTGAGGCCAGGGCCCCAGAGGGCAGGTGGCCTGGCGGGGAGGTCCCGGAGGGTGGCGCCTGCCTCGGCCCTGGCCCACATGCCTCCTCAGCAGCAGCCCCCAGCTGGCGGGTTGGGTGGACCTGTGGGGGTAGGGAGGAGGGTCCCTGAGGCTCCTCCTGCAGCCCCGAGGACACCCCTCCTGGCACAGGGCTGGCTGACGGTCCCTCTGATCTCTGACTCCTCTGCCCAGCGCTTCATTATTCCCTCTGTTCAGAGAACTTCATAAAACCTCTTGTCGTGCCTTTAAGCGTCATCTAGACATAGATTATTTTCTCCACCAAGAATTGATTCCTTCCCTTTCCCATCCACCCCTCCCCCTCCCACGGTTGTTATTTTCTCTTGGATCCAATAAATTAAAAATTGATGGCAGCCCAGAAAGTGCCGTGCTTGCTCGCCGCGTGTCGGTGTGGTGAGTCCCGGCCCCTCCCTGGATGCGCCCCGAGGGAGCATGAAGATCCCAGGCAAGGCTGCCGGGAAGCCGGGGAAGCCGGGCTTGCGGCCCGGCGAGGTCTTCGTAGGAAGCAGGTGTCAGAGCTGCTGTGGGGTGCAGAGCGGATGGATGCGGATCCTTCCTGCAGATCCTGCAGACTCGCGTGTGCGTCCTGCCGAGACAGGGCGGTGGTGGCACAGGATTTTAAGTGCCTGGCGCCCCTCCCCCCTCCCCTCCCCCTCCACCATTGAAAAGAGAGTTCCCTGCCTGTTTTTCCCGGTTTAGGCTTAGCCATTACGATAGAGATTTGGGTTGAATCGCTGTAGGCTTGGGGGGGGGGGTTGGCCATGGGGGGGTGCAAGGCCTGTGTGCTGTGTGTGCCAGGGCTGGCGTTCCCCGTGGGGCAGGTGGATGGGCACCCTTGTGAGAGGTTGCCCAGCCCCGTGAGCCCTGGGAACGTGGCGTGGGGAGGCCAGCGGCCAGGTGAGGTCCTCTGAGCCTTTGCAGCTGCTTGGCTGGCCCAGGGTTAGCGAGGTCTTTTTGAGGTCTTTTCGTTTCTGTCTTCTGCCCCAAATTCCTCCCCAGCATGCTGAGGCCCGGGGGAGTTTGTCTTCAGATCAAGTGCTTCCCGGCTACTTAACAACAATGTCCATTATTATTTGTGAGGCCTGGTTTCATTGCTTCTAAATGGGTTTACCAGCTGGGAGGAGGCCCAGGCTTGTACATAAAATGTGGTTTTGTTGTAAAAGAAAATGAACTCTGTGTGTGTGTGTGTGTGACGGAGCGTGTGTGTGTAAATATATATTTGACCATGCACTTGAGGCTGTAACATTTCAGGGCCCAGCCTGATCCTCGGAGAGCTGACATTTGGGTATGATTCCCTGCTTCCCGTCTGTTTTCTCCTGAGGAGAGGGCAGGCTAGCTTTCTCTCCACTTTCCTCGGCTGAGAATAGTGGGAGCTGCGCTGTTTTCAGGGCACCAGACCCTTGGGGAGCCTTTGCAAAAGCAGACAGTCTCAGAGGACACACACACCTTTGTCTGTGCTGAAGGCCCGAGCTGCTGCGGCCGCATCCAGGCCGTGCTGGGCCTGGGGGCTGGAGGAAGGACCGTTGTTTTTCTGTGCCACCCACCGCTCCTTCCTGGGGCTCTCTCGCTCTGGGAGGCAGTTGGGACCTGCCTGTGGTCGGCTGAGGCTGCATCCCGGAGCTGGTCCCCAGCGGGGAAGCTGGGCGGCCGCGGCCTCCTCACAGCCCAGGAGGGCCCCAGAGGGCTGCACCTTCTCGATGCCCTTCTCTGAGCGGGCAAAGTGGCGCTTTCTTTTATTCTTCCATCATCAATACAGTTCTAAGAAGGGACACACACGTACCCCACACACCCCAGTCAGTATCCGCCTGCCAGCGGAAATGAAACCACAGCCCTCCTTGGGGTGTCTCCGACGGCCTTGAGCGTGAGCTCTCAGACTCAGCTAGCTGCTTGGGGCCACCTGCTCGCTCTGACCCAAAATTTGACAGTTTGGGGGTTTGGGGTGACTCGGCTGCCTGAACGTTGGGGGTGACGTGACCACCGTCCTGGGAAGTGTTTGGGCAGCAGGCCCAAACCTAGAGCCCCACAGACTGGGGGTGGGGAGAGGAAACCTGTCTTTGGAGTGGGGCGAGCCCCCCCCATCTTAAGGAGTTTTACTTTCAACACTAAAGTGGGAGGGGAAGGAGTTTTGCTTGCCTCTGGCCCTCCCAGCCTCGCTCAAGAGTCAGCGACTTGGGGCCCGGGTCAGGGAGGTGGCGAGTCCCTGGTGGGGAGCTCTCTGGGGGCTCCGTCCTTGGCTGCGAGGGCCTGGGGGCATAACCCGAACCGCAGCCAGGGCCGGCTTGGGGTACTTCAGACTCAATTACTGGGGCTCACAGGGCAGGGGGAAAGTGAAGAGGCAGAGGTTGCCAAATAAAGGAAAGAATACCAGATGTTACCCAAAAAAAGGCCGAACATGCAGTTACAGAGTCCTTCCAGAGATGGGCGGGTGGGGGCTGGGCAGGCGTCTGGACCCTCGCTGATCTTTAACCTGGTGTGTTTCTTTGGAGTTTGCAAAGGACTTGGAAATCATGGCGCCCCGAACCTCCTAACAGAGGGGGATGCCCTTGCTTCCCGGAACTCCTGGCCAGGAGTGGAGGAAGCCGGGCAGGCGCAGCGGAGATGGCGCTGGAGGGCTGCAGCTCCGCCTGGGTCCCTGTGGCGCGGCTTTGCGGCTCTGTGCTGAGCACCGAGACCACGGTGGCGGCAGGCAGCGGGCTGGCCCCTCCCTGGTGCCGCCTGCCACTCTCCTGCCCCCTGCTCAGGCTGTGCCCTGCCGCCTTCAAATTCTCCATTTCATTTTGCCCCCCCCCTTTTTTTTTTTTTGCTTTTCAGTTCATTTCCTTTGTGGTATTCCCTCCTCCTCCTCCTCTCTCCCTCTCTCCCTCTCTCTCTCCCTCCATCTCTCTCTTTCTCTCTCCCTCTCTCTCTCCCTCCATCTCTTTCTTTCTCTCTTCCTCTCTCTCTCTCTCTCCCTCTCTTTCTCTCAAAACAATATTTTGACATCCTCCTGCCATTTATTAGTGTTTCTTTTCTAGAAATGGTGCACAATACGTGGTTATATTTCTAAAGAACTGTTTTCACAGCCCTTTCCTTTGGCTCTGGAATTATGTATATGTAATTGGTAATTAAAGGTGCGAGCTTTTCAATATAAACAGTATTGCTCAATGTTAGATCATTAAAGGGAAAAGAGGTACCGAATAATTACCTTTTACATCCTGACAAGCCATTCACCCCCCCCCCCCCACCGTTGGGCACGAGGGTTGTGATTACATTTTAACCATAGCAAAGCATCTTTTCATAAAATAAATTGGTAAATTAATTATGGAGCATTGTCTTCAAAACTCCTTTTTAAGTAAACTCGATTTCTTTTTCAAGTGTAATTAATGGTTTCTGGGGCTGGTTTTGTGAAAATGGTTCCCCTACCTTACAGTGTTCTGCTTTGTGAGAGGGATGCAGATGCCATCCTCAGGCCCCTCCTCTCGGGGCTTTGGCACGGCTGGGCGTGCTCCCCTGCCCCCTGGGGGCCCTGCTCCCCGGACCAGGCCGGCTGTGGGGTGGTTCACCCCCTTGCCAGCAGCCCGGCCAGCACCCGGCCCGCACAGACTCCACGCAGACCTGCTCGGTGTCCGTGTGGGCTCTCCCCGGCCTCGGCCTCGGGGGAGCTCGGGCTCACAAAAGACAGTGATTTGTGTGTCGGGTGGAAGTTGCCACAGAATTTTTTCCTTGAATTATCTGTTCTTTGGCTCCAGCCGTCAGTAACTTCACTACCACGGAATGTGCTCTCCTCCTGTATTGCTCTCGGTTGTGCTGTGGTTTTCACAACCCTTTGCTAAATACCACACCGCTGAGAAATGGACCTGCCTGCTCTGTGTCTGGCCCGGGCTTCCCCTCGCCGGGAAGGCCTGGCCCGAGCCCCCAACCCATGGGGACCTTTGCTCTCCACACCTTCCTCCTTGGCTTGCTCCAGCCGGAGGGCTTAAGGCCCCTCAGCTCACTGTGCAGCCCTCACTCCTCACACCTCCCCGAGGGCCCTGCTTTCTAGGGCATTTGTGGGCTTCCAGATGCTTGTACCCTACGCCCTCTACCCCCAAACAAATGCAACACCTAAGTCAGGGCGCTGTGCGACTGGCAGAGAGACAAGGCACACAGCCCCCGACAATGTGGGTGTTTGCCAGTGCGTTGGGACTCGGAAGAATTCCTCTTCCCTCTTTCTGGGGTGAATATGAGATCAACCACCAGAAAGGGCAGTGTGTGTGTGTGGGGGGGGTGGACAGGGAGGGCATCAGGGCCAGAGCGGGGTGGCAGGAAGGGCGGGAGCCCCCAGACCCGAGGCCTGGCCTGCACACCTCTCCTGGCCGCGCCAGGCCCCTCCTCTGCACGCCACAGGGCCTCTGCTTCTGGGTTTCTGTTTTTCCCTTTGGTGAACGGCCAGCCTCAGGTGGAATGCGGGGAGGATAGGAAGGGGCTATGAGTGGGGGGTGGGGGAGTGGGGGGGAAGCCTGGCCGGGCTGGGTGAGGCCCGGGCTCCCACTCCAGCCTCCTCTGCCCGGGGGTCACCGGGGTCTTGGCACAGCAGTCTGGCGGGGCCTGAGCTGGCCCTCGGGCTGTCCAGCGTGGGCCATGGCAGGGCCGTCGGGCGCTCCCAGCTGGTTCTTGGACATTGCAAAGCTTGAGAGACACGAGGCCGTCGAGTGGCTCAAGGCGGGGTCTCCTGTGAAGCTGGACGTGAGGCCGCGCTGTCTCAGCTCGCTTGGGGAGAAGCTAGCAGGAAGTAAGCTGGAAGGCAGAAGCGCTCTCCATGGGAGCCTCGACGTGGCTCCATGAGCCTCAGTTTACCCGCCCGGGTGAGCCCTGTGCCTGTAGGGGCCCCGGGGCAGGACTCGGGCTCCTGCAGCCCAAGGAGGGGCCTGCCTCTTGGCGGGGGAGGGCTGGAAGGAACGTGGTGCTGTGACTGCCTAAGCCCACCTCTGTTTCTCTGCCCCTGTCCTTTCTCTCTCCAGCAGAGGCTGACCCGGTGGAGGCCGCCATCCTCGAGGAAGATGAGGGGCTGGAGATAGAGGAGCCCAGCACCCTGGGGCTGATGGTGGGTGGCCCCGACCCTGACCTGCTCACCTGTGGCCAGTGTCAGATGAACTTCCCCCTGGGGGACATCCTGGTTTTCATAGAGCACAAGAAGAAGCAGTGTGGCGGCAGCTTGGGTATCTGCTATGACAAAGGCCTGGACAAGGGCAGCCCGCCGCCCTCCTCGCGCTCCGAGCTCAGGAAAGTGTCCGAGCCGGTGGAGATCGGGATCCAGGTCACCCCCGACGAAGACGACCACCTGCTGTCGCCCACGAAAGGCATCTGCCCCAAGCAGGAGAACACCACAGGTATGGTTCTCCGCTCGCGGCGTGGCCCGGGCCTCTGTGCGAGGGCGAGGGGCAGGGAGGGCCAGGGCTGCCGCTGGGCCGGGTCCAGGCCACTCTGGGGAGGAGGCGGCCTGGTGTCCGTGCGTCCGTCCGTGCGTGCTGCGTCCCGCTGTGGCCTCACTCAGCGAACACTGTCTCAGGCCACGCTGCTGGAGCCGGGTAGGGCGAAACTCAGGTGTCCGCCGGGCCCTCCCTGGTGTCGCCGACTTAGGGGCGGAGCATCTTGGCTGGGATCTGCGCTTCCTCTTGGCTGACCGACTGGCCAGTGTGCCCTCTGTGAAGGGGCACCATGGAAAGCTGTCTGGGAGGTCGTCACCGGGCTGTGCGTGGGCTGTGCTGGAGGGCTCTGGACCCGCTCCCCGCCTCCTCCCTCTCCCTGGCCTCAGTGTCCCCTCTGTGAAAGGAGGGGTAGGAAGCCCTGGCCCAGAGCCCTGTCTGATGGCCCTGAGCCTCCCGGTAGCCTGGGGAGGGGCTTGTGGGGACGCGCCTGGGGTGGCCCTCGGGGGAGGTGGACGTGCCTTCTGGCACGCCCACCGGCCTGTCTCCCAGACAGCTGGTGTTTTCCACCCGCGGGACAGGGCCTGTGCCTCAGGCCTGCACGTATGTTCTCCCACCCAGGTCTTCTCTCCACTGACTTTGCCTCAAGTCCTGCCCTGCGGGCCTTGACTGGGGGTGCCAGGGCCTCCTCCCAGGAGCCTGTGCCCTGTGCACTGAGCAGACGGCTTCTGCTTGATTCTGGGGCACCCAGGAGGCCCGGGGGGAAGGAGAGCCCAGGCTGGCCTGTGTCTCCTAGAAGTGGCAGCCCGTCCTGTGGTGAGACATCACAGTGCATGCAGACAGGGGCTTGGGTCCTGCTGGTTGACTTGGGGTGAGCATCTTCCTCGGTCCATGCCTCAGTTTCCCTGTGTGTCCAAAGGGAGTAATACTGGCAGGCCCGGCATGTGGTGCCATGAATAGGGGCTCCACAAACCACACGATGCCAGTGGGACTTCACTCTGGGGCTGCAGCGTGCAAGGAGCTAGCCTGCTGGGGGAAACAGTGCGTCTGCCTCCACCTTGCCTGGTCACAGAAGCAAGCAGGTGCATGGGAGACCCAGGTGTTGGGGCTCCAGGAGGGCGAGCCTGGTGTGGTCAGGGCACTCCACTCCCACTGGCTGGACAAGCAGGTTTGGGGAGAGTCTCTCTGTACCCCCAGAGCTGTCGGGACGAGACAGCAAGCCCAACTGCTCTTTGGCAGCCCTGCAAAGCCAGGCCTCACTTTGCCCATCTGTCAAATGGGAACAACGAGCTCTCTTGCCTGGAGAGAATGTGCAGCGATGTACATGGGCTCGTGCTTGACCAGGCTAATCTGGGGGACCCCGTGGAGCCAGGCCGGCCTGGGTGGCCAGCCTGGGACCTGTCACACTGCCATGGGCGTGCAGACAAGTGCCTGAGTCCAGGCTGCGGTCGGAAGCCCCATGCCTCATAGGAGTGAGGAGGCTCCAGTGTGGGGCTGGGGCCGTCCACCTCCACCTGGAAGGTGCCGTCCACCTCCACCTGGAAGGTGCCCATCACAGTTGTCCGTGTCCTTGGGGTCCTCACGCTCTTCACCCCTTTCTTTTCTTTGCTCCACACTGGAGGGATAGTTTTCAGCTCCGTGGGGCGCTGACCTTTTGGGGTGGCTTCCGCCTCTGTTCATGTTTCAATGGACGGGCTTTCAGCACCCCCCAAACCCTTCAAATCAGCATTCCGCATTGAAGGTGTTTCCCAACGAGAGGCAGCAGGGCTCCGTGGGTAGGTTCGTTTAAGAAGCGACGCGATGTGATTTCAAGAAAGACCGGGTACTCTCCGAGGCCGCTCGGTCCTCTTCCCTCTTCCCCGCTCGCTCCCTGCTTTTTGGGGGGCTGTAATGCAACAGAGGCCCGCAGTCTTTATTTTATGTGTGACGGAAGATATTCCTGGCCTTTTCTGTTCAGCAACAGGACGAATGGATTTCTTCATTCTGGAAGCAATATGTAAAAAAACCCTTAGAAGTCTAAAGAGATATGTTTGTTCAAAGCATTTAAAATGTTATTTTAATCAAAGGCAACAACAGGCTCCGTGCTGTCAGCGGAGACGGCCATCCCGTGTCAGCAGCGGCCTCGTTCTCCCGGCCTCCTTTTCTTTTTCCCTCCCCTACTTTGGCACTAACTTTTCTTCCTTTTTATTTAATAAAAAGGGAAGATTAAAGAATAAAACTTCAGTGGCTCAAATGTATAAAGTAATTTAATATGGTGGGAGCATTAATTATTTTAGCTTAATTGAATTCTGAGGACTGCAGTAGTTGCATTTCTGTAGACAAGCTCTGTTTATTATTTCTCTGTGTAGATTAACAGTAAAGGAAACACAGATAACTTTCAGTTATTTATTGTAAAATAAATGTGTCAATTCATGTGTAAAGCAAGCTGCTCAAAGATAATTGAGTCTTTATATTTTAAGAGGGGAACTAGGAATCACAGGCGCTTCTCTGCCCGGGCTTCCGGAAACCCACACAGCTGCTGCCTGCCCTGGGCACCCCTGGCCTCCCAGGCCTCTCCCGGCCCTCGTGCCCGGCAGTCGTTCCCAGCGCTGGCCCCGGCCGGGAGCTCGCGAGCAGGTCGCTGTGGGTCCCTGGGCCCGGCCTGGGGCTGGGCGGCCCGAGGTGCACGCCCCCAGGGGTCCCGAGGTCACCTGGTGCTGCAGCCTGCCTGCGGCCCTCGTGATGCCAGGGCCCTCCAGAGGCGGGCGGGCCGGACTGGCTTGGAAATGCACGGGCCCTTCACCTCCAGGGTGTCCGCGTGTGGGAAAGGACTCGAGTGCCGTCAGACCTGGTCCAGGGCTGACCCCAGGGCTGATTCCCTGGGGACGGCAGTTCTGGGCCTGGGTTTAAAAGGAGGGGTTCATTCCTTTTTGTGTGTGATGAGGGGTTGTAGAAAGAGGATGCTTCTGAATCTTTGTCTCATTCATTCTCTCGCCTATCACTGCCCTGTCCCGCCCTGGCCATTCCCACCTGGCCCACAGGTGACGGAGGCCCCAGGGTGTGGGAGTGTGGGGCAGCAGGCCAGGACAGGGTGGCCCTCGACACACGTCCCCGAGGCCTGGAGTGCGCGAGGCGGTGGCGCTCATGCCCGAGGCACAGAGGGTGGGTTCGGTCAGAGGTGGGGCTGGCATAGGAACAGGGTCGCCGGCCTTCACGCTTCCTAGACCCCGAGGTGCTGTTCTCCGCCTGTGTTGGGTGCTGTGGGGCGGGGCCCTCGGTGGAGCACGGGCGGCCTGGCAGCCCTGGGAGAGGGCGACGAGGGGCCCGGGGTGAGTCTCCCAGCTGGTATGTGGGTTGGGCCTCTTGAGAAGGGGCCTTGGGGGCACCAGCCTGGGTCAGTGTCTGCCCCTCTGCTGCAGCCTGGGCAGCTGGACTTGACCTTCTGAGCTGCTGCTCCTTCTCTGTCGACGTCGCCTGGACTGCCAGTGACGTTCGACCTGTGCCTTGCACGTGGTGCTGCGAATGTGCCCTCCTGTCCCTTGCGGGTGCCCTGCCCCATGCCCTGGTGGGGGCGGCGGATGCGGGCTCCTGGGAAGTGGAGACCTGCCATTGCTTCGGAGAATTGGGTTCTTGAGAAACTGTCCGGTCCAGTGGTTCCCCTGCCTCACCCGCCGCCCCTCTGCGACAGGTGTGATGGCAGGTTGCTGCCGGAGGGGCCTTCAGGGGGGCGGGGCTGAAGTCTGGGGTCCACCCTGGGGCAAGTCGCTTCAACTTCCGAGCTCCACCTGCTTCTCCGTGCCACATCGAGGGCTGGAGGGGACGAGGGCCGGGCCTGGGGCGCCGTTGCTTCAAGTAGACCAAGACTTGGAGGAGGTCAGAGCCTGGAACCTCCCCTGGGACAGCCCTGGCAGGCGCCCCCGATTCTGCCCTGGGGTTTGCCGTTCTCAGCCACTGCAGCCTTGGCCTCCCTCTCCGTAACCAAGGGAAGCGGGGTCCTGAGGCCTTAGCGACCAGCTGTCCCTGAGAGGTTCTTTTTGCTTCTCTTTCCTCTTCCCCCAAACCCAAATGTCAGCTTTCCAGGGGAGTGCAGGGACAGGCAGCGGGTGACAGCAGGCGGCAGCCCCCAGTGAGGCTTGGAGGTGGCAGGCAGCTCCCCCTGCAAGGCCCCGCTTGGGGGCGCATCTCTGTCCGCATCCCAGGAAGTGCCAGGCGGCCCAGCCCCGGGGTGTCTGCCAGCGGACAGGATTCAGAGGGGCTTGGTGTGGGGGCCCAGTGGCCCAGGGCTGGTGAGCGGGAGGAAGAAAAGGACTTCTGATCTGCTGGAGGGTTTACGTGCTGCTTTGAGAATGTTCATTTCAGACTTTCCAGAATAAATAAAAAAACTATGAGAAAAAGAATATTAGCTTGGCCAGTGGGAGAAACGAAATAACTCGCCTGAGCTGGAACCTGGAGATAAACTCCTCTTGCAGGTTGTGTGGAACAACTTGCATTTGACACATTTGTATGAGTTGTTATTTTCCTTCCAAATTAAGATTAGCTTAGATCCGTGTGTGGTGTGGCATGGATTATTATTTTTTTATTATGAAACCGTGCCGGCTAATTACTAGTTCTGTCTGCATCGAGGAATAGTGGAACGTCTGTCTGAGTGACAGGGCCCTCAGCTCCGGTTGGGGTGCTGGGTATTGCCGGGCCCACCCCGGATTTGGTCAGCACCGGCAGGGGGTGGGGAAGAAGGGGGCCTACCTGATACTCTAGGGTGCTAGGTGCTAGTTTGGCTTATCTCACCTTGAAAGAGATACCCGCTTTGAAGTACAATTCCTCTCACCTCCTTAATAGCTATTCTGACCTCATTTTGAGCTGGGTCTCAGAGAGGTTAAGGGACTTACCCAAGATCACATAGCCATGGGGTGCACCCCCAGTCTGCCAGACTTCCTCAGCTAGCATGGGGTTAGATACTTTGGGGAGAGGGACTCTGACTTCCCTGCCGAGGGAGCCGCTGGAGACAGGCTACTCTCCAAGGTCACCTTTGATGCCGGGTGTGACCTTGGGTTACGGTCAGGGTCCCCCAGGTGGCCAGGACCTTGAGCTCACCATAGGGCTGTCTGGACTTCCTGGTGAGGTTTTGGAGAGGCGGTGGCAGGAAAGGAAGCACTGAAATGTGGTTTTAGAGGGTGCAGGCTTTGGGGTTCGAGTCCCCTTCGGTCAGTGTCCACCGTCTGCATTGGGCTCCCTGTACAGCAGAGATGAGTGTTCGTACATTTCAGGCTTGGTCTCTGCATCCAGGTTCCCTGTGGGATTCAGAGATTGTCCAGAACAGGGAGTCCCCCCGCTCCCCTACCGTGGACTCCACAGGGTCCCAGCCTCCTGGGTTCTTACCACCAATGCCCTTATTCTTACCTGGAAGGGACTGGTCTGTGCTCTCGCGACTGGTCACTGGGGGATGGAGCCAGACCCCAGATCTGAGCCAGGACGGGTGACTGGTTGCCACACCCGGCGGCCCGGGGCAGCCATTTCCCCTGGCCGAGTCCCCCTCGCTCACCCGCTCGTGGGGTCCGTCCTGTCTGGCTGCCGGAGGTGGCCGCCCGAAGGGACCGTGTAAACTGCCCCCCAGTGTGAGTGCCACAGCTTGACCACCGGCTGGCCACTGGCTGGTCGTCGGGAGTTTTCTTGACTTAGGTTTGGGCCTTACTGGGTTCAGACAGGTGGTTCCAGAAAGGGGAAGGAAGGGGCGTGGGGGAGAAGACAGACAGCCCAGCTCCCCGGTGGAGACCCAGCGCCGGCCCCATCTTGCCGCTAGTAGTTCGTTTTTCCTTAGCAGTGAGTAGCAGCGGTGGCTCAACTTCAGAGGCATCGATGGTCGCGGGTTGTTTTTCTTTCCAGTTTTCATGCCTGACTGAGGCAGCAGCAGGGCTCTGGCCCTGCCAGGGGCGGGCTGCGTCCGCACCCTCTAGGAAGAAGGCAGTCTGGCTCTCGCCCCAGGGTCATCTTTTTACTGAAGACACAAAAATGTGCACAGAGACATCAAGCCACCTGCCCATGGCCACACAGCCTGCGAGGAGGGCCCCGGGGTGGGTACCCGTCCGTCACGCTCCATCTCCTCCCTCCACCCAGGAAGGGGGCAAGCCATGTGACTGAGTTGGGGAGACTGCCCTGGGGAGAGGCTGTGCCCCTCATGCCCGCACGGTGTCCTGGCTCCAGGGTGGCCTCCTCTCTTCCTGGGTCCTCTCTGCCATGCTCTCTGGGGTGCTGTGACTTTGATGGTGGCTCCCAGAGACCCTTGCTGCCCCTGGCTTGGCGGTGAGGGCGCCCTGAGGCGAGGGAGCTGGTGGGGTCCCAGCCCCGGCACCTCCTGAATGTGTGCACCTTGGTTAGACCCTAGCAGGCGCAGGCACAGGGGGCCTATGCATGCCGGAGAGGGGTGCATGCGTGGTGGAGTCCGGCCAAGCCCTGGGTGGCTCCTTAGGCCTGTGGCTGACTTGCTGTGTGTGACCTGGGCAGGCGCTCTCCCTCTCTGGGCCTGGCCCTCTGTGCCGAAACATGGGGAGGCGCCCCCAGTGGTTTCCAACAGCTGCATGAGCCTGGCAGGTGTGTGTGGGGGAGCGTGCGTGTGTGGGGGACTTGGGGGAGATTGGCCAGCCGGGGGACAGACTGTGCTTCTCACCCAGCTGCCTGAGCCGGCCTAGGAAGTAGGTTTTCTTTGAAGAAAGAAGAGTAGCTGACAGTGGGAGCTCTCACACACTCAGACACGCTGGGTCTCTGCTCCAGGCTGCCGAGAGTCTCGGGACCAGTGCGTGAGTTGGTTGTTTACTGGAAGTTGGTGGAGTTTAGGGGGTTCCTGGTGTTAATTTCCTGTTAGGGCCCCTGAGTAGTATAAACCTCAGTCCTCCCAGAACCTGGGCCCAGGCTCCCCCAGGCGGGGTGGGGCGGTCAGCAACTAAGGTAAGGGGCAGGCGTGCGGCCTGTGGACTGCGCGGGGGGGCCCAGATGGGTGGGTGTGAGCGGGGCTTGGAGGCCCTGGAGGCCCTGGTGGAGGAGTCGGAGACGGGGGCTTTCTGGAGGAGCCCAGGCTTGGTGGACTTGCTTTTACTTTTGTCTGTGCGTGTGTTTCCTTAGGACCTGCAGGCTGTTGTTGGTTTTGATCTGGAGGCCCTGGGAGTGGCTCAGGCTGGAGCGGGTGTCGAGGGGCCTGGGCTGAGTGAGTGCTGCTGTGCAGACAGCAGGGAACTGGAGACTGGGCTCCTTTGGGTGGAGAAACAGCAACACAGCGGGCTCAGTGGTGGCAGGAGTCAGATGCCACAGAGGTGGGGAGAGGGGGAGCCCAGCCAGGGCAGGCCCCCGCACCCCGGCAGGAGAGCCCTCCTTCTCCAGGCCATGCTGTGCCTGATCCGGCTCTCTGTCCCCAGGCAGGGTCCCGACAGCTCCCAAGACCTTCGGGTCAGCCTGCAGGCGGGCAGATGAATCCAGATTTAGGTGCAGGCCAACAGGTGCTTGAGTCAGAACCCCGAGGGGAACGCCACTGCACCCCATGCCAGCTGCCATGGTGCCTGAGTGGGATTCTGCCCCATGAGGCAGTGTCCAGAAAGCCCACTTTCTTGATCTCCAGCACCAAAGGGCCCCGCGGAAGTGTCAGGGCGAACACTCGCTTTTCCCAAGGTTTGGGGGGGCATAGCATGCCCTCTGGAACGGTAGCCCCATGTGGCCTCGGGGGGCCCTTTTCGACTGGGGGTCGGTGGCTGCCTGTCCTGGGTTTGGTGTGACAGCGTGGATCCAGAGCCTCTCAGACAGAACCCCAGGACAAACCTTTGGTGACCCCTTCCAACCCCCAGCAACTGAGTAAAAGGGTTGAGGTCGGTAAACCCCACAAAATGAAGCTCTCCAAGGGAGCTGGAGTGGATTCCTTCCCGTCCCACCAGGAGTTCAAAGCCAGCCAATTAAGAAACCTAAACAGTGTGGCCTTTGCCTGCATCATTGACATCATTGGCTTGTAAAACTTTCCCTGCAAAGAGGCCACTTTATTCCCTGGGAAAAAGCAGTATGTAATTTTCCTGACCAGGCCTTTGCTTTGGAGAGAAGGGAAAAAGCCCTTTCATTTCCACAAACAGACCAGGTCCAAGACAGCCAGCAAGGGCCACACTGAGGTATACAGGGCAGTGCAGGCCCCCATCACCCACCTCCCCCATCAACACTTGCAGGGAGGTCTGTGCAGCACCCAGCCTGTGAGGGCATGGGTCCTTGGCACCTTCTCAGACCAGCTGTGGGAGAAGGCTGAGCACAGAAGTCCACCCAGCGTAGGGAAGGTCGTCTCCAGCTCTGGGACACCTGGCCCCACCTGCAGGGACTTTGTGACCTGCCACACTCCCCTAGGCCTCTCTGGGGATTTCCAGCACGCCCTTCGCCCTGGGCTTCCGTGTTCCCCACCCCAGTGTCCACTACCAGCATATCACCCCCTTCTCTTCGGGAGGGGCAGGAACAGATTGCCCAGCTGGAAGTGGGGAAGAGGGGTTCTCCGTCTCCCTTGCCAGCCAAATCCACACACAATGGCCTTTCCCAAGGTGGGTGGTGCAATCAGACAGCGGCGTCCTTGCGGCAGCCCAACTCCTGGGCAACTTGGACCGGGTACCGGGTACTGAGCTCCGCGGGCGCCCTGGCGACTTCGGGAGGGCACAAAGGGATGCCCTCTGGTGCGCCCCTGTCCCGATGGCTTGGGCCCCGAGGTTCCCCAGGCGCTGAGGGGCCCCCGCGAGGGCCTGGCCTCCTTCCCGCGGCCTCTCCACCCTGCGCCCCGGGCGCGCGCTCCCGACAGCAGCCGCCTCCTCCAGCTCTCCCGGCCGGGCCCGCCCCCACGTTGATTGTGCTTTCCTGGGCGGGAGGGGGCTCTTGGCCCATGCATAATTCGGGGACTTAATGGGCCAGCTGCCCGCGCGGGGCGGCGAGGGGCGAGGGGCGGGAGGAGCGCAGCTGACCTGCCCGCGTCTGGCCTCGCGGGGAAGGCGCTCTCCTTTCTTCCTCGGGTGACAGCTCCCCTCCCCCTAGCCCGGTGCGGGGGAGGCGGAGGGCGGGCAGCCTCGGTAGGGTGAGCCCCGGGGAGGGTTTCCTTCGGCCGCCTTGCAACTTTTGCTTTAGAGGGGGCGGGAGCGGGCAGTGAATCAGGCCGGCCCTGTCCGGCTCCCGAAGCTGGAGGAGTTGGAAAGCCGGTTTCGTCCGAGCACTCTGCAGGCCTGGAGTCTTTTTCCCGAGCCCCTTCCCCCTCCACCCTCTGGCCGCCCCGGTTGGCCCCCAGCCCCGCGGCCGCCCGGCTCGCTCGCCCCTGGCTGGGGGCCAGCCCCTTCCCTGTGGGCGGGGGAGATGGATGGAGGCGGAGACCCAAGGTCAAGGGCAGGGAGCCGCCGCCCCGGCCCCTTTGTGAGCAAGGGGCCTCCCCTCCTCCACCCTCCACCCTTTTCTAGGCCCCAGGCGCACGCCGTGCGAGAGACCTCCTGCACCCGAGGGTGGGCTATTGGGGGCCCTGGAGCGCCTGCCTATGGCCCCCATCGCGAAACCACGGGGTGCAAAGGCGGGACCCTCGCCGGGCTGTTCTTGGTTCCCCAGCATTTATCCCAGCCCTGGGGGTAGGGGGCGGGCATAGCCCTGCCTAAGCCCACCTGGGCCCCAGGGAGCCCTTGGTCCCGGAATCCAGGTGAGGCCAGATCCAAGGAGCCCCAAAGACTTTTCCTTCACCTAGTTCGCCCCCGAAGTGATTCCCCCCCCCCCCTTTTTTTTTTCCTGAGGGAAGAGAAGGAGCTTGCGTTTCTGGAGGAAATTAGGGCCGGGATTTTAAAATACGCTAGGACAGAAGTGTTCTCAATTGTGTGGGAACGGAACCCCCCCCACAGACGGCGGCTGGGAGCCCCGGGAGTGACAGGGAATTAATGTCCTTCCTTCAGCGCCAGACCTAGCTCTCAGTAACCCCGCCCCCAGGAGAATTTGTATGCAGGCAGCCACTGCGCTAGCTGTCTATTTTTGTTTCTTAAAAATTGGCCTCCAATTGTTTAAAGCAGTCCAGCAGGCCTTTAAAGACCCAGAAAAACCGTGCTTGGATGCCCAGTGTATTTACCACAAAGCTCTTAAGGAAATGTTCAAACATTTTCCCAAAGCTGTTACTCCGGAAATAAAAATGTATGGTGTTTGCCTATAGAAGATTAAAAGTTTACCTTCACTGTGACAGCTTTTCTAGGCTAGAGTTGGAAACACATCTCTATTTTCCATTATTCAGAAATAGGCCTGAACCAGACAGAATATATTTGCTGTAACAAGTCAAGGTAATTTTTTATATGTAAATATATATGTACATATATAGAGAGAGACCCACGTACATATATATTTATGGTTTGAGCTGACCCAACTCGTCACAGCATCTGACAGTTTTAGTGCACACAGAAGCTAAAGGATTTTGGAAACAATCCTCATGGCATTTTCAGTAAACTTGCTCTTAGGAAAAGCTCAGAATTAACTCACCTGAACTTCGAGCAGCCGGCTTTTCTGCTGCAGAAACCTGAAGGCATTTGTCAATTTATTTATTTTTGAAAGGCCTGTGTGGAAAGGTAACAGACCAGGCCCTGGGAGCTGAAGCTGACAGTCCTGGGCAGGAAGGGCTTCCTATCTGCCTGGACTTGCTGTCGGTTCCCAGACGGCCATTTGTAACTGTTCGAACAAGATAGAATGTGCCTCTGACGATCTGTAAATACGGCTAAAGATCACAACCCAGCACTCAGAATGGCCCAGCACTGAAAGGCAGATCCTCGTGTTTGATTAATATTTATGTTTCTGAATTCCTTTACAGAAAGAAAGATGAAACACTAATTGTGTGTGTGTGTGTGTGTGTGTGTGTGTGACGGGCCCATGTCGGTCTCTGCAGGTACATTTTAGGCTCTTTGGAGACAAAGCTGTGTCATGGGTGATTGTTTTGCCTGTGCTTGAAGACACATACCTTAGTGAGCTCTTGATGGCTTTCCTTGGGGCTACATGTCCCTGTTTTCTCCATTTCACCCACCCTCTGGGATAAAAATTACAGGTGATTCCCACTCTGGTTTGCACTAAGGCTTGGGGCAGAGTGGTGGAAGGGCATTATTCTGGATCGTCCTTGAAGAGAAGCTGCGGCCCTAGGGTGTGTTCTGGGCCCCTCCGGAGGGCAGACACCTACGTGAGCCAGGTGGCAGGGCTGCCTGCCCGTGCTGTGTGTGCTGTTCTGGCCCAGGGACGGGCTGCAGGGTGCAGGAGACAGCTCAGGAGCTGTGTGCGGGAGATTTGCTTTGGGGATGGGGGATTTGGTTAGCTGGATCAGGTTGAGATACCAGTGGAATCCGCCCCCAAAGGGATCCCCAGGAAGCCTCTTTCGGGAGCGCTGCTGTTTACGCATCTTCAATTTTATTGCTTGAGGAATCTGGATTTTCTTACAGGATTTTCTAGAAGCATAGCTCCGCGTGGCAACAGCTCAGGGCTCCTGTTTAGAACTGGGTGTGCGTTTGTCCCTGGGGGCTGGGGGCCTGCCCAGGGCCAACCGCTCCGGGATGTTGCCCCCCCAGATGGGCAGGGCCAGTCAGTTCATCTCTCAATTGCTTCTTCTATAAAAGGGGGGCATCAGTTGTTTACCTTCTTGCCACCCACCAGCCCCAGGGAGTGAAGCCCTGGCTGATTTTTAAGCCCCCCTGAGTGTGTACTGTTCTTGTCCAGTCCCTGGGGCACTGGGGGCAGGCGACTAGTTTGCAAAATGGAAAGGACCCAGGCCTGCCATTTTCAATGGAAGGGGGGGCGGCGGGGTGTGTGAAGAGGAGGACTTGAATTTTCAATTTGGTAACCTGATCCCCACGGGGAACACCCTCCCCCACTCCCTTTTATCCAGAAGACTGTCCAGCCCTCGCCAGCCCCTGCTGGCTTTGGGGCACTGTCACAGTCCAGAATCCTAACAGGGCTGCTGTTGTCCTTGACCTGAGTACACCGTTAAGGTGTCTGTCCTGAGACGAGGCTTCTGGCCCAGAAAGAGGCTGGGCCCAGGGCATGCAGGTTTGGTTTGGGCAGGAGCACATGCAGCAGGAGTCCGACCATAAGTGCACAGTCTTGCTGGTGCAGGCCAGCAAGGAGCTGCCTGCATACTGGTGAGGAGGGCTCACTCCCGGGCCACCTCAGGCAACGGAACGTGGCGTTTCTGCCCAGAGCGCCCAACTCTGAACCGCGCCTCCACTGCGGGTACGGGGCCTCTCGAGCTGGCCCGGGCTCTATCCTCCTTCTCCCTGGCTGATCTGTTTCGAAGAGACTTGGTCTCCTCTGCAAGTGCTGGTGCTCCTTGAATTAGATTTTTAATCAGAGCAACCTCCGGCAGGGTGCAGACCGCCGGCGTAGTTCTGCTGGTTAGCAAATGCAGCTGCGTTCACTCGGCAGGGCCAAGACCTGGGGCCGAGTTTGGGCGTGGGGGTGGGGGTGGGGGCTGGTGGCTCGCTGCCTTCTCCACGGGGCACCTGATAGAGCTCCTGTTCCCTGGCATCTGAGCCGCCACGGAGGGGCTCGGCAGATACCCGCAGCCTGCCTCGGTGCAGGCATGGAGCCAGAAGCTGTCTGGTGCCCTTAATTGAATACAGACCTCAGACAATTCCACGTGGGCATGGGAGAGGACGGGCGGGGAGGCAGCGATATGGCCCCTGCGCCCGGCGCCCGGGCTTGGGAGCCGGGAACCCGCCAACCTGAGGGCCCTCTGCGCCTGTCCCTCGCCTGTGCCCCCGCCCAGCCCACACGCTTTGCAGAAAGGGAAGGGAAGTGGGCGAGGCGATCACGCAACGCCCAAGTAAATATTGTTTGTCTGAGCTGGAGCTTCCATCTTTTGTTAGTGGCAGCTTGCTAATTAGCCAGCAGATTAGAGCTGCTGTCTTTTGACACACGCGTGTATTTCGGGGCCGAAGACTCTTGTTCTCCTGAAACTCTGCTCGGAGCGGTTCAGGAAGTCCTCGAGCAGAGCAGCCGCCTCTTCCCCGGTCCCCCTGTCCTCCCTGCTCCCCCCTTCCTGTCCCCTCCTCCCCGCCCCCCCCAGTGCACTCCTTGTTGCGTGGAGGACAGACACGTTAAACACAGCTAAATAAATCATGTTTACGCTTGGCGTTCTTGCTAGTGGAAAATCTGTTGGCTGTTTTTACTTCCTTCTTTCTCGGCATTTGCTTCCTACCTGTTTTTGAGCACATGCCCAGAAATCGGAGTTTTGTCAAATGAGGGGCTAGTGCCAGCCAGCCTTTCTCGCTGCCAAGGAAGCTGCTGGATTTTGCAAAACAGAGTGACGTTTTTTTAGTGACACTGATGTTTTTTTTCTTTCCCCCAACAAATTAGGATGTAGAATAAGGGTATTAAAATGCAGTTAGGGAAGAAGCAAAAACCAGCAGTCACCCGTGGCAGGGGACGGCCAGGTCTGGAGAGGTCTCTTCTGTTTGCGCTTGGGCTCCCAGCCCGCGGCAGCCGCCGCCTGGAGGGGAGGCTGCCTCTGGCCGGGAGCTGACTCGGGTTCCCTTCCTCTCAGTCCCGAGACTTAATTTCCCTGCCATTTTGGATGATGAGATGCAAAGATTTTGCGCCCCTTTATTCTGGTTGGTTCGTGTCTGTTTGGCTTCTGAGGTCTCGTGAGCTTGCATGCCTCACTCTTCCTAGCCCGGCCAGGGCCGAGAGCTACTTGGGGCCGTGGCCACACCGTCAGTGCCTCAGATAAATGAGCAGCCAGGAGGCTCCGTCCTCTGCCTTCTTGCCCATGACGCCTTTGTTGGGGTGTAACGGCAACGCCCTGGAAACCAGGGTGCTGCTGGCCGGGTGCAGGTCGGTAGCTCACGCTAAACTGCAGTGTGTGAAAGACAGTTTTGAACAGTTTCAAGAGCAAGCACAGGACAAATGCATGTAGGGTGTCCCTGCCGGGAGGCCAGGTTTGTCCGATGGGGGGTCTTGGGGAGGCTGCTGCAGGGAGCCAGCCTGGAGTCCAGGGCCCAGCTCCGTTTCCGAGACAGCCAGGGGAAAACATGCAACAAGATCAGTCGGCGCGATGACCCCCCTCCCCTCCCCGATTTCTAGCGGGAATTCTCTGCAGCAAAAACGAGATTTCCACGGAGGACTGAGCGGCCGGCTTCTTTAATTACAGTACGCGGCGGTCTGAACGTCAGCCGGGCCCGCTCCGCAGCCGGAGCCTGCTAGCTGGGCTTGTCAGGAGCTGCTGGTGCTAACGCGCTAACAGTGTTTATTAAATCAATAGCGCCAAGTGTTAATTTTTACGATTTTTGCTGAACATACACTGTACGTCACCGTCACGTCGGCGTGTCAGGAGATGAAATGGCTCTGGCGTCAGAGGAGTAGGTGACTGTCACCTGCCCTGGGAGAGAGTTGGTGGCTTGAGCGCCGTGGCCACCTGCGCCGAGAGGGAGGAGCGCAGCCTGTATACTAAGTGGCGTCTCCACACGAAAACTCGGTTCGAGAAAGCACTTTGTGGAAAGTAATTACAGGCCCGTTCTGGGCCGAGGCGGTGACGCTGCAGGCTTGGCTGGGAAACATAAAGAGGCCGTAGAGAGATTCCGCTTGGACGTGATGCAGAGCTTTGAACCTCCGTCTTCCACACGTCCATTAGTAGCAGGTAAAAAGAAATGAGAAGGGGGAAAACCTCGGTCAGCAGCCCAGCCCAGGCAGAGCCGCTGTCTCGCAGTGGTCGAGACCGAGCGTCGCGCTCGGGCAGATGCAGCTGGCACTCCAGCGAGGTCTCCCCAACGACGCACTGCGTTTCTTTACCCTTCTGCTAGCCGAGTGAGATGGCATTTCCATCTCGGAAACCCCAGACCTCCTGGCAGCAGCCCCCCCGCCACTGCCGGGGTGAATTCTGTGGGCTGATCTTAACACAGGTGGCTGAGCCCGTACCCCGAAAATCCAGGGCTCCATCTGCACCTGGATTGCCCTACCTCTCCAAGGTGAGGGGTCCCCAGTGACCTCCTTGCCGGGCGCCTCACCGCCCCGAGGTTCTTATTGGCCGTGCTGTGTTCTTTTCCTGTTCAGTTCTCCCTGTCCTTGCTGCGCAGGCCACCCCCTCTTTTGACTCTGTTGTGCTTTCTGCCTGGGGGGTGGGGCCCAAGCTGGTGGGGTGCCAGGCGCCTGTGAACCACAGCGACTTCCTGGACTCACGGTGTTCCGGAGAGGACAGGTCTCCGCCACGTGTCGGCACCGGCGTGGCTAGGTGCGTCTCGGCCACCAGGCACAGCCTGCCAGGGGGCGCGGATGGCGGCCTCCGTGTACCCCAGCAGGCACCAGCCACTCTTTCCCTCTGGTGGCATGTCGCTCAGTCAGGGTGACGGTGCCCACCCCCAGCTCTAAACTGATGGGCAAGGGGGGCTTGTCGAAGGTCACTTGGCCAGCTTGCTCTTTGGACTGTGGCCACTGAAGTCCTGTGCGTGGGCAGGGGCCTCGGGGCCTGGCCCCAAGCCCCGGGTTCCTCACACATGGAATCAGATGCTGTCTCCAGCTTTTTGCTTGGCTTCCTGCACTGCCCCCTTGGCCCAGGGCTGCTTCCCAGGAACCGTGTGTCCAGCCTGCGTGTGCTGCCCCCTGCACACCGTGCAGCCCCAGAGAGCCTCTGCAGGGACTTGGAGAAGTTGTGTTTTAAGACAGAAAGGATGGAAGCCAAGGGGCAGCCGAGCCCCCGACCCCCAGCCGCTGGCAGACCTGAGCCGCAGGTACAAGGGAAATCCCTCTGCCGGGCATCGGTCAGCTGCTTTCGCTGGCGCGAGGCCGCACGTTGTTCCCGGCTCGCCGATTCTGGGGGACACGCAGGCACCCGGCCTGCCTGAGCTGCTGGTGTCGGCAGCCACCTCACCGTGGCTGCGCGTGCACAGGTGTTCAGCTCGTGAGGCCGAGGCCCCCCTTCTGCCCCAGACCCACCTTCCCGCGGAGGCCCCCAAGTCGGCGGCTCCTGCCCTCAGGGGACTCGTGTGTCCTCCTGCACCCTCAAGGCCTAAGAGGACAAGTGTGTGATTTGCACTTTGACAATTCAGAGGGCTCTGGGGATTTTCCCCGCAGACAGCAAAGGAAGAGGTTTTGCCCCCCAGATGAGTGCGGGGATGGGGTGTCAGCCCTCTGAGCGGCCCTCTGCAGCGGGGTGGGACAGCGTGAGCACCTGAGATTTGTCTCCAGCAGCACCTGAGATTCCTCTGCTGCCTCAGGGTGCCTTTGCAGGGGGCTCAGGCTTGGAATTTGTGGTGTGCCCTCATGGGGGTTACCCCAGGGGTCCTGGGGGCCACCTGCTGCCCGAGAGTATTTTGACTGCTGGCATCTTGAGGAGATTGGGGTTTGCAGCCCCTGGAACAGGTGCTGGTGGACCTGGCAAAGGGATGCCTGTGTGATTGCCACACCAGCTGCCAGAGCGCGGCCCCTCTCCAAGCCCTGGCGGGGGCAGGGGGGCAACTGGGGTCTGGGGTGGTGTTGGGGGCACGGCTGTTCCTGGGCCTCTCCCTTTTCTGGGATGCATTAAATGTGCAGCATGCTGGGGAGCAAAAATAGTCGGAGTGGTGATTCACTGTGACAGATCTCAGGGTGTGTGTGGGGAGGGGGGGCGGCCTGGCTCAGGGTGCCGGAAGGGCCGCTGCCTGCCTCCTCCAGCAAGCATGGCCCAGCTTCCTGAGGCTGTCTGAGGCTGTCTGAGGCCACGTGGGGGTGGGGTGGCAGGTTGGGGGGCGCTGTGCACAGTGCTGGGGAAGCAGCAGCAGAGATGCTCCTGCAGGCCCACCCCACCTGCAGGCCCACCCCACCTGCAGGCCCACCCCCACCTGCAGGCCCCCCCCCACCTGCAGGCCCACCTCTCACCTGGCCCTGGCACCTCACTCCCCTCCTGGCCACGCCCAGGCAGTGCTGAGGGAGGCCATGCAGTCTCCGCTCCTGGGCTCTGCCCTCCAAGCCACCAAGGGGCTGCGGTTTCAGCAACCCTCTCCTGTCCCTCTAAGTCACTGGAACAGGCCTGGCGACAAGGCCTTGATGACCCTCGCCAGGCCTCATTTTCCCTTCTTGCTGTTCTATCATAGGACACTCACAAGTACGCCCCCAACCCCCACCTGCTGCAGGGGCCCCCCAGGGCTGCCCAGGATCCAGTCCTGCGTGACCCCAGAAACAGCACGTGGGTGTGGGGAGCCTCAGCTCGCTCTGCGGGACTGCTAGGTCCTGACCAGCCACCCTGGAGTGGTGGGTGGGCTGAGCCACCCTCGGGCTCTGAGGGCCCTCAGGGTTCCCACTGCAACTTCGGGACTCAGGTGCCCTTTCTGTTTAGTTATTGGTATTATTATATTTGTTTACCATGAAATGAAAAGCCAGTGTCTGTCTGTGCTGGTGCCCAGATCTTGGTAAATAAAATCCAAGCAAAAGAAAATACCTGTGGAGTGAAGGACTTTAGCCCTTGGTTCCTACCCCCACCCCAGACCCCACCAGCTCTGAGGCTAGGTAACAAAGCAGACCCCTCTGAGTCCTAGATTCCTGCCATCTGAGCCACTCCCTCCTCTAGATCCTCCACGCCCCCCCCCCAAAAAAAAAGGGAGCGCGAGAAAGAGACAAATGATGGGGAGGCTGGGTCTTTCGGGGTGAGTACCCAGTGCCTGTCTCATTGAAGGTAACACTCCACTTCTTCGAATAGGAAATTGCCAAAATGGATGTCATCGGCAGCTAATTAGATGTATTTTAACTGCAGGATCATTTTACCAGCTAATACTGTTATTATGTGCTTCACTGTGAGCCCGTGGTGGAGCTGTTAAAATATGAGCTGCGGGCCTAGCACACAGCTAATGGGGCCTGCGGGAGCCGTGGTGGCCTGTCCCCATGGCAGCTGTCCAGCCTGTGGCCTTGAGGATGCCACCGCTGGCCACCCCGAGGCGCCCTCTTGACTCCCCCAGGGCCTGATCCACAGGATTCTTGGGGGACCCTCAGAGTCACAGCCCCTCCCCCTCCAGTCGTCACTACCGGCCCTACTCTGGCCACCCAGCCGATATTTGGACCTCAGGACCAGCCCAGAGGCAGAAGGATGGGCAGACTGCTCCAGGCCGGACCAACCCCCTCGGTGCCGAACTTCTCGGGTTTTCTATTCTGAGCTGGCTTCTCTCCACCTTCTCTCTCTAGCAAACCGGAAAGAGCCCTGATTTCCCGTCCATGGGGTGGGGGGTTGGGGGTGGGGAGGTGGGCTGGGATCAGGATAATGATTCTTCAACTTGAGTAAAGCACTTGGCTTCCTGCGATTTCTCTCCCCCCCACACGCCCCCACCCCCTGCCTTAATACATAGCATTTTTATCATCCTTAAGACAAAGTAGCTGGCAAAATATTTAAGTGATCTGCAAGAAATGTTTTTATTTTCCCGCGTGCGAATTGGGTTATCTGCCTATCTTGTTTATGAAATTTGGGGCTGCCTTTCCTGCAGTCTGTTCGCCTCTCAAATCTTCCCGGCCACATTTCCATATTTCTGCGTGCTTGTTCTTTGTTAATCACTTGGCAAGCGCTTATTTGAATATTAAAAATTTCTTTAATCATCAAAGGCAGGAGCACAGTCTCATGAATATTCATATTCCCCCCCCTCCTCAGACTGGATTCTAGTTCATTACCCTGCAGTGGGAGCCAAACAGCCATCAATCGCCCTCATTACAGGCCTGGTGTTTTGATTGGCTGCCTGCTGCCCAGAGTTTTTTTATTTTTATTTTTTTATTTTTCCTCTTCTCCTATGAGCTGTCTCCTACCTGCCAACAACTCTCCACCCTCCCCCCCCACCAAAAAAAGAGTCGACAATGCAAGAATAAATTTCTCTGGTTGAAAAACAACTTTGCAAACTTGTCAAGCCGTCCTGGTGGGCTGCCCCGGCCACCCGGCTACCTGCCCCCCCCCTTGCAAAAAAGAAAACCCACAAAAAACAGCCCAGGAAAGAAGGCGGGGGAGAGGGAAAAATTAAATAAATAAATAAAAAGGGAGAAACTTGAGCCTCAGAGATGAATATTTGTCAAGAGAGTTGACGTAAGTTTCATTTGCATAATGACTTTGTACTTCTGCATTAATAAAATTTGCATATGAAGCCATGTTAATTACTCCTGATCATGCTTTTTGCATTCATGCATAGTAATTTTCTCCGACTTGTGAGAATTAATGTCTTGGCATGGGGGGGAGGGGGCGCGGGGATTGTCAGCTTTCCTTGCCAGTGGCCCTCACTCACTCACTCGCGCGGCTCCCCGTCTGACTCCCTCCTGAATCTATGACTCATTTTTGCACTATCGGTAGGAGTTCTTGGCTTCAAAAATGTATCCATTGAAAGGCATCGGTCGGGAGAAAAATATACATGTCCTGCACAGCCTATGCCAGCACGCCTCTGCGAGCTGGGGAGCTGCACCCCGCCCCTGGGGGAGGGGACGCCCCGGGATGGGTGTCGGAGGCGCTTCCCCTCCCGAGCGCTGGGGCTTTTCCAGCGTTTTTGTGTCTGCGCGGTCCAGGCCCAGTGCGCATGCGCGAGGCCCGGGGCTGGCGCTGCTGCGGGCCCCTCCCGCAGGGAGACCTCGGACCCGCCGAGTCCTGCCCTTCCCCGGTGCCCCGGGACATAGGCGGGGTGTCTTATTGTCGGGCTTCTGTTTTGGCGCCCTTGTGTGGGAGCTCCGTGTGCGATGCTGACCTCTCCGAGGCTTGCGGTGCAAGGTGTCCAGCCTCAGTCCCCTGTTTTCAGGGACGGGAAGCCCCGACGCCTACCTCCGAGGGAGGCGTCTGGGCGTCCAGGAGAGGAGATGATGCACACATTCAGGGCTGCTTTCTTTTTGCCTGCTGAAAGCCAGCGCCCGTGATGAGGCGGCGAGCCAGCAGGGCTTTATCCCTAAGCCCCCTGGATGCCACCGAAAGCTGCCATGGCGTCTGGGAGTCCGTCTGCCACGTACCTGCGTGCACGTGCGTGTTCCGGAGGGAGCCCGCCTGGCCTCCGAGCAAAGCACTTTTTAAATCTGTGCCTTGCAGGGCTTTCCAGGGTGCCCCCCTGTGCTCAGCCCTTGCAACATTGTCAGGCTGTGGGGAGGATCAGAGGGAAAAGGGCCAGTTCCCCACGGGAGTGGACGGGTCTGGTGTGCTCAGTGTTTCGGGCAGACTGGCCAGGCCCAGTCCCAGCTTCCTGTAAGGGTGAGGGTCTGGCCGGGTGGCGCTCTGCCCAGTGTCAGGCCCACGGGGATGGACGCCCCTGCTGCTGGTCTGGGGGGCCCTCCGGGTCCGGCCACGTGGCTGGGGCTCTTTGAGGTGGGCTTCCTGGCTGCCCTTGGACGAGGACACTGGTCCCGGAGGAAGGACGTGTCTGGGAGGTGAGGGGGCCGCTGAGCCCTGAGGCCATCTCATCTTGGACTGTGCAAAAACTTGAGATGAGTCAGTCAGGAACCTTCCAGTGCGCGGCGGAGTCATTTCAGCCTGAGCCCCCGAAGGTGTCGCAGCACTCCGTGTGCCGACTGGCCTCTGGCCCTCACGCCCTGGCCTCACTGCCCCGCACCCAGCCCCACGTGGTGTTGCTCTGCCTTTGCCTGCCGGCCTTTCCTGCACAAGGAGGACCTCAGGAAGGGGCTGCCCTCGTCTTCTCCAGCGCCTGCACGAGCGGATTCCTGGGGTCCCACCTTTGGGCTGAGCGCCAGGTTGCATGACTTGGGGTGAGGTCAGGGGACTGTCCCTCCGAGAGCATCCCGAGGGTCCTTTGAGGCAGCTTAGGCCTGGAAGCCCCTTGCCCTCACCTCCCGCTGGGCGGCCTGCGGGGTGTCAGCAGCCCCTTTACGCAGGACAGGCTCCCCCCGCCCCCCAAGCTGGGGTGCCTTTGCCTTTGTCGCCTGGCTTGTCTTCGTCCCGGGCAGGCCCTGTCTTGCAGACCCAGGTTTGCTGCCCTGGTGCTTGGACAAAGGTCCCTGTGGGTTTTTTGTGCCCAGGGGATGCTGAGGGCTGTGTTGTGGCCTCACCCCAAACCCCGGGCCAGGACGTGGTCTCTTGTGGCCCCCAGTGGCTCCCCTGAGGCCCGGGACCCTCACCCCCGCCCCCACCCCTTTAGTACAGCGTTCCTCTTCCCCAGCTGCCGCCTCGGGGGAAGCTGGGTGTACCTGGCTTGGAGACCTGGGTTCAAGCCCCAGGTCTGAGTGCCGCTTCCCCTCTGTGAAGGGGGCCGGTGCTACTTGCTCATGAGTGGGTGCCACATGCCACACCGGCTCCTGGGGGCAACACCCAGCCCAAAGTCATGGTCACCACGGCGTGGTGGCGGGTGATCTGGAGCCGCAGGGCTGACGTAGGATCGGAGCCAGGGTCAGATGTGCTGTGCCCAGTGCTGGGGGTGTCAGGCCGGGCTGGCCAGGGCAGGCTTCCCAAAGGAGGCGGGTGGCAGGTGCCAACCTTCCCTGGGTCTGCACCCAGATGGGGTGTGGTCCTCTGCTCCGCATGGGAGGGAGCTCTGCCGTGCTTTCTGGGGCGGGGCTCAGTGCCGCCCTGGACCGGCCCGCAGGAGGTCTCCGCTGGCCCAGGAGGCCCACGTGATGGGGATGTCGGCTTTGGCCTCTCAGTGAGGCGTTTTCAGGTCCCCGCAAATGTCCTGAACTCCCATTCTGGGTTACATGTGTTTGGGAGAGGCAGGGGGACACGGAGCTAGCTGGTCTTGCAGCCAGGCAGAGGGCCCTGCCGCTTCTGCAGCTTTTGGGGTCCCGTCATCAGTTTCCCGTCTGGGGCAGTGGGTCCCCAAGCCTGGGCCCAGGGAGTGTGGGGCGCTTGCTCAGCTGAAGATGGGGAGGCCCCGGCTTCCGTGGGCTGGCTGTTCCCGGGCCCTTTGTGTGCTCGGGCGCCCACGTGGGGGCCGTGGCGGCAGGCCCCCCTGCAGACCTGCGCGGGGCGGGGACGGCCGGGTGGCCTCCCTGGCAGAGCCGGCCGGGCCCAGCTGCCCTCATCTTGTTGATGTTTTCTTTTTGTCTCTCTGATGCTTCCCCGCTCAATTATTTACCCAGGGAATTTGGGCTTCTTCACTTGTGGTTTTGGCAAGGGCTTCACACAAATGTTTTGCCCTGGTGGTCTCTTAGCCATTTAAGATAAACGGCCAAATCAAACGCAGGCCTTGCCGGGGAGCCAGCGCGAGCGGCGGGGCTGGGCCGAGCCAGGCGGCCCCTGCCCAGCCTGGCGGCTGCCAGGGGGTGAGGCGTTCCGGGCCTGGCTAGGTCGGGGCTTTCTGGGAGGGGCATCCAAAGCCTCCCGCAAGGCCTTGGGGCTCGGGTGCTCCGTGTTCCGTGCCCAGTTGCCGAGGAGGACGCTGGGCTGGAGAGAGACGCCGGCCGGCCGCCCGTCAGCGCTGGTGAACGAGTGTCCAGGCGCTGGAGCTGGACTGTGGGCCTGAGGCCTGCATGACAGCCCAACCCAGCAGGCAGTGTGGGAGCTTCTCCGCCCCCGGGGTGGGGGGAGTCCAGACTTTGGGGGGAACATCCTCAAGTAGAGCCTGCTCCAGAAGTCCCCGCACCCGGGGGGTCCGTGCCGGGCTTAGGGGCCCCGACAGTCCCTGTGTGCCCCACTCTGCCTTCGGCCCCCAGGGATGGGAGTCTGGCCCAGGACAGCCCAGAGCCGCAGCTGTGCAGGTAGCACCCCCTGCCCGCCACCCTGCCCTGCACCCCCTTGCCAGCCCTGCAGAGCCTGGCGCCCCGGTCTCCACCTCCAAGGGCGGCCTGCAGCCCTCGGCCCCGGGCCCCGTCTGCACCCTGAGCCCCTCGTGTCGTCCAGGCCCCACTGACCAGTGTTTTCTATTGTTTTTTCTCCAGGGCCGTGCAGGCCTGCCCAGCTGCCAGCGATGGCCCCCATAGCCGCCTCCTCCTCCCACTCTCACACATCCGTGATCACTTCACCTCTGCGCGCCCTGGGCGCTCTCCCGCCTTGCCTCCCCCTGCCGTGCTGCAGCGCGCGCCCTGTCTCGGGTGACGGGACTCAGGGTGAGGGTCAGACGGAGGCTCCCTTTGGATGCCAGTGTCAGTTGTCAGGTAACCGACGCCGCGGTGGGGGGCGGGCTCCCGGGACTGCGGGTGCGCCCTGGCAGCGCTGGCGGCTGTCTCTGCAGGGGGGCTGGGCAAGGCGGGGCCCAGGGAGGGCGTGCCTCCCCAGCCCCAAAAGACACTTGGGGGGTGCCGGGGGACATGGGGACGGCGGCCCTGCCCCGGCCTCTCCGTCGGGAGGTGCCCTCCCCTCTGCTGTGCGAGGAGCCTCGCTCCCAGGATGCACTCCGCAGCCTCCGGATTTCATCTCTTTGGGCTGTTTAGTTAAAGCGTAATTGGATAAAACTTAACATCTGAGATGGTCTTCTGCCCTCGTCACCGCCACCCCACCCCCCGGGCTCTCCCTCACCCCCAGACTCAGCTGGAGGGGCCCCTGGCTGGCCTGGGTATCGTCCACGAAGCTGAGGTGCTCTTTGGGGGCAGGGTCCGAGGAGGGTCACTCTGGCTCGCTCGCGGGGTGTGGCCACGAAGCCGAGGTGCTCTTTGGGGGGAGGGTCCGAGGACGGTCACTCTGGCTCGCTCGCGGGGTGTGGTGCGCGCGGAGGGCTGGGGTCGGGCTGAGCCTGCTGTGTGCCCGCTGGGCCGACTGCAGACCCCTCTCCTGCTCCCTCGGGGCAGTGTCTGCCCACCTGTCCTCTGTCCTCTCCTCCCCTCCGGATTCCCATTCTGGACTTTGGGGCCCCGAGAGTTTGCAGGCCACCTCTCTTGCCCCACTTCTCAGAGGGGCCTGGTGGGGACCCCTTGAGGCCACAGGGGGCGTTGTCAGCAGACATAGGTGTACGCGCTCCCCAGACTGGCTCCCACACGGGGGCCAGGGCAGGTACAGGGGCCCCTGTTGTGTCCCAGCGCCCTGCAGACTGGGGTGTGAGAGAAAGACACGATCAGTCAGGTTTTGCTGTCCCAAGGGCCAGTCCCAGTGGGAGCCCTAGCCGCCAGGGCTGGACCTAGCCTTGGGTTACAGCTCCCTGGACCCTTCAGCTGGGAGTGGCCTCAGCTTCAGCTCCCTGCCCTGACGGTGTGAGTCCTGAGGCCTAGACAGGCCGTGAGCACGCAGAGGGACCGTGGCAAGGGACAAGGAGGGGCCCGGCCTGCCGCCTCGCCCCTGGGGCTGCGGCTCCGGCTCTTGGCTGGCTGGGTGCTGGCTGGCGCGAGGTGCCCGCTCCGTCTGGGGCCTGCCCTGTCCTCACGGCTTCCTGTAATTAGCGCTGCAGCCGCTGCAGCCCCTGCAGCCGCTCGGGGGGCCTGCTAGTGAAGATTAGCCTGAGTGTTTATGACTGGACTCCGTCAAGTTCTGCGGTGCAGAAACCTGAGCTCCCAGGCCGAGGGGCGCTTGGGACTTCGCTTAACCCTCTCTTGGCTCTGGCTCTGCCCTGAAGGCCCGGTGCGGGGCGGTCATGCCCACCCCCATTTTGTAGATGGGGGTAAAGGCATGGAGTGGTGAGTGTGCGGGCTGAGGCTGCAGAACTGGGGTACTTCCTCGGGCTGCCTCCCCACAGCCCCCCTTCCTGGCAACGCGTGCCCCCACTGACGTGCAGGGAGGCCCCGCTGTGTGGCTCTGCAGCTGGGTGCCCACTCGGGGCTGGGAGCTGGGCCTAGGGTGGGGCGGGGCTCTGATGGGGCCCTCGTGGCTGCCTGAGCAGACAGAGTCGCTCTGCTTCATAGAAGAGAAAATGCGCCCCAGGGACATTGAGAACTCAGGTTCCTGAATGTGTACATGCTTTAATTCATTCACTCACTCATTCATTCATTCACTCATTCATTCATTCACTCACTCATTCATTCACTCACTAACTCATTCATTCATTCACTCATTCATTCACCCACTCACTCACTCATTCATTCACCCACTCATTCATTCATTCATTCACTCACTCATTGACTCACTCATTCATTCACTCACTCACTCATTCATTCACTCACTCACTCATTCACTCACTAGCTCATTCATTCATTCACTCATTCATTCACTCACTCATTGACTCATTCATTCATTCACTCATTCATTCATTCACTCATTGACTCACTCACTCATTCATTCATTCACTCACTCACTCATTCACTCATTCATTTATTCACTCATTCATTCAATCATTCTTCCACTAAATGTCCTTTCTGGGTACCTGGTTGGAGGCACCGGGCAAACCATGGCAGGTCAGGCCGGGCAGGGCCTGCTCTCCTGCAGTGTTCGGGCACTGGGTATGAGGAGCAGAGCAGGATCTGGTAGGTGCTTTGGAGGCGGCAGGGGGCAGGGGTGGGATTTGTCCAAGGATGGGTCCCACACCCCCCCTCCTTTGTGCTGGTATCTGGCCGAGAGCCCCACTTGATGGTGTGAGCTGTGGGTGCCCCCAGTCTTGCTGGAGGTGCCCGGTGGGGAGTGAGGCCGGGTGCTGTGGTTCCTGGGGTCGAGCCCCTGGGACACCCCTGCTGGTCCAGCTTCCTCTGTTTTGGGTCCCCCATTCATGAGCCTGCACCAGGGGGTGCCCCATATTTTCTTATCAATTTCAATACTAGAAAATACCCTATTCGGGTGGTTTCTGTCCCTGGCACTGGGCTGTTTGTTGAGATGTTTCCAGTGCCTGTTTCAGTAGTAGTTGGAATGGAGTCATGAAACTCCAGTGGACGGCTCGGAGGGTGCCGTCCTTGGCAAAGACAGAGCGGGGCGCCATCCTCACCCTGTTCTGCTCCCTTCGGATCAGGACACATGAGTCTTTCTCTTCAAATTAATATGGAAAACCCCAGTGGAAACGTGTTCCAAGCGGGTTGATGGTGTGCCCAGGAATGGATGGGCTCCAGGCTTTAGAGGCGTGGTGACTTTATGGGGGGCAGAAGCCACCCAGCGCTGCGTGTCGGTGTGCAGCCGTGACCCCAGCCACCCTGTCGAAGGTCACTGTGGGGGTGGGGCAGGTCCTAGGGCTTTGTTTCTTTTTTGACTCTACTGAAATAATGGGGAGCTGTGAGTCCAGGCGTTTCTGGAAACAGTAGTTTCTTCCTCCTATATGTGGGATTTCTGCTTCACGGTGCTGTGGAGGTGGAGGGTCTGGCTGGGGGCCTGCCCCTCTTCCCATCTGGCTGGTGATTTTGAATGAGTCTCTGGGCCTCTCTGGGTCTCAGTTTCCCTTCTGTAAAATAATAACTCCCCCCCACCCCAACACCCGCCGTACATAAAACATTTAAAACTGAGGCTCTTTCTATTGACTTGTGAGACAGGTTGAGTTGATTTGACAGCTGAGCTGCGGGGCACCCCCCACCCTGGGCTGGGCTTGGCTAGGGTTTCCCAGGCAGGGGGTGGGTGTTCAGAGAGGATGTGCAACTCCTTGGCTTTGCCCCCCAGATCCTTCCTCATGTTGAAGTGTTCCCGGTTGGCGGGAGGGGCGGGGTCACCAAGTGTCAGGCTGACCAGGGAAGGCGTGGCCTGCGTGGCTGCATCCGAACCCCTCCTCTCCCTCAGGGTCCCTGGCGCTCCGTGGGGTGCTGCTTGGACCTGCTTGGGAGAATTGCGTGAAGTCAGTCACACCGGGTGCGGAGCCAGCCCTGTGGACTGGGGGCCACACGTCAGGTCCTTGCGTGTCCGGCATTGGCACAGGCTACGTCCTCACTCAGGCTGGGGCCCGGTTCCATTCTCAAAAGCACTTAGCCTTGGGCTGCTAAGGTCCTGTCAGGAGGTGAGGAGGGAACAGAAACTTCATTGCATATTTAAAAGCTGCAAATGGTCATCACCCACAGTGATTAATACATGCGCTGGGTGAAGTTCAAGGTCTCACGCGAGAACACACAGGATCCCAGCTCGGGGAAGTGGAAGTGTTGCGTTTAATAGAGGGAGTCGGTTGCAGTCATTAGTATATGCTGAAATCGCAGGGCAATCTTGTAAAGTTAAATTCAATTTACTTTTCTACTGAAATTGTGCTTGCTGTGTTATTTAACTAGTCTGGGGTTTCTTGGCATGGGTTAAAGGGACAATAAAGATAAAAGAATACCTGTACGTAAATAGCTGGGTCTAACAGTAGAACCTGCCGTGTTCTCCTCCTTCAATTATATCCCACTGCTTACTTTGTGTTGGTTTTTATAACCGGAGCTGTCCAACGGGGCGCCGTGGATTAGACCACCCTAGCTGTGGAGGCTTGATGCAATTAATACAGTCTGTCTGGAAAGTGGCCTTATTTCTGGAAGTTTTATGTTAATGATATGGTCTGTGCTTTGCACATTTCATGCCAGAACAAGAAGCAAGCCGGAGTTGCATTCTGGACTGGGTCTGATTAACACCGCTGGCTCCGTGGCCGGCCGAGGGCGATGCGGACCAAATGGCCTCACTCGCGGGGGCCGCTGACGCAGCGCCTGGATCCCGGTGCAGGGGGTCCAGGGGCGCCCCACAGGGCGCGAGAGCCCTGTGGAGGCTGGAGGGGGGTAAGGATGGGAAGGAAGAAGAGAAAACATGAGTGCGGCTGGCTAAGCTGGCAGGCTAAGCTGGCATGGACAGAAGCACTTCATCGGGGCAGGTCAGAGGCTCTGGCAAGGTCGAATGTGTTCTCGGCCTCCTTGGGCTGCCTAGGTAGGTCCCCGTGGGAAGGTGCCGGCTCCCTAGGGCCTCGCGGGAGTCATCTGGGCGCCTCACCACGTCTCCAAGGCCCGGGGCTGGGTGCAGCAGCACAGTCCTGCCCGCCGGCCCCACAGCTTTCCTGCACCTCGGGCTTCCCGGGAAGGGGCAGAGAGGCCCTGCACCGCCTGTCTGCAGGGGAGTGCCTGGAGGAGGCTCCGGGGAGAGGAAGTCGGCTCTGCAGCTGTGGCGAGGGAGCGGCAGGACCTGGGTGGACTCCAGGAGAGCCAGCCGCTGCTCTAGCACCCAGGGGAGGAGGCGCCGCTGGAGAGGGGCGGGGCGGGAGCGCTGCCCTAGGGGGGCGGGGGTGGGGTGCCTACCCTTGCCGCTGTCCTGAGATAAAAGGGTCCCAGCAGCGTCCCAGGCCGAGACCCCTCCAGCCGCGCCAGATTCCATTTCATTCTCCGGGCCGGCCCTTCAGACCTTCTGAGGGCTGCGCTAAATCAAAGAATTCTGTTCAAATCCGTCCAAGATGTTGCTGTTTTTCTGCTCTGACAGGAGAGGCATTTGGAAGTGCAGTTTCTTTCTTTCTTTCTTTTTTTTATAGCTGTCTTAAAAAGGAGTTTGGCTGTTTAGCACAGCTGGTGCTCATTACATTATGCACTAGCAATAAAATAGCATGTGTAATTAATTTTTAATGCGGCGCTGGATGCAGTTAGTGGATGCGAAGCCCCGGCACTGGCCACCGACATCAGAGCTGCGAGCGGCGGCTCGCCCCGTGGCTTTAAAGGGAATCTGAAAGTGACACGGGGGCCGGAGGCTGGAGCCTAACGATCTGGGGCGGGGGCACCCGGTGTGGCAGCGTCCCGTGAGGTCAGCTCTGCCCATCGGACCCCTTTGGTATCCAGAGGGGAAACTGAGGCAGTGAGCTGTGAGCGGCAGTGTCCCCGGGCTGGCCCCTGGGGCTCTGTCCACGAGGTCGCACTGCCCTCGCGTCTGGGCGAAAGCCGGGGACGGGCGACGTCTGGCTGGAGGCGGACGAAGTGCGGAGCGCCCCGGCCTTCCTCCTCCCGGACCTCGGCCTGGCCACCTGCCCCCGGACACGCCTCGCCGTCCTTCCGGGCCTAGACACCCCGGCTGTGCTCAGCCTGCCCGACCACCCTCTGTCCTTGGGGCTGTGTGCAGAGATGCGCGCTTGAAGGTCAAGGCACGACGGGCGGATCTTGGCTGCCACCAGAGCTGCGGGCCGGGTGGGGGCTCCTGAGGTGGGGTCTGGTCCGTGTTCTCAGGGTGCAGGCATGCGAGCGGACTTGTGACCAGGGCTGGGCCTGTCTTCTCTGTCCTCCTTGGTATTCTCGCCTGTAAAACGGGGACACTCGATGCACCCACGTACCACCCCCCTCGGAGAGTCCTTTCCAACGAGTGTCACCGATCCCCAGCCCTCGAGCAGCAGAGACCGAGGCAGTGAGGGGTGGAGGGGCGAGGGGGCTGCTGAGACGCTGTGGGGACGCCAGGGCCTCAGGGTGACTTGGCTGCCACCCCTTCCGCGTGCCCGCCGGTGGGCTCTCCTGGCGCGGCGATGGGGAGGCGGCCAGCGCAGCGCCCGCCTGTGCCTTGCTGCTGTGCCCCGGAGGAGCACACCTGCTGTGTGCCAGCCCCGTCCTGGGCACGCGCGCACTTTGCACAGGTCCCGTCCCAGGGCCCTGGGAAGAGGCGCCGCCCTTGTGCTCAGGGGGTACTGGGGCTCAGAGAGACGGGCATCACCCTGGGTCACACAGCTCACGAGCTGCAGAGCCGAGACGCCCACTCAGGCTGCTTGCCCCCCCCCCCCCGAGGCTGGGGCTGCAGCAGCCGCCCAGACAGGGCAGCAGAGACGCCGCTCGCTGGAGAGGGCCAGGCCTCCCTTCGTCCCCTGACCTGCTGCACCTGCCCCGGGCCAGACCCCGCGGGGCTCCAGAAACCGCGGGAGGGGTCTCCTCGCCTCAGGAGTGTCCGAGCTGTGGGCACAGTGGACATGAAGTGCTACCCCACTGCCTTTCGCTCCTTGAGACAATCAGACCGGGCCAGAGAGCTGCTGGGCTCTTCCTGCTGGGGAAGGTGACGGGAGGTGGGGGCTGCTGCTTCCCGGTGCAGGGCAGCGAGGGTGCCCGCGGGGCGTCTTCAGGGAAGAGGCCTGCTCCCCACGAGCAGCCTCCAGCCCTGGCTGGCCCCGGAGAGCTCCGTGACTTGTGGGGACACAGAGTAACTGGCCCTTCACCCCAGAGAGGAGTTTTGCCTCTAAAGGAGAGGTCTGGAGCGGGGAGGCATTGCCGCCGCCCTCAAACTGGGTTTCCAGGGTGTGGCCGGGAGTCCGGGACGTGGCAAGCTTGTGGCAGCTGGACACTTGTCCCCTTTCGGTTGTTCAGCCCCGAGGTGGG
>NW_004567114.1:3167010-3188225 GCF_000260355.1 Condylura cristata
TGCTGGCTCCTGGAGCTGTGGCCGTGTGCCACTGCCTGCCTCAGTCCCCTGTGATGGGGTATTTTATCCAAAAAGCAAAGGGCAGGGGTACCTCGTTCTCATGGATGCTTGCTCTGATGGCCCTGTCTCCCAGGATGGAGGTTTTTCAGCAGTCAGCTCAACATTTTGCTAGCCTGGGAGTTTGGAGAAGAAAATTCTGCCAGTGGACACGTCCTAGTGGCTTTTCTGCTGTGTCCTCTGGGCCTTGGTTTGGGTTCCAGCCTGCAGGAAGAGCTGTGTTTGGAGACAACACCTGGGCACAGGCAGGGCTGGCTGCGGGACCCAGGGCACACTGCCCATCTGAGCCTCTCAGGTCCCCCTGGCCTAGGGAGCCAGTGTGGCCACCCTCGCCACCCGGGCAGGGAGCAATCGGAGCTCAGGGACGTCCTGAGTCAGCTGTCCTCATCAGAGGCCTTTGTAGACGAGCGAAGGCAGACATTTGGGACTGTGCTGTGGTTTCTCTGTCACCAAGGGCCGAGGTAGCAAATGGCCCCAGCGTGGGGGCTTCAAGCAATAGAGATGTTAGCTGGCGGTTGTGGGGGCCACAGGTCCAAACCCAAGGCATGGCCAGGCCTGGGCTGCCTGCAGGCTCCCGGGCAGGCTGTGCTCCTGACCAGCGGCCACTTCCCCAGCCCTGCCCCTGCGGAGCGCGTGGGCTTGGGCACTGCTCCTGTCACTCCTGTCATCTTGGCGCGGGTCCTGGCCTTGGTGATCAGCGACCCTCCGTCCTGGAAAGCCACGGCACAGATCCTAGGGCCTCGCCTGTGGACAGTTCATCTCAGCCGCTGTGGGTCCCCTCGGTGAGCCCCGCAGGTTTGGGCGGTCTGCCTGCTGCGTGCTGGGTTCAGAGTGCACGTCCCCAGCGGGGTGGCCGTGGCTCCGTTCCCCTGCCGTGCGTGGCTCCCAGACCACGAGTTTTAGGGAAGGCGGCTGGTCACCTGTGTCCCCCTGCCGCGCCCCTCCCCCCGGCCCGTGCCAAGGCAGAACACAGTGATTAGCCCAGAGGGTGGTGACTTTAAAATAAATGTCTGCAATGATGATTATGAGAAAAAATTAACAGAGTTGAAGAGGAACTAAAAATAGCTGGACACATACTTGCCTGTAATCTATTTTTTTAAAGAAAATATAATTATTTTTGTAAGTTGGCTCCAAGAGACCAGGAGTATTTTTAGTGTGCATCTTTTCAGGAAGAAGCTAAGGGCCCACTCCTGGGGTGTGGGGTCGCAGAGCCAGGCCGAGAGGCTGGGAGAGCCAGGCCCCATTTCCTGAGCGAGCTAGTGCTTGAGCACCTGGTGGTTACCACCCCGCCCCTGCCCCGCCCAGCCTCCAGCCTCAGAATGCTTGGCCGGCCAGCAGGTGGTGGGCGGTTCCCTGGGGCAAGGCGGGCGCCCTCTCTCTGGACAACCAGCAGACCTGTGAGCACAGACCGAGGCTGGAGGGGAGCGTTCCCGGACTCCCCTCCTGGAGCCAAAAGCATTGCCTCATGCCGTTCTTGCCCTGGTTTTTCCCTTTGCTTCTGCCAGGGTCCTTGGGCCTGGCACAGACTTTGTAATCAGAGGCGCTGTGTGTTTATACGTGTGTTGTAAGCTCGTGAGTGCATGTGCTGTGGCTGTGTGTGTGCATGCCTGCGTGTACGGGACTGTGCAAATCACGCACGCATGTGCGCGCGCAAATGTGAACGTAGGCCTGTGTGTGCCTTGTGCGTGTGCACGTGTCTGGGCTGCATGTGTCCGTGTGCACAGGCAGTATGCATACGGATGTGCTCGCAAATGTGTGCATGCGTATACCGAGCGTGTGTGGGAGCACGTGTTCGTGTCTGCATGTGCGTGCAGGGAGTGTCTGCGTGCGTGTGCCGTGTGCACACTGCGTGCTCACGTGGGAGGGCCCTGTCGGGCGGCTGTCGGCACTGCGCTGCCTGAGCCAGGTGTTTATGGTGGAGGGATTTCGATGACTTTCCCTGCCTCCCTGGATGCTGGTGTGTGGTCGTGTTCCAGTGCGGATCCCGCCAAGACCGCGGAGGCCACGTCTTACTGGGAATAAGCCCGTCTTCTCATTCCTTCCGTGGGGAGCCTCGTCCCCCGGGGCTGCCACCCGCAGGGGAAGCCAGTGGCTCTCAGTCCCCGACCGTGTCCCCCGACCGTGTCCCCCGGCCAGTCCCCCGGCCAGTCCCACGGGAGCGTGAGCTAAGAGCCGGCCTGCTGGCAGGCTCAGGTCCCGCTTCTGGCCTTTACAGCTCTTTGGCCGTGGTCAGTGCCCTCGTTGGGAACGAGTTCCGGTGAGCTTCCCCCACAGCGTCCCTCGCCTGGACTCGGAGGAAGGAGGGTCCCCGTTTCAGAGAGGCGGAAAGGGAGACCCTCAGCGCCCTCGGGCCGCCCCTGTGCCCTTCGGCCACTGCAGGCAGCGCCCTGGGACAGGGTGGCGGCACGTGGTGGGCGCTGTCCCATTACCGTCTTAACTGTGATTACTGCCGTCACGGTCGTCACTGGCCCTGGGTGGTGGCGGCCGGCAATGAAGCGTCCCCTGGCACCTCTGGGTGCCGGACCGTGTCCACCCCCAAGGGGTGGGCGTCCCCCATCCGCTCCCTCCGCTCCGGGGGTGTGTCTTTGAGGGCTCCGTCTTTCTCCTCTAATTGAGATAATGAACACAGTATTTCCAGACCACTGCACTAAAAGTCAAGTGCAAAGTGATGGTTTTCATTTGTCGCTCTCTTCCTCTCTCGCTTAACATGCATCTCCTTAAGGAGGGATTGGCTGAAAGCAAACAGCTAATAACCTATGGATTTATGGAGCCAGCGCAAGCCGGCTTAATCAGCTTTTGTACCTGGAACCGGCGTTCTGTCCCTTTAAGTTGAGACTCTCACTTGCCTGGTATTTTACAGAGCCTGGTTTCATTTATGCCGGAGCCAGGCTTACTATGTGAGAGCCGTCCGCATGCTGGAATTAGTCTTAAGCTTGCTTCTGTGGCGTTGCCAAATTCCATGTTTGTGTTTTATTTAGAATTCTTTTCACGGCCAGCCGATTCTGTTCCGGCACACAGGCGCTGCTGCGCCCCGTGGAGAAAATAAGCAAGCTTGCGTTTTCTTTGGCAGGGGCCGTGGCCACAATAGACTGCGGTCTCCGAAACATTTTTTAAAAGCTATTTTAACCCATAACAGATGCATAAAGTCGGCACAGGCATGCCAGTTTTCTTAGTTTTAATTAAAAAATAATTACAGTCTAATGGGATGTTAGTGACACATTTGGATGAATGGTGGGTGACATTACCTGCGACTTCGAAAGGGATGTCTCTCCCCGGGCCGCAGCAGGGGCCGCCGAGATTGGGGAGGGGCTCGGGTATCTGCGCCTTTATTGCAGGGGTGCCGGGGAGCTGGGCCCCTTCGGGGCGCTGTGGGGTCTTGGGGCAGCCGTGGTGACTGGCGCCCAGCACTCAGCTGCCGGCCAGGTGACAGCTACCAGCGTGGCCTCCATCCCACAGGCTCTGCGGCGGGGCTCGGCCGGGCTCCTCCCTCTGAGCAGGAGCACGTGGGCCCCGGGGACCTGCCGGGCCCCAGTCCACGCGGCTGGGAAGGGGAAGCCCAAAGAGTCGTGCAGAGTCTGAGCTGGGGGTCACCCCGGCTCAGTTTTTATGTACAACTCGACCCCGTTCCGAAGCCGGGTGGCATGAGAGGGGCTGAGAAGTCCCCGAAGGCCGACGGTGGGGCTCTGGGCCGGGTGTGGGCGTGGGCCCCAGGCCGTGCCAGCTGGGGGTCCGGGAGGATGAGGCGCCCGTGCGCTGTGTCATCAGCCAGGCAGCAGGGAGTGGCGTCTCCGCTCTTTCGTCAGCTGGGAAGGGGCGACCGGCCGGTCCGACCTCTGAGCCCGGGTTCCATGGGCCCCGGCAGGTGCAGACTGGGCCTCCCCGAGGGAGGGGCCGGTGTCCCGGGGCCGTGTCTCCCTGGCGCCAGCCGTGCTGGGAGGAGGGCGCCAGGAGGTGGGAGGCCGGCCCTCGTCACCCGGGGCCCCGGGGAGCAGCCGCGAGGTGCCCGCCCCGCAGCGCCCTTGTGCGGGTTTGTGCCGGGGGCTGCCCCTGCCCCCCCGGGATGCGCCAGGAGCCCCTGCACAGCATCGCCAGAGGCCCTGGCCCTCCGGGCTGAGCGAGCCCCTCCCCGCCGCCTTCGTGGGCCCTGCACGCTGTCCGGCCACTGACCCAGCCTCAGGGCTGGCGGTGGGTTCTGGAAGGCCGTGGGCAGCCTGGGGCGGGGGCTCAGTTTTTACTTTTGGGGTGGTGGTACTCCTAGTTGCTGGGGGAGCGGCTTGACTGTTTCTTAGACAATGCTTCCCTGAGCCCAAATTCCTCAGAAGTGAAAATTAAGTTCCTCTATTAAAAACATGAGTCACAGCAGCCCAGATGAGAGTCGTTGTGGCGTTCCTCGAATTTTTGGAAGGGAAACATCGCATTCATGTTAATCCGTTCAATTATACCTTATTGCTGAATAATCCGCCAGGCGTTCTGCATCACGGCCTTTGCAATTTGATTACAGTCGGGCCTCTGAGCGCAGCACCTGAGGGGAGCGCCCAGGGCTGGTGCCCGGCCAGCCCCCCGGCCTCGGGCTGGGCGCCCCGTTAAGGAGCGCAGGCTCCTCGCTGTGGGGCTGGTGGGTCCCCTGTCAAGGTCTGGGGTATCTAATGGCGGTGAATGATTAACGTCCAGCTGGAAAGTTTCCTTGTCTGTGGCTCTGGTGTACTGGGGGCAGTTGAGAGTGCTTGACCCTGGCACAGAATCGGGGTCCCCTCTCCCTGGGGGATCCCCTGTTCAGGTGAAGGTGCAGACAGGTTAGCTTTGCCCCTAAAGAAGCTGAGCTGCGGGTTTGGTGTTGCTGTATCCTTTCTGGAAGCTGCTGTGACAGAGGAGTCAGGGGCCAGGGCAGGGGAGTGGGGGAGGGGAGGGAGGCGCAGACCAGAGAATGACTAAAGTCTCAGCTCTGGCTTTGGGGGAGTCAGCCCAGCCTGGAGGTGCCGAGGCAGGAGGCATGTGAGGCTGGGGTCACCCTCTGGTTCATGGGGTGCTGACCCTTAGCTCCAGCTCCAGCTGGCAAGGGGTGAGGTGGCGTTCTCCTGGCTCTGGGGGTCCAGTCCCAGCTCTGGGGGTGCGGGGGGTTTGTGTTTTTCATGAATGTGAGCTTGAGGCTGGTGGCCACCCAGAGTCTGCTCTTGGCTGGGGACACCCCACTTGAGTTTTAGAAATGTGGCCTTGGGGGGGTCAGTCTTGCTTTGGCTTTTCCTTTCAGCTCTAGGCTGCCCCCTGCGCAGGTGGGTCCTGCTGGGAAAGACCAAGGGGGTCAGAGAGTGGACGTCAACAACCAGGATGGGAGGGTGCCCTGGGCTTGGAGTCGGGTGCAACAGGCAGTTCCTAGCTTGGACCCACCATTTTGGGGGACGTGGGGGGTAGGGCTGGACAGAGGCCCTCTCATTTCTATGAAGTTTTTATGAGTAAGAAGCCGCCGTGTAGACAGACTGGAAGAGCAGTTTGCTCAGCCATTAAATTTTCTATAAAATAAGCAAGGCTTAGAAACTGGGAACAGTGGTGGGGGGCCCGGGTTTGGGGGGAGCTTGAGGAGAACCTCGTGTGGGAAGAGTGTGTCAGAGCCCTGGGACCCCCGCGAGCTAGTCCATTCACAGGCAGGAGCTTCAAGCGTGGGGAGTGCGGCCATGAACTTGCATGGCCAGCGGGTGCAGGCGCCTGTGTGTCTGTGGGGGTGCAGGCGTGCGCGTGTCTGGGTGTGTAGGCATGCGCATGTGTCTGTGGGCTTGCAGGTGCGCGCGCGTGTGTTGGTGTGCAGGTGTGTGTCGGTGCGTGAGCAGGTGTGCATGTCTGTGGGTGTGCAGGCGTGTGTGTCGATGGGTGTGCGGCCATGAGCATGTGTCTGTGGGCATGCAGGCACACACGTGTCTGTGGGTGTGCAGGCACACACGTGTGTGCTTGTGCTTAGGGGCCTGTGTGTGTGGCATGCTGTGCAGGGCCTGTGTGTGCAGGGATGTCCCATGCTGTGGCCAGTTGCTCTGAGGTGTTCTGTGAAGGCTGGGGCAGCAGGAGGTGCAGGACCGGGTGGGGTGGGACCCCAGTGCCAGAGGCCACCAGGGTGTGACCTAGTCTGTCCTGAGGATCGGCCGTAACCCTCCTGGGCTCACACAGGCTGCCCCAGGGCGCTGTCCGAGACAGAGCTGGGTGGACACAGCATACCCAGGCCGGCTCTTCCGCTTCTCCACCTCCCTTCACCTCGGAGCCTGGCTTCTGCTCTCACTGACGGGAGGTGGTGTGACAGGTGCTGGCGACAGGGCCTGCCCAGGGACGGGCCAGCCAGGAGCCAGCGGTGAGTTTACTGTGATAGGTCACTGTAGCGGGGGAACCCGCGTCCGCAGCGCTGTGTGGCTGAGCTCGGGGCAGGTGGCACAGACGGCACTCTCCTCGGGGCCTCTGCAGCCTACTTGAGACCCCGGCGCGGGGCTGCTGTCTGCCAGGTGGAGCAGTATGGGCTGCCCGGGGGGCTGTGGGCTCTCCTGCATGGCTTAGAGGGACCGTCCCCGGGGGGAAGCCCTGCCCTTGGTTGCCTCTTCTGGCCTCTGCGGAGCCCCCCGCTCCGGGCAGTGGCCTCTCTTCCCTCCAGTGGCACGACTTCATGCCACCCCATGGGTCCAGACCTAGAACACAGGGGCTAGGGCCCAGGAGGCGGCTGCTGAGTAAGAGAGCTATTCTCAGTTATTTGTCCCTGGAGGAAGCCTCCTCAGTAAACACCTGTGCAGTTGAGCAGGCCTGGAAAGCCCGTGCCCTCACTTTCAAGGTTGCTAAGTAAGGCTGCAGCTCTCACGCCTGGTCCCAACATTTCCTTTGGACTAACTCTCGCAGCTGTCCTGTTTTGGAAAATGTGTTGTCGGTTTGTTTCTGGCTGAAGGAAGGGGCTGTCCAGCGAGGTGCCAGGGTTGGCTCGTGTGTAACTGTGACTTGCCCCTCCTGCGCCCACGGCAGACATCACGAGTCGATCACAGCACCACTCACCTGTGGACAGCCCCGTGGGATGGCGGGGCCACCCCTGCTAGCCAGTGGGCCTAGTGGGTCAGATTTCACTTGTACCCTGGCATGACTCTGCTCAGGAAGTGTTGGAAGAGAAGCCTTGAGGAGAGCAGCCTGCGGTCTCTCCTGGGCCTGGGCCACGGAGGACATTAGTTGGGAGGCCTCAGTCGAGGTGCTGAGTTTGGTGGCTGCCCTGCTGGGTGACATTCTGGGGCAGACACACATGCACAGTCCTGCTGCCGCTGACAACGTGGGTGAGGCCCGGCCGGTGGTCACCAACCTGGAAGGAAGCCGAGGGGCCGGTTGCCTGGCCCCTTCACCCAGGGGCCCCGGCCCCGCTGCCATGGCTGCCTGGTGTGGTGGGCCTGGCCGCCGAGGGCCCCTCTGGGGACTGTGTTCTCTGGCACCTCCAGGCCACTGGCCCAGAGGGGTGAGGCTGTCTACTTCTCTTCTCTGCTGCCCAGGCTGCTCGTGGTGGCCCCAGCTCTGCACGGGGAGGCCTGGCACTGACCTGGAGCCGGCCAGGGACTCGGCTTTTCCGTCACGCAGCTCCCTGGTCTCCCCGGGTTTCCACCCCAGGGCTGTGGCCTGCTCTCTGCTCGCCTGAGAATTCCCCTCTGATGTCAGTGAAGGCTGTTTTGATCAACAAGAGCAGCGTTAGTGGTCCAGTAGGAAGCGGGCCGAGTGGCCGAGTGGGAGTTGGCCCCCTGTCATTCCGGCCTTCCCCCTTCACCTCATGAGGCCTCAAGACAGCACCCTGAGGTGGGCTGGTCACCCCCAGCTTACAGAGGGGGAAACTGAGTCTCGAGGCTGGCCTGGAGGGGCACACCACAGTGAGCAGTGGGGCTGCACCCCTCCCTCCTGTCCCCTCCGAAGGGCCCCTATTTGGGGCCCACTTCTGTGTCCTTGGTGGACTCGGCCCGTCTGCCAGCGCCCCCTCCAGACCGGGCTTGGGCTGAGCCAGGGACCGCTTCTCTGCCCCCCGCTATGAGCACTGGCCTCTCTGCCCCCTCCCCCAGGGGCCTGACGATGTGTGGAGGGGCAGGTGGGTAACAGCGATTCTTCTGCTCAACACCCCTCACCCCGACCCTGTGTGCCTTGGCCGGGATCGCTGTCAACCGGGCGCTGGCTGAATTCGGAGCGGGGGTCTGCCCTCCTTGCCCTGGCCGGGGTGGGCGGCTGGGCGGGCCGCCTGAGTCCTGGCGATCCTGCCCCTGGTCAGACACGCCCGCCCGCGGTCCTGCTTCAGTGGTTCCCATCTGCAGCGCTGAGGAATGGCCCTTTCATTCCCTCGGCACTTCGGCAGACCTCGAGGAAGCTGGGTGTAAATAGCGGGTCCCGCCAACAGCCGCTGGCAGCCACTGCCTAGTAAACCCCAAGTAAACAGTGCGGTGATGAGCGGATGGCCGCCCGGGAGAAGCGGCCCCGCGGGCCCGTGCCCACACCTGGCAGCAGGGCTTGGCGGTGGCCTGGCACGGGGCCCCAGGTGTGTCCATGGGGACAGGGATGGCCACCTCCCGTGGACGTGGCCCGGACCCTCAGCCTCGCCCAGGTCTGGACGCACAGGGATGGCACAGGAGACGCCTCCCGGCGGCATTCAAGACCTGGAGGTTCTGGCCTCACCGCCGTGCTGACCCCTGCAGCCCCCTGCCGGGCCCCCCGCCGGACTCTCCGCCGGGCTGCAGGCCACAGCGTCCACTTATAAAACGCCCTTTCTGTCCTGACTCTGACACCGTCATCTCAAGGCCTCCCAGGCAGCCGCCTAGATGTTGCTAGGAGAGAGAGACTTGGGGAGACTGCCGCTGGCCTGGGGCCCCCCAGCCCGCATACCGCTTATTTCCCGGAGGAGCCTGGGAGGCTGCTCTGCCGAAACCCGTCGGACAGTGAGGCTCCTAGCACGGACCCTCTGATACCAGCCCACAGCTGTGAAGTCGTCTCCCCCGGGAGGAAGGGACACAACGTGAAAGTGGGGGGCCTCATTCTGTGCTTAGTCTCTGGAAAGAGAGAGGGCCTGGCCGAGGGGCCTGACCTTGACCTTGGCCTGGGTGACCCGCCTTGCTTGTCTGCTCCACTCCAGCCTCAGCCTTCAGATGGGGGAGCCGCACCGGCCTGCCACCCCCTTCCTGTGAAACCTCTCCCTCCGGGGGGCCGCCCCTTCGGGGCTCACCTAGACCCTCTGCTGGCTACGTGCTTCTGCGAAGGAAATGGTTTGAGGGGAGATGGTGTCCGGCTTTGTGGCTCCATCGGGCTCAGAATGAAGGGCTCTGGCATTTCCTGGATCTGTGGGAGGCCCTGTGCAGCCCCACTTGGGACCCCCACAGTTTGGGGAGGGGCTGAGGGGAGTTAAGAGGTGCATTTGCGCGTCCTCCCTAGAAAAGAGTTTCTCCAAGCCCCCGGGTGGGGGTCCTGCCGCGGGGGCCCAGAAACCCTGTCCTCTCTGGTGTGGGCCAGTGCCCACAGGAGACCTGCTTTCAGCTCGCGCAGCTCCAGGAGAGCCAGCCCTGCTTCTCGAAGCCGTGTGGGATGGGTGGGGTACCCGAGCGGATGCAGCAGTGGGCTGCCTGGAGACACCGCGGCCACAGGCTGTGAAGAGTGGGGGGGGGGGGGGGGCGAGGCACCATCGCTGCCAGCTCCGGGTCTCTCGGTGGCTGTCCTGCGTTACAGCTCCTTCTCCCGTGAAGGTGGTGCCTTTAAATTTTCTCTTTGCCCCCTGCTTTTTTTGCAAGAATTATGTTTATTTATTCATGCATACAGAACTGGGGTACAGGCCAGAGGTGCGGGGGGTGAGAGGATTCACCAGAGACAGAGCGGGGAGCAGAACAGGCAGACTGATGCAGTACACTGCTGAAGGGAGCAGCAGGGCATAGGTGAGGTCTGCGGCGTCCTGCGGGCCACTCGCTGGCCGGGGACGGAGCCCATGAACTCAGGCCGCAGGGGCTGCGGTAGCTCGATAGTGCTGAGGCTGGAACCTCCGTGCCAGCAGGGCGCCCTCTCTCCCTTCCACAGTGCCTGGAGGTCTGCGTCCTGAGCCCTGCCCGCCGCTGGGGGGCCCGTCCTGACCCAGGTGCCCCATCCCGGGCGGACACCGTGTCTCATGGGCTTCGTTTGGCCACCGTGATTTTCTTGGCCCCGGTGGCCTCATTGTGGACGTGTCCCTGAGTTCCTTTAGGTCTTTAACCTTCTGACCAGGGCCACCTGCGCAACGACCTCCCAGGCCCCAGAGTTGGTTTTGCCTGAAGCATGCCTTCCGCAGCTCGGGCTGCAGCCCCGTGCTGCCTGGGTGCAGGGAGAAGGTTCTAGACTCGTGCGGCCCCAGCCCTGGTGTGTGGGCAAGCAGCTGCCGGTCACCGTTGGCCCCCACAGGACAGCTGTGGAGCATTGCCGGGGGGCGGCCTGGGCACTGTTGGGGTACAATGCAGGGCAGGGGCAGCAAATTCTGGCTCCCACATCTTTTCCCTGTGCCAGGAGGCCAAACACCCCAACTCCGTCCCTTCCTGCCAGGTGAAAAGCCTCCAGTTACTGCAGATCGGGAGAGCCCCGGGGGGGCACCAGCCAGGCCGTGCAGGTCACCATGGCCTCAGCTCTGCGTCCATGAGCGGGAGAGCCACCTTCACTCCAGACCTCGGGGTCCCCAGAGCCCACCCGGGGCCACCACGCGGCACTGGGTCCACAGCACCCACCCAGGACAGTGATGGTGCCCTGCAGCTGCCCCCAGTCGGCGTCCACCCCAAGCTCACTGTCCAGGGGTCCACACTAGGGCGGTGGCCACGAGGTGGCCTCGGGGGAGGACATGGGCCACGTGCCAGGGACCCAGAAGTGGGGTGGAGGGCTGGGCTGGGAGTGAGGCGAGGTTCCGTGGCCCAAGGGGGGTGCTCCCCGGGCTCAGGTGTGTGTGGGGTCCCGCCATCAGGCCCCGCCCCACCCAGGCCTGGCCCAGGAGACCACAGGCGGAGTGAGAGCGGAGGAGACCCTGGGAGGTGAGGGGATGCGAGGACGAACAATGGAGAGAAGTCGCCCCTGGGCCGGGGCGCTTGCGGGGAGCCCCGCAGGCACGGGTGGTCACCCCAGGCTGGTTCGCTGATGTGCACGGAGTGTGCCGTGGCCAGCTGCTCCCATGCTCTCCCTGCAGTGGTGCCTTTCCGGCCCCGGCCTCCGGGGCCCCTCCGAGGGGCCGAGGCTGTGCCCCTGTGAGTGGTCTGCCGTGGAGGCCACGGGGGGCGTGGGAGGGGCTAGCGGGCACTGCAGCGGCCACTGCCTTCCTGCTCTGTGCTTGGGAAGTGTTCTGAGCCTCAGTTTCCCCCTCAGGGAGGTGGGAGTTGTGATAATGTGTGGGAGGGCCCCGCTGGGGCCTGCCTCCCGTCCAGGGGCTGAACAGCTCCCCAGCACCGCCCACGCCCAGCTGTCGGCTCAAAGGCCGCGGTTAGGTCCAGCATGCGGTGGGCGCCCTCTGAGGCGTGGGCTGAGCCGCTGAGGGCCGGCCCGGGCACGGCCACTCTCCGAGGACACGCTTCTCAGCGCCTGGCCCTCCTCTGGAGCTCCGGGTTCTCAGAGGGGTGTGGCTGTCTGGCCTGAGCCCCGACACCAGCCCCCGACCCAGGGAGGGATCTCACCTGGGTTGCCCAGCCAGAGCTGGCCCAGGCCGGACGCAGGAGCAGCTGCTGCAGGGCCCAGAGTGCCGGCACCGGTGAGGCCTGTGGGGTTCCTGTGGCTGATGTGGCCTCTGCTGGCCACCAGGACACTCTAGGAAGGTGAGGGCCCCGCCATGGCTGGTAGGGGGCTCCCCCAGCCTGGGAGTCCTCAGCTCTGTCACCCGGTATTACGGGATCAGTGTTGTGCGCCCCCGCGCCCCATCCACAGGGTAGATCCTGACCCCCAGGGTGGCGGTGTTGAGGGGCCTTTGGGGCGAATAGGTCACGAGGGTTAGCACCCTTATAAGAAGTGCCCAGAGCACTTTTAAGGCCCCATCTGCCTCGGGAGGGCCCAGCGGGAGCGGCGGCCCCAGGCCTGAGCCCCGCGCCCGGCCTCCGCAGCCCCGACCGTGAGACTGGCCTGCAGTTTATAAGGTGCCCTCTGGCAGGCGCACGGGGCCCCGGGGCGCGGGGGGCGGCCGGCCCTCTCCGCGCCTGTGCTGCTGCCCAGCACCTGCTCTGCACCGAGCACCATCCGGTGGTCAGCGGCGGGAGTCTCCCTCCTCCTGGAGGCAGAGAAGGGGACCCGCCACATGCAAAGTTCTCATGGGAAGAGATAAGCGACGCTGCGTGGCCGGGGGTGGGGGTGGGGCTCCCGCCAGGCGGCACACACGTGTTTCTGTGCCCACCACCTGACGCTGCTTGATGCAAGGCTGTCCCGGGCGCGGCAGCCCTGGAGAACACCCGCTAAAGGCAGGGCACGGGCGGGCGTCGAACGGGAGGCCGCGGGAGCCCGGAAGGGGCCTGGGCTGGGGCAGGAAGGACGCTGCGACTTTGTCCAGCAGGCATGGAGGACGGAGACCCCGGGAAGCCCAAGGGAGGCCGTGCAGAGAGTGAAGGGACTCCCCGAGGACCCGGGACTGGCTCAAGACGGCTCGATGTTGGGGCCTGGTGGGGGGTGGCCCGGACGAGGCCGCCGGCTGCAGTCCGGATGAGCACAGAGGCCAGGCTTGGGGGAGGGTCCCCTTCCATTTCCCCAGGGGTGCTCCTGCACGGGGAGCACCTGCTGTGTGACCTTGGTTAAGTCACCCCACCTCTCTGGGCCTCGGATTTGCCATCTGTGGATTGGAGGGAGCCCCAGCCCCAGAGGGCGGGGTGATGCTGGAGGTCAGGTCATTTCAAGGCTAAAACCGGGGTCCAGATGGTAGTGTGCTGAGTGTACTGTGCCCTGGTGCTGAGTGTGGCTCTAGGTGTTTCAGGCATTTTTTAAATGGGACGCGAGGTGCTGGCTGGCGTCTTCTCTGGATAAATATTTGTGCAGGCCCGGGGCCGCTGCTCCTGGGAGGCAGGTGCTCTGTGGCATCCCGCCAGTCCTCAGGAACATTCCGTGGACTAGAACCTCGGGGTGATAGGTGTCTGCCCACTGACCTGCCCCACCACCCTGGAGTCTCCCCACCAGGCCTGGCTGTGCCTGTGTCTGTGGGTCAGCAAAGTAGCCTGGCAGGCAGAGGGCCCGGGGCTGCCCACAGCAGCTGGCTGAGGCCCAGGGCTGGCTTCCCCAGGCCAGCCCAGCCCAGGACCACAGGGAGGCTGCTTCAAATTCAGTCTGGTCAGCAAATATTGACCCAGGGCTGCTCTGTGCACTGCCCTCGGGAGGCTCCCAGTCCGGCGCGCTGGGCTGCCCTGGGAGTGGCCACGCCAGCCTCCTGCCCCACACCCAGTGACCTGGCAGCTGGGGCCCAGGGCCCTGGAGCAGGCACTGCAGGACAGTCCAGGGCCCTGCCTGAGCAGTGAGCCACGTGGACGCAGATGCCCCCGTCCGGGTGTCATGGACGGGCGGGCTTCCCTGAGCCCGGGTGGAGAATCCTCCATCTTTGAGGGAGCAGATGAAGCATCTGGGCCCTCTGAGGAGGCCTGTTGTCGTCGGGGGGCTTCCACGCCCCCGAGCAGAGCGTGTGGGGTAGACCCCATGTCTGATGTGCCCCAGACCTCAGTCACCACCCGTGAGCATCCCCTGGCTCGGCCGTGAGTGCCGCCTTTCAGTGCCTGGCGCCGGCTCAGCTCCGGGCTTGCACGGGGATGACAGAGCTCCAGAGAGCATTGCAGCCGGCTCCCTCGGCCACCAGGGCAGGCCTCTGCATCTGGCGGATGGGGGTGGCCGGGGCCGCCGGGCCTGCGAGCCCGGCCGCTCTGCATCCTGGGTTCCCAGGCACACGGGTGGGCCTGGTGGGGCTCAGTGCTTCAGGCGCCGCGTTGATAAGATCGGGGAGGAGAAGCGCTTCCCTGTCCATCGTGTGGAGTCTGTGCCTTCCGAAGCGAGAGCCGGAGAAGTCAGGGGGAGCTCTTCCACAAGAAATAGACGCTGATATCTTGGGATTTGGGGAAACAGAACCAGCGAGGGTTTCCGTTCCCTTCCCAGGCCCGCGTATTATTAAGACACTCTGTCTTATGAGGAACGTTGGATAATTAATCCTGTGGAGAGGCATTAGCAACAAGCGTTCGAATATATTTAAATAATGAGGGCGCCCTTTCCTGTGGACCTGTGAAGCCACTGGCGCCCCAGGAGCGTCTGCACCCACTGACATAGCCTGGCCCCTTCAGACGATGGGGTTCTCCCGGGGCACACGCGTGTGCCACACCCACAGGTGCACGCGGGACTCGGTGCGCACAGGCATGGCAGCACGCACGGAGCATCCGGCCAGAATCCTGCTAAGTCTTTCCCCTTTCAGTCGAAAAGAATCAATTATGCCTTGTGGTCGCTTTCCAAAAACCACTTTTGATCGCGGGAGGTTGTTCCAGTGGAGAGCGCCCCAGGCGGTCCCTTGGATCCGGGCGTGGGGGAATCCCGCTCTCCAGATATCTGGGCGTCCGCGCTGGCCCTCCGCCATCAAGAATATCGACAGCAGTCAGCATCGCGGCTGTTGAGACGTCGCCTCTAATTGAACTGGGAAAGGTAAACCCAGATTCAGGGCTCTGCACGCTGTAATTGGAATAATTTAATTTAGCTATTTAACCTGTAATTCAGTGGTATTTATTAAGGAGCATGGGAGAAAATGAGGCCATTAGGAGCCAGAGATGAATACATTGAAATGAAAATGAACACTTCTAACTGCCAGTTGACCTTCGGTTTGTAGCAGTTTTTACTAGGCTGGTCACGGTAATTACCAGGACGTGAATCAGGGAGGAAAGTGAATAATTCCGTAATGAACATTTTTATTCATTATCTTGCATTTTCAGGAAGCGGACGAGTATGGTGCAAGCGTGTCGGTGATGTGCACTCTTTCTGTTTGTTTTTCAAAAAATAATGGTTTGTGGACAATGGCCCCGTGCTCAGTGCCGCTCTGCGGGGCCGCTGCATCCCGAGTCCCAGCGCCGTGGGCCGCCGCGTGCTCGGCCCGGCAGCTGTTCCCAGGTGACGGTCCCGGCTGCCGCTCGGGTGGGCCCACCTGGCCTGCGCTGCGCAGGGGTGGGCGACATGTCGCTGTGCCGTCAGCGTGACGGTGGCGTGGGCAGTGTTTGGGGCCCAGGGCGCAGATGGCAATACGTGGCGAGAGCGTCGGTGCCCGTAGGCAGATCGGCTTCTGGCTGCCATCCTGGAGACTGACCGGGGCGGGGCGGTGGGCGCTTGGGCACACCTGCAGTGTGTCCGCCGTGGGGAGGCTTGGGGGAAGTGGCCTCCAGGAGGCGGGGACGGCCAGCTCTGTGACGGAGTCACGCAGGAACCCAGACTGTCATCTTCCGCCCTTCTAGGGGGTGGGAATGTGCCCTCAGTGTACCCCACCGAGAGAGAAAAGCGCAAGCCCAAACTGCTGCATACAGCGGGTGTTCGGGCGTAGGGGATGTGTGTGCGCACGCATGGGTGCGTCACATGCGTGTGCATGCATGTTGTGTGTGTGAGTGCATTGTGTGCTCATGGCTGTGCGTGTCCATGGGTACCTGCATGTGTGTGCATGGCTGTGTTTGTGTGCACGGGTGTGTGAGTGTGTTTGTGTGCACATGGGTGTGCGTGCATGAGTGTGTGTGTGCACATGGGCGTGCATGCATGGGTGTGTGTGTGCGCATGGACGTGCGGGTGCACACACACGTGTGCACGCATGCATGTGTGCACGTGGGCGTCTGTGCGTGGGCATATGCATGAGTGCGTGTGCGCTGGTGTGTACATGGGTGTGTGTGCATATGGGGCCAGAGGAAGCACTCAAACTTTCACGGGAGTCAGCTCGGTGGTGTCTGTTTTCTCCCATATCCTGGTCTGTGTCTGTCAAGTTTTTGCAAGGAGCAAGTGTCCGTTACAAACCTGAAGCTGCAGCAACACTCCCTTCATACGCTTAGGAGGCTTTTAGGAGAGTGTGCACGTGAGCGTGTGTGTGAGCACTACACATGTGTGCACGTGTGCGCGCACGTGAGCGTTGCACATGCATGTGTGCATGTGAGTGCATGTGAACATTGCACTGTGTGCACGTGAGTGCGTGTGTGCAGTGAGCACTGCACGTGCATGTGAGTGTATGTGTGCATGTGAACATTGCACTGTGTGCATGTGAGTGTGTGTGTGCACATGAGCATTGCATGTGCGTGTGTTGCATCTGGAGTTGTCAGGAGAACCTTAAGAGATACGGGAGGGTGCAACTGGTTAAAGCACAGCACCCTGAAGCTGGCCACAGCAGCTTCACTGAGAGTTTGACCCCCGCCCGGAGGTGACCCCCAGGGCACAGCAGACCGCTCCTGTCTCCCCGCGGCTCCCCTTTGTCGATCCGCCTGTTCTGCTCCCCACTCTGTCTCTGGTGAATCTTTTCACCCACCTCGCCTCTGGCCTCTGTATCTCAGTCTGTGTGCATAAATAAAATAAAATCTTTAAAAAGAAAAAAGACATATGGGGATGTTTGACCCACCACACACACAGGGCCCCCTCTTCTTCCCCCTGTGCCCTTCACTTCCCCTCCGACCCCCCAGGAGTGGCCTAGAGGTCACCTTCACCTTCACCTCCTGAAGGAAAACATTCCCCTTCCAATGTTCCGTTTCCCAACATCACTGATTTTTTTTTTTTATCAAGTGCTCATAGTTACTAGAGAGAAAGAAAAGGACAGCCTGTCCTGAATTCAGTCTGCACCCCACTTTGCGTACTGGCTGGCAAGGAGGGGGCATGGGCTTCCTCGGTCACTGGGTGGAGCCTGGCACAGCAGGGCTGTCTGCTTCCTGTGTCCCTCCCTACTGCCACAGCACCCCCAAAGCCTGTATAGCACCCCCAAAGGACACGGCTGTAAGCGGAGGCTGTGTGAACCCCAAGAAGGGCACAGGCTGGAGAGGGGGAGCAAAGGGCCTTTGGTTCCGATTCTGCATTGGGGGACAAGTGTGAAAATAAGGTTCATGAGATGATGTGTGTAAATTTGGGGCCACTCCTAGCACACAGTAGGCTCTGAGCCCATCCCCAGCTCTGAGCCCAGCGATTTCCACCTGGCAAAGTCGTCACAACAGCCACCTTGTCTCTGGGGACCTCCCCATGGAGCCTGCCTCCCAGAAGCGCCAGGGAAGGGCTTTGCAGGGTCTGCGCGACCCCACGAGTATTTTGACTCTTCCGAGGATGGGACAGTCTTGCCACAACATAGCTTCTGTCTCACTGCCAAGAACCCAAGACCCTCTGTCCACACCCGCCCCTCTGTGGACCCCAGGCCCTCCCTGACAGCAGCGCATGCTTCTCCAACGTGCAGCTCACCCCTTGAACCAGGCTTCGGTCCCCTGAACCTCAGCACATTTGCCAAAGCAGCTGCAGAGGGAGAAGGTCAAGGGGTGTGCCAGACAAAGGGGGGGCCTTCCTGGAAAAGCTGGGGCTTGGGGGCCTTTCGCGGCGCCTGTGATGGCGGTCGGGAGGCCGTGGCGCTGGCCCCCTGCAGCGCTGGCTCGGGAAGGGCAGGGGGAGAAGGCCCGGCACCTCGTCCTCGGTGCCAGGGGGCTGGCTAGCTGGTGCAGCCTGGCCCCCTTTTTTAGGGTGCAGACGAAGGTATCTCGGTGCTGGGTCCCCGCAGCCACCGAGCAGACCGGCTCCTGTGGAGGAACTTGGGAACCTCCCTCTGTCTGGTTGCCTGGTTACAAGATCATCTGTCACAGCTCCCCGAGATGGGGCTTGGCCGGGGAGACGCGGGGAGTCGGGAGGTAGCGTCTGCTGTTGGGAATGCGATGAGGACGTTCGATCATATCTAATTCCCATTTATATTACGCCGGACAGCCCCACTGCCCAGCTGCCCTCTCGAAGCCTCGGACCGCTGGGGTTTTTCTGATGCATGAATGAAGACTGGGAAGTGGGCCAGGACTCGGCTCCTGGGCTTCTTCATCATTTATTAGCTTCTAGTTTTAATTGTTTCCCAACTTCTTTGCAGATATTTATCTGGGAAGAATTGTCAGTTCTTGCTGTGCCGTGCAGACGCCGCTGCGGGGCTCGAGCTGCCCCGTGGGCTGCCAGCGGGGGCCGGGGGGGTCAGTGGAGTCCAGCAGGTGTTGGTCGAAGCACCTACTGTGAGTCAGACGGTGCTGCCTGTGGTGGCATGGGTGCACAGTGGAGCCCGGCGGCGTGGCTGCAGCAGGCCGCGTCGCCCCCCCAGGCCGCCGCTCCCCCGTGTGCAGGGCCCAGCAGGAGCCCAGGGACAAGCCTTCGTGCTGGGGAGACACACAGCAGTGCCTTGTACCCCAGGGAAACGTCCTGGGTGTGCAGTGGAGGTGGGGGCGGTGTGGGGTGCGTCCGGACCCTGGGCTGGCCGGGTGGGGCTGCCGCCTGCCATCTGAGCTGGCTTTCAGCCGTGGCACCAGGCTCGAGGCCTCCCCTGTGGACGAGCTGTGGGTGCAGCCGTCAGCGAGGCACCGAGGTCGGATGGAGCTGGAGCGGGTGATCATGCGGGCGTGAGGGGCTCAGGAGGCCAGGCCAGAGCCTGCTTCACCTGCAGATGTGCCTTCTCCACCCGCGCAGCCTCAGTCTCCGCGTCTGGTTCTGAGGGCAGGGCGGTGCCCTGCTGACCTGCCCTTCGCTCACGGTGTGGGTGACCCTGGGCAAAGTGGGTCCCCCCTCGGGTCCCCGGGCCAGTCCTCGGAGCCCAGCGGAACCCTGTACCCCTGATTGCGAGGCCAAGGCAGGTGCCGCGTGCGGTCTGCCAGCTCCCGGGGTGGCCGCCCCCGGCGTCAGAGCACAGCTTTGCGGCGAGGTGGGTGCAGACTTGGGTCTCGGCCCCTGGGGTCAGCCACGTCCCCTTGAGCCTCACTGTTGGGCTGCCTTCCTCGTGCGGCCATTTGACAGAGACGGTTGCACCCAGTGTGGGCTCCCTTGCCCGGCTCGCGGGGCTCAGCCCCGGGGTGTCTGGAGTGGCCCCGGGCAGGCAGCGGGTGTGGGTGGGCCCCCAGGGGCCCCCAGGCCCGCCCCACCATGTGGCGTTTGTCCGGGAGCCCCGACTCGGCCGCAGACGTCCCGGCGGGCCTGGCTCTGTGTTCTGGGCCAGCGCGGGTTTCGGCCGGTCCCTGGCCTCTGCCTCCGCCGCCAAGGAAGCCCGGTGGTCACGTTGCCTTTGTGCTGAGCCTGAGGGCATGGGGGCCCTGCCACCGCCCCGGAGCTTCCAGATTTTGCTGCTTCTGCTTCACATTTGGGAGAACTCCGGTGAAGACTCGGTGCTCTGTGGGGTGGGGGTACACGTGTGTCCCTCACAGATCCCCCTATTTTCTTGGGAACTCACTGAACTCACAAGCTGCTGGGGGGCCATCGCACTCGGTGGAGACCACAGTGCCTCTTTCCAGGGGACGCGGCTGGGGCCTGTCTAATGGCTGCAGGTCATGGGTGAAGAGCAGATGCGGGCGCCCGGGGAAAGGGGAAAACAGTAAATCCTCCGCTTGCCACCTTGTTTGAGCATGAGGCTCAAGGCCTGTTTCCAGCTTGGCGTTTGCAAGGACCAATCCTTTTTGAATTTTGACCTAAACGACCCCAGATCTGATGGCAAACGGGCGGCCTGCAGCTGTCCGAGTGTGTCTCGGACCTGCCTGTCTTCGCTCGGTCACCCTGTTTGCTTAGATCTGCTGGAAGGGCAACGTTTTTACAGAAAAGATGGCAAGAGGGGTGGGGGGAGGTCACCCCTCTGCAGCCGGAACCCGAGTTCTCCAGCGTATGTGCCAAGTTGATGGTTATTATTCCCCCTTGGCATCGGTCCCAGGCATTGTGGACGAACACAGACTGTGTTCTGACGATGGGGTAAAGCAAGCACTTATTGAAAAGCATTCTCTACTTAATTACATTTCCTTCTTCTGGAAGCTATTTTAATTTTTTTTTTATAATCACATGTTAATTGTGTATTAGCGGGGCCTTTCTGATTAGTTGAAAACATAATGAAACCTTTGTAAACAACACAGAGAAAGAAAGGAATGTGTGGAGCAGAGACCACGGTGATGAGCCCGTTCGAAGGGACCGACATAACCCCGTTTCGTGATGCCAGGGCGGGCCGGAAACTGTACCTGGAAGTCCCTGTTTTGAGTGACAACACCCCCAGAGGGGGTAGGACCATGGCTGTTGACCGTGGTGGTGGGCCCGGCCCTCCCCTCCGGCCCCAGCCCGCCTGCCCTGTGGTCCGCTCCTTCATCCCTTGCCCATGCAGCCACCCAGCCCGTCATTTGTTCACTCCTTCACCCCTCACGTGCTCACTGACAAAGAGCTTCCTCTGTTGAGCACTGACCGGGCACCAGGTTCGGGGCGCACACACTCTTGGTATGCAAACATGCCCGTCCCCGCTGCTGCAGCAGGAACTGGCTTAGCTCGCTCACTCTAGAATCAGCAGGAGGACCGGCTCTGGGGTGGCCCTGAAGCCCTGTGCCTTCTCCAAGTGGCAGCAGGCTCGGAGAGGCCTGGCCGTGAGCCGTGGCGGCCGGAGGACCGTGGAGCCGGGCCTGGGTGTGTGTGAGTCTGAGCGTGCAATTGCACATGCGTGTGGATGAGCCTGTGTGGTGGGGGTGAGGTGAGAGGTAGCAGGTTGAGCTCCCCAGGATGGAGGCATTGTTTCATTTTCTGCTTTTTTCCCCCGCCAAAGATTTATTTATTTGTGCATACAGAACTGGGGTACAGGCCAGAGGCTCAGGGGCGGTGAGAGGCTTCACCAGAGACAGAGTGGGGAGCACACCAGGCAGACTGACGAAGTCCACTGCTGAGGGGAGCAGCGGGCGGGTCAGGAGAGGTCTGCCGTGCCGTGTGGGTCAGCTCCAGGGTGGGAATGGAACTCGTGCTGAAGTGGCTTTAGCCTCTCAGTGCTGTGCTTTCCTCGGCTGCGCCACCAAGGAGGGCCCCATTTTCTGCTTTTTAACCAGAGCTGCTGCATCCTTTACCGAAAGCGCCAGCCTGCTGCACAGTCCCTGCAGCAGTGGCCGCCCTGGCCCACTCTGGTCCATCTAGAGGGCGGGGCTCCCGGGGTCTGCGGGGCTCCCGGGGTCTGCGGGGCTCCCGGGGTCTGCGGGGCTCCCGGGTCTGCGGGGCTCCCGGGGTCTGCGGGG
>NW_004567114.1:3188325-3200494 GCF_000260355.1 Condylura cristata
CCCGGGTCTGCGGGGCTCCCGGGGTCTGCGGGGCTCCCGGGTTCTGTGGGGCTCCTGGGGTCTGCGGGGCTCCCGGGGTCTGCGGGGCTCCCGGGGTCTGCGGGGCTCCTGGGGTCTGCGGGGCTCCCGGGGTCTACGGGGGCTCCCCGGGTCTCTGGTGCCCCTGGGGTCTGCGGGGGCTCCCGGGGTCTGTGGGGCTCCCAGACTCTCCGGTACCCCCGGGGTCTGCGGGGCTCCCAGGGTCTCCAGTACCCCCGGGGTCTGCAGGGGCTCCCGGGGTCTGTGGGCGTCTGTGGGGCTCCCGGGGTCTCTGGTACCCCTGGGGTCTGCGGGGGCTCCCGGGGTCTGCGGGGCTCCCGGGGTCTCCGGTACCCCCGGGGTCTCCAGGCCCCCCGGGGTCTGCGGGGGCAAGGCCGGGCGCCGCTGGTGGAACTGCTCCTGTGCGCCCGCCAGGTCCACTGTGCGCTGCGAGGGCCGGCCGCCAAGACAGTGGTGGACAGGCGCCAAGCCAAACACACGCGTCCCGTCCAGCAGAGCCAGCGCACTTCTGCAAAGAGGAAAAATTGACTTTCTGATTGGAGTGTTTCTACAACCCCGAAGAGTCACTCCAGTGATTGTTCTAAAAATATTCTGGAGGCAGCACGTTCTGCAAGGCACCGGGATTCTGAGAGGTCCTTAATTGTACTTTTTATGTAATCTCTCTGGATCGGGGCTGAAAAAATAAATTGCTTAAGCTGGCATGGTCATCCCCCCAGCCGCCCAAACCCCAATTGCTGTAGCTTGCAACAGCGGCGTCCGCAGCAGAAACCGTATTTTTCTCTCTCTGACTTCAGGAAGTGCATTTCGGTTTTCATCTGCGGCTGCCGTCCCAGGCCCTCAGCTGAATCTAGGGCAGCCCGGACGTCCCTGCCTCGCTGCCCCGCTGAGTCCTGGGGGGGCATCCGTCCCCCGAGTGCTTGGGTGGCGCATGTCACGTGCCTGCGGATGGCACCCCCTTTACGAGGAACAGGGTTCCCCCGGAGTCCTGGATTCACAGCTCCAGGCTGCGTTGGAATTCAAGTGATTTCTAGAATGATGAAATTGACTGGGATTCCACAAGTTCATTTATTGCCAAAAATAAATGATGTTGGCCCCTCCTCCTGCTCTCATCTTTCAGAGTTCCTCTCCCCTCTCCTCCCTGCCTCTCACTGCTCTCCCCTTCCAGAATTTTCTCTTGTAATAAAGCAGTCTATGCCCAAGCTTCAGGCCTAGCCCAGGGCACGCCGGTGGACATTGGATGGATCTCTGTGGGGTGAACTGGCTGCACCCCGTCTCTCCCCAGCAGAGCCCTGTAGTGCCCCTTCCCCAGGCCTGCCATCAAAAATGTCCTAAGACTTTGCCAAAGGCCCGAGGGGGGCAAAATAGCCCTCCGCTGAGAACCACTGGTCTAGGCTCTTTTTCCAAGCTGGCAAGCACCCCAGCCAGAGAAAGGCCTGGAGAATATTAGTCTCTATCTTTAGCCTACAAATAACCAATAATAATAGGGTGAAGTCGAAGCCTTGGATTGAGACGGACTCCCCGCTGTTGAATTTTACCTCCAAAATATATTTTACAAAGTTGCTGATGATCCTGGCTTGAGGGGGTCCCTTGTTTGAGGGAGGGGCCTGGGTGTGGCTGTCCTGGGGGTGGTGGCCGGTCCTGGTTGGGGTGGCCAGGCAGACGGCCTGTGTGCAGTCTCCCCCCACCACAGCCTTCCTCTCAGAGGTTCCTCTGCTGAGCTCTGAGACGCTCTGTGAGAACTGGGTTTCAGTTTCTGGTCGCTTCTTGGCGACTGGGCAGTCTTGAGCGGTTTTGGCCAGTGTTTCTGGCAATGTATGGCTTGGACCGTCTCAGCTTTATGGCACCGGCCTCTCCCGCCTCCCCTTCTCCCTCCATCTCTCCATGGCCCCACTGACTTAGCTTCTGTCCCTGTGAGGACTCGGACGGGCCCACGGCCCCTCACGTTGGCAACATGGTCAGTGACTTCGGGTGTTGACTCACTCACGCCGGGGCGCCGCGTCGGGCAAGGTGCTGGCTGTCACTCCATCTTCTGGCAAAGCCCGTCCCTGAGAAATCCGCGATGGGGGGCCCGTGGGTCCTGCGTGGGCTCCTGGGAGCGCGGTGTGGCGGGGAGTGCCTGTGGCAACCACCAGGGCCGCGACCTGGCCCAGCCACGCCAGGCCTGCGGGTCCCTGCCGCCAGCTGGCCGGGAAGCCGGCCGGGGCGCCCGGGCCATTTGGAAGCCACAGGCCACTTCCCCTGCAAGGGCTTCTCAGCTGTAGGTTGTCCCCTGTGCACCTGACCGGCTCTTCTGGCTCCAGACTGCAGGCGGTGTGGGGTGCAGCTCCTTACCCCCACCCCTCACTCCACCTCGAGCTCTTTCATCTCCTTTGTCACCAGCACAGACGCGCGGCCCCAGCACGTTTCCGAGAAGCAGCTGGCTGGCTGCCCGCCTGCCCGGCCCAGCGTCACAGCTCACCACTGTGCCACCCAGCCCCGTGCTGGGGCCGCCGGGGCTGGGGGGAAGGGCGGCGGTGACCTTGGGTGCTGCTTGTTGACATGGGCGCTGTGCACACGCGTGCACGTGTGTGCATGTATGCATGCATGTGTGTGCACCAATGTGTGCATGCATGCGTCCACACATGCCACTGCGTTCTCACGTGGGGCGTGGGCCGCCGGCCTTTCCAGAAGCCCTGTGGTGCTCGGCACCGCTCCGAGCCCTCTGATCACCACAGCAGGCGCTCACCCCGCGTCCGGGCACCGGAAGCTCGGGCGCTGAGCTGTGCCTGGCGAGCACGCGCTGACCATCTCCCCGCTGCCGCGGGCTGGAGGAAGCTGGCACCGTGGCAGAGGCGAAGCTCTGCAGAAGTGCCGCAGGTTTTTCATATGGAAATGTGAAATAATGGGGTGATTAAATAGAGCTGTATATTAAAGTACATCTGACATTAGAATTACCATAATGTGCTGTAGCCTTAGGCTGAGCACTTTATTCACCATCTGCGTCGGCCCAAAATCCCCCGGGGAAGCGCTAAAATATTCTGAATAAACTCAGCTCGAGTTCTTATTGAGAGTAAAATACCATTTGTGGCACGTCGTATTGATTCGTCTTAATTGTGGTGCAGAAAAGAACATTCACTGGCTGATGACTTTTGTGCTGGTGACAAGCTGGCTGGAGTCACTCTAACGCTGCAGTTGGCTAACCCGGGCAGGCGGCGGGGCAGGCAGGCACCCCACTCTGGGCGGGGAGCTGCGGGCTCCCTGGGCGCGCGCGGCACAGCACAGCTGGGGCTCCCCGCCGGCACCCCGCTCTCCTCGGGGAGGAGGGCGCCGCATGGGGGAAGGGCAGGGAGAGTCACACTCCCCTCCACGCCCAGCCGGCCTCCTGCACACGGGAGCCCCGGCCCGGGGGAGGGGGCAAGCGCCTCCCTTGGGGGCCTCGTCTCGGCCTCGCCGGGGAGATGCACTGTGTGAGAAGGACCCAGCTTGGCTGGGTGGTGGCGGACCGGTCCCGGTCCCCGAAGCCCTTTGGGGGAGACGGGTCTCACGCACCGCATTAACGATAAATGAGTCGTCAGCGGAAAACACTCGGTGAGCCAGACACGGCCCTCCCATCCACAAGGTCCAGTTTTTACCCTATAATTGCCTGTCATTATACACAATTTAAATATTCAAACATTCTCCGCAAACCTTGGGCTAGCATGTTTTTATTACAAATTCAGAACAAGGGAATAACCTTTAACTTCAGAGACAAATGAGACAAATTTACAAGTGCCTGTCTGCTGTTTTCTTGTGTTTTATCAATCCCTGCGGACCTCGGCACTTTGCTGTCTCGCCACTCAGAACAATATACATATATTACGACTTGTTTGTCGTGTGTCGGTAATGAGTCCCCTCTGCATCGGCTAACCTATATAACACGGCGTCCAGGCCCTCTATAACGTCAATTATCTCCTCGGAGCTAAACGCACCTTTCATTACCGCGAGATTTACTGCCCCTGCAATGCTTCTTGGGGTGGCATGTGGGCATTTCTGTGGGTTTAAGGCGAGGAGGACGGCGGCCCGCCTCGTGGAGGGAGTTGTGACTGGCGAAGGCAGACTTCCTGCATGTCCCTGAAGCGGAAGGAAGGTGCTCCCTGGGCCGTGCGGGGGAGGAGCCCCGCTGGGGTGGAGCCGGCCGCCCTGTCCCGGGACCTCACGCCTGCACACGCCTGCACACGCCTGCACACGCAGCCCTTCCCACATCAGCAGCCGTGTCTTGTTGGCTCACTCTGTGCCGTCCATGAGGGTGGTCCATGTTCTCGGCCACACTCCGTCACCAGAGGTCCCGGCTCCTGTCGGGGACCCCGTATTTGGAGGCTGGGGCCAGGGGCAGAAAACCACCAAAATCGTCAGAGAAGTTTAGGTCCTTTCCAAGAACTCTACAATCAGCAGGTGTCAAGGGGCACCGTGACACAGCCCCTACTTCTCAGCTGCGTGGAGAGCTTCACCCACGGGGGAGAGGCCGGGGGACGAGGGCGGGGGGCTGGACTTGTGAGGCCGCCGTGAGCTGCCCCGCACGGCGCCTGCGTGCCAGGGGAGAGGCTGGGCTCGCTGCCCCTGGTGCCCCGGGTCAGCTGTGTCTCTTGGCTTCGCCCGTGGCGTCACCCGAAGCCGAATCTGCACACCTGGCCCGACCACAGAGCAGTCGAGCAGTTGAAGCGGAGAGGGGCGGGCGGGGTCTGGGCGCAGGGTGCTTGCGGCTGTCTCAGTTCTTCCCTTGCGCTCAGGAGCTGGGCCAGCCTGTCCCTGAGGGAGGTCCACCCGCCGCGGCCTCTCCTGCTGGCCCGCCCGGGGGTGGGGATGGGGTTTTGCCCGGACTCTGTGTGTCATCTCCCTTAGCACTCACACTGGAAACAGGGGCCTGTCCCCCAAGTCCCTGTCCACGGGCTTCCCCTCCATTCTCGTGTCACCGCAGGTCTTGCTTGACCGAGCGGTTCTTGGCTTGAGTAGGTCGTGCACGTGGGCCCGAAAACCTTCATTCATTTATTTCAACATGAGAGTTTCCCTATGGTGGTGGAATTTACAGCACTGAAATTTGAGCTGTCGTGAGCGCAGCTCCTTGCATGTTTTCGAGCCTCCTTGGACGCCTCCCACGCCCCTTCTCAGCTCCGGCCCTAGCTCTTCCCGCTGTCAACCTGGGGTCCGACCCCCTCCGCCTTGGCTTCTGCAGCTCCTCCCGGGCACGACCTTTCTGGGCACCACACACTCATTTTCCTTCTGAACTCGGCTCCAGCGTCTCCCCGACCCCCGACTGTCGGCCTGTCCCTCCCCGGAGTCCTGCTCCGGGAGGCGTCTCCACTGCCTGCCCTGGACAGCAGGCTCCCTGAGGGCAGATGAGCCCCCCTGCACCCCTGGGTGCGCAGCAGGCGCCTTCTGCATTGGCAGGAACCCAGGAGCAGGTGACTCCAGGGTGCAGTGCGCCCCGGCTGTCTGGGAGATGGCCAGAGCAGCCATAGCCGCCAGCAGGCATCTCCTCACCTCGGTGTTTGGACGGTGAGGACAGGGCTCTTGCGGACCCACCCTCGGGACGCTGTGCCTGGGCCCGGCCTCTCTGGCTGCATGTGTCTCCTCACCCCCTATGCGGCCCTCGGGAGCCCGTCTCTTCTGCAGGGCCTGTTCTGTGGTGCCGTCCACCCACGTGTCTCCCTGCCTGGCACACCGGGTCTCCCCGTCCGGCAGCTCTCTCGTCCACGCGTCCACGTGGTGCTCCCGGCCCCCTCCGCCCCAGGAGCTGTGAATCACCAGCCTGAGCACCCTTCATGCCCACAGCTCAGCGCCTGCCCTGGGCTCCCCTGAGGCCTCCTGGGGAAGAGGGTCACAGTCCGTCCCTCTAGGCTGGCCTTCCTGCAACAGGGCGGCTGGACGGGCGAGTGAGAAGGGCCCTGAGCTTGCAGGACAGGGAGCGTTCTTGGGGTCAGTAACTGTGAGGACTGTCCCTTTGCCTGAAGCTAGATGCAGGGGCAATTTTGTGCCCCTCCGCTGTCCGGGCGACATGTGCTTTCCCTTGAGGCTGCGGTAAGGGCAGCAGGCCGAGCCCCCAGCCCAAGTGCCAGAGGCACCCCAGGCGCGTGGGGTGCACAGCTACCACAGCACACGGCCTGTCCCAGACAGTCAAGGCTGAGCTAGGTGCTGACCGTGGAGTTCCTTTATTCTCCGTGTATGGAGTTGCCCGCACAGAGCCTGCACCTTGCCCGTCCGGCCAGATCCCGGGTGTCTGCAGGAGCAGGGCGGTGATTTGGCCGGACTGGCCCCGGTCCTTGCTCAGGGCCGGTTGGTTACCCTGCATGTGGGGCCGCAGTGGAGGGGGTCACCCCAGGTGTGTCCGGACACAGCGCGGGCCCTGGGCTCAGCCAGGAGTGTGGCCCTGGACTGTGGCCCCGTGCTGAGACTTCCCTTCCCCACTTACCGTGTCCACTTGGGAGCTGGAATTACCCTGTGGAGGAGACTTGAACAAGCTGGAGTTGGGGGCCAGTAGTGACCGGACGTGAGGAGCTTGGTGCCAGTCCCGTGCCAAGCACGGTGGGGGACAGAGGGAGCATCCCTGAGCTGGGTCCGAAGAGACGAGCTGCAGGTGGAGAAGGAAAGGCGGGTCGGGGGCCGGGGGTCGGGGGTCGGGCCCAGGCACGGCGTGAGGTGGGCAGGGCACGGCTGTGAGGAGTGGACTGGGGTGTGGCCGGGGTGGCAGGCCAGTGCTGAGGCTGAAGGCCCGGGGCCCCTCAGGGTGCAGGGCGTCCGCTCTGTGGTCTAGGAGGATGGCAGGCCCGTGCAGAGGGCAGCCCAGAGGTGGACAGTGGCGATGCTGATGGGGTCTGGATCCAGCCAGCTGTGGGTGACCTGGAGCCCTGGCATTGGGTGGCTGGAAAGCGCCGGCTGAGAGGCATGGGCTGTGGGGGGGGGGCGCTCGGACCATAGCTCAGGAGGAGGCGGGGGGCCGTGGTGCCCGGAGGGCAGACGCCTGGTGGTGACGACCTTGGGGACTCAGGCAGCCAGGGAACATAGGCACAGCCCCTGGCAGCTCTAAAGCCCACGAGCACTAGCAAGGCCCCCTCACAGCAGAGGCCAGCGCGGCCCTGTCCTCGGAGCCTGGACGCTGGCCCAGGCGAGGAGTTTTCAATGAACAAGTTATGGCCAGTGAGCTGGCCTTGAGCAACCTTGGTCCTCTGGGCCTCCCTTACTGCCTGTAAAAGGTCCTGGGGCGGGTGAGCGGGAGACTTGGGCTGCTGATGCAGCCGAGAGGCTGGGCTGCCCCAGCAGGCTCTACCCCCCAGGTCAGCCTGTCCCTGCTCACGCCCCAGGTGCCCTGTATGTCTCCCTGGGGGTCAATCAGCGGTCAGTGTTGTGTCCCCCCAGACACAGGCTGTGTCCCCAGTGGAGCGGCGAGGGCAGGTGCAGTCCCTGCTGCAGCACTCTGCGGCCTCCGTCCTTCTGCCCTGTCACCTGCTCTCCCATTTCCTGGGCTAATGAGCTGGGGCCCTGGGCACAGAGGCAGAGGCACAGGGCATCTGGCGCCTGCTGTCGGGACTGCGAGGTTAGGAATTCTGCCTGGAGGACAGTGAGGGGATGGATTGGTAATGTCTGCCGTAGGCACCGGCGAAGGACTTGGGATCCGTTAGGCAGGCAGACTCGGTATTTCATCACCAAGGAGACCTGTCTCCTTGGTGATGTTCCACCATCACCTCGCCACACCAGCACCCCCCAAAGGCAACGATAGTTTTCCTTGAGATAACCAGCACGGTTTCTCTGAGGTCCTGCAGTGTTAGGCAAAGCAGCACACCCCCATTTAGCTGGTGTGCAGCGGGAACCAAAGTAAAGGAGCCAGGCGTGCACCCTGCGCCGCCCCGCCCTGGGCCCCCAGCTCTGCCTCTCGTCTGTGCCGCTCGGCTCTCACCAGGACCGGCCTGCTGGGGAGGAATGAATCACGGCTCACAGCCGGCTGTGGATGCTGTCCCTGTGCCTCCTCTCTCCCCTTGGAGAGGCCGAGATTGCCAGCACGTGTTCAGAACAGCCAGGCTGGTTGGGGAGTTCACAGATGATGGAGCTCAGGAAAAATATAAACTCAAAGTGGACAAGCCCCTGGAGGTGGCCATAGATACTCTCTTTCTGGGGTCACAAAAAGGGAGTTTTCATTTTTAAGCTGAAGTTTAGTTTTTAGATGAGTAAGGGCCTCTCACCTCGGGGATGGCGGTGACAATAATTATTATCATTTTGAAACTATGAGCACAGCATCGTGGGCTCTGGAGGCCAATGGGGTGACGGGCATCTTGATGTCCGGAGAGGGGCAGGGTCCGTGACAGGGACCTCCTGGACCTCCTGCCCCTCCTGTTGCTGGCGCTGGCAGGTGAGATCTCATGACCTGTCACCATCCTGAGTGGCACGGTGCCCCAGCTGGCTCACTCACGCGGTGGGATCTCCCTTCCGGGGTGTGGCTGGGAGGCCCCGTTGGGTCCATCAAGGGCAGATGACCAGAGTTCTTCCGGGGAGGACACTGAACGGTGGGAGAGCGTCTCTGGGCTGTTTTCTTTGTGAACAGGTCCAGACACACGCAAAGGGTGGCCACAGCCCTCAGCGCACTGTGCCAGGGCTGATGGGGAGGGCACGCCGGCCTGTCGCCGGCTGGGGACTCTGCTCTGTGGCTTCAGTTTGCTCATGTGCCAGCGGGGATGCAGCCAGGTACCAAGGAGATGAGCGAATGCACATGGGGTTGCCGGGAAGCACCGAGCAAACCGTAGCACACCCTTGAAGGCCAGACCCAGCTTTCTGGACTTTACTTGTGGTTCAGAGGAGGCCACGCCCTATGGCATGGCCCCGGCCCTGCCTGAGCTGGGGGTCTGTGTTTCTGCATCCCTCGTCCCAAGGCGGGCTGTCCACCCACCTGCTAGGACCCGGCCTCAGGACCAGCCCTGGCGAGCCTTGCTCTGCTTTAAGGACCTGTCCGTTGGGAATGCTGAGTCCCAGGCACGGTTTTTCACTGAACTTCCTACTGCTGTCATTGGTATTAGAGACCAGCATAAAGAGGAGGAACAATTACTTCAGGACTCACTAAAAACAAGATCTCAGAGCAGAGGGGAAGTGGCTTTTCTTTACAGGAGACCGGTTACGGGCCAAATGCCACAGTAAAGAGAGACATGCCCTCAACGCTGGCACGTCTCTGCCTCACCCTGCACCCAGGTGGCTGCATCAAAATCCCTCCAGAGCTTTGGTCCTGCAGAGTCGCACAGGAAGACGTCCCTGGGTGGGGGTGGGCGATAAGATGAAACATACCGAACCCCAGATAGCTGATGGGATCAGCCATTTGTACAGGGTGTCAGCGCCCCCCCGCCCACCCTTCGGAGTCAGGTCGACGTTCCCACTCCACGGGTGAGGCAGCTGAGGCTGGGGGGTGGCAGCCTCACTGCTGGGGAAGCCAGCTGGGGCACCCATGGGCAGTCGCAGGGAGGGTTTCAAATTTGAGAAGCGCATAAGGGATCCCTGTAGGGTCAGGAGGACAGAAAAGAAGGCGAGGGGTTTCTGCCAATGGACACTAGAAATGCCTGGGAAGAAGCACAGAGACTGCCCGGGGCTGAATCGCTGGGCGGAGCCAGAGGTGCAGAAGCAGCTGGTGTTCCCAGGTCTGGAGGCCTGGCTGACGCCTGGCATGAGGCAGTGTGGGGGTGGGGGTGGGGGGCTGGCTGGGCAGCTGGCAGAGCTGCCCCTCCCGCAGCCTCCAGCTCACCTGGGCAGGTGACCTTGAGGCCACCCAAGGTCCCCCGCCCAAGCCCCCTCTCCCGGGGTCTCCCGCCAGTGTAGACTATTTAGCAAGTTTCAGATAGAAAACTGTTCCGAGTCACTCTTCAAAGACGTTCTCACAGTGTTCTGTCCTACCAGCAAGCAGGCCTAGCGCTCAAGGCTCCGTGGAGCCAGATACCCACGAAGTGGTAATATGGAAATGAACATTTTATTAAAATGTTGGGGACGGGGAAGAGAGCTATCGGGGGCGGGGGTGCTGGGAGGGCTGAGAGGCTTACAAACCCTGGAAACTCTCAGAGGCCAGGAAGGTCTGCGCCTGCAGCCAGACTTGCCATCTGGAGGGAAGTCTGGCATCCAGAGCTGTCTGGGGGCAGCTACCCGACATGGCCGGCAGCCCTGACCTTGGCCGGGGGACACAGACCTCGCCCCACCCGATGGTGGATACACACAGCAGCTTCCTCCCTGGGCGGCTCCAGGCCGGAGTCTCAGCAGTGTCTCCCCAGCCCCTTTTTCTTAAAGAACAAGGAGCGGAAGCTTCTAGCTTTTTAGAACATGGCTGCAAGCTCCCCAGTAGCAGCCATTGTGAGTTTTTACCAGGCCCTTGGGCTGTGGAGCGGCCTTTGTTCTGGCCTGCTCGGGGTTCTGCACCTTATTCTGCTGCCCCCCTTCCTCGACAGCTGTAGAACTTTCTAGGAAATGAATGACCATGAGGACAAGACCCTGGAAGGGCTCTGGAGATGCCAAGGAAATGCAGTGATGAAAGAAGAGACGGGGGAAAGGAGATGTCCGCGCTAGAAGAATCAGACAGGCAGCCTGAAAAACCATGATTTGGGGTGTCTGAAACTGGAGTGCAGGGCACACACATGTTCTTTAACTTGAGGATCTGTGACCCTTGGGATGTGGGGCTGAATGTGTCTGTTAGCTCCCGAACAGAGAGGGCCTTTTATGTACCTTATTTGTGACACTCGCCTGCTTCAGAACAGGGCCTGAGGCGACCTCTGTGGTCACTGGCCAGCTCTCCCGGGAGACGGAGAGCAGGGTCTGCTCCGTGTGCAGCAAGGCCAGGTGAAGGTGGCTTCTTGGAAGCTGGCACCTCCGTCCTAGCTGGGGCGCGGAGGGGGCAGCTGGGGTGTTGGTGTGCCTCCCCCAGTGAGAAACCGGACGCCCAGGCTTCCCTGCAGTTTTCCAGGTGCGGGAAATTCCCCCTAGGGGCCCGGGGTGGGGCCTGGATGGCCCAGCCTTCCTGGGGAAGCAGATTATCCAGGCACTGGGGGAAGAAAATTGCCCTGGAGTTTTCCTTGCGCTGTTTTGAAAAACAAAGGTGGGCTGAGCTTCAGAGCTTTCTCCTTCTGCCTTTCCCTGCACTCCTGTCTTCAGTGGCGTGGGAAGGGAGGATGAACAGCCCCAGGGGCGTGTGAGGTGTCGGGGTCCCGTGTCAGCAGGTGGTGGTCTCGCGGGCATCCACCTCTGGGGGCACCAAGCCAGGACATGCCGTTACCGAGTCACTTGGCTTTTCCGCGCAGGGTCCAGCCCCTCCTAAGCGTAACCCTGCGGGAAAACATAAACCTTGGCCCAACATCACAGAAGCCCTCCCTCCGCGGAGGCTGGGCGTCTCTCTCCGGGCCTTCCTGTTCACCAGGGAGGGTCGTTCACTGGCAACTTGGGCTTCACCTGGGCATTGGCAGTGACCACACTTTGTGAGTTAAAAGCTTCCAGAACCAAGAAAATCTGAAAAGAGAGGGGATTGTGAGGATGGTGACTGTAAGCCTGGTTTGGGTCTGGGTGACAGGCTGTGCCCTTCCTATCCTCCCGCGAGTGGGCAGTGGACATGAGGGCAGGTCTGCCTGCTCCTGTCCTGTTTAAAAGGTGTCCAGTTTAGAGGAAGCTGGAGGAGATGCTCCGACTGAGAAAGCGGGGGCTTCACCCCGCCTGGCGGGGCAGCCACAGGCGGGTTCTGGGTGAAATTGGCAGCCTCCACTTGGGGACTGCCCCGGGGCGGCCAGAGACCGTGACATTTTGGCACCGTGCGCCGTGTCCACTCTGATGTGCTCCTGATGTCCCCAGGGTCAGTCTGTAACAACTCAGGCCGACTCGCCAGCAGCTAGGCCTTTTCATCCAGTTAGCATTCTGGGGTGGGGGAGGGTGTTGGGTTTCACAGAGTCAGTGTCCCCTCCCCGTGGTGGGGGGCTGGATTCCACAGCCTGGGTAGAGCCTTCTGTGAGGACTGGGGGGCCGGGCAGCACCCGCACAGTGCAATTCTTTTTGTTCCTACCCACATGTTTAAATCTGAGCCTGTGCATAGGTGCTGGTGTCTGCAACCCTAGAGTCTCCTAAAGTTGGAATCCCAAGGGGCACAAAGGTATGGGCCATTTCTTTGAAAGAAAAA
>NW_004567114.1:3201164-3202772 GCF_000260355.1 Condylura cristata
GGGTCGTAGGGAAGCTCCATGTTTAGCAGTTTGAGGAACCTCCAAACAGTTTTCCATAGTGGTTGTACTAGTTTGCATTCCCACCAGCGGTGCAGGAGAGTTCCTTTTTTGGAGACATTTTTGATCCTTATACCTGGGGGAGGGGCTTCTAGTGGGTAGAAGCCATGGAATGGGCTAGGCTAACACCCCACAGTGCACCAGGAGGCTGCACCCCAAACAGTTATCGCCATCTAAATGCCTGAGGGCCTTGGCTGAGGTCCCTGGCCAGCTGGTCTCAGCTGCTTACAAGGCGACCCGGAACGGCTGCAAGGTGTGCAGTTAGCCAGCCCCTTCCTGTAGCTGCTGAGATAAGGGGCGTCACAGCACTCTTCCGGAGTGGAGCCCCGGAAGTCCTACCCAGCGGGGGTACCCTGCTAGATCCCTGGGCGAGCGGGGCAGCGCTGCAGCCTGGCCCAGTCAGAGCCCCTGCCCGGTGGGGCCCCTGGTCACCGCGTGCCAGCCCAGTGCCTGCCTCTCACCCTCTCTGCCTGTGTGTCCGTGTCTCCCCAGGTAAAGATGAGCCTTCCAGCTACATTTGCACAACATGCAAGCAGCCCTTCAGCAGCGCCTGGTTCCTGCTGCAGCACGCGCAGAACACGCACGGCTTCCGCATCTACCTGGAGCCCGGCCCGGCCAGCAGCTCGCTCACGCCCCGGCTCACCATCCCGCCGCCGCTGGGGCCCGAGGCCGTGGCCCAGTCCCCGCTCATGAATTTCCTGGGCGACAGCAACCCCTTCAACCTGCTGCGCATGACGGGCCCCATCCTGCGGGACCACCCGGGCTTCGGGGAGGGCCGCCTGCCCGGCACGCCGCCGCTCTTCAGCCCGCCGCCGCGCCACCACCTGGACCCGCACCGCCTCAGTGCCGAGGAGATGGGGCTCGTCGCCCAGCACCCCAGTGCCTTCGACCGAGTCATGCGCCTGAACCCCATGGCCATTGACTCCCCCGCCATGGACTTCTCGCGGCGGCTCCGCGAGCTGGCGGGAAACAGCTCCACGCCGCCGCCCGTGTCGCCGGGCCGCGGCAACCCTATGCACCGGCTCCTGAACCCCTTCCAGCCCAGCCCCAAGTCCCCGTTCCTGAGCACGCCCCCGCTGCCGCCCATGCCCCCCGGGGGGACGCCGCCGCCGCAGCCGCCGGCCAAGAGCAAGTCGTGCGAGTTCTGCGGCAAGACCTTCAAGTTCCAGAGCAATCTGATCGTGCACCGGCGCAGCCACACGGGCGAGAAGCCCTACAAGTGCCAGCTGTGCGACCACGCGTGCTCGCAGGCGAGCAAGCTCAAGCGCCACATGAAGACGCACATGCACAAGGCCGGCTCGCTGGCCGGCCGCTCCGACGACGGGCTGTCGGCCGCCAGCTCCCCGGAGCCCGGCACCAGCGAGCTGGCCGGCGAGGGGCTGAAGGCGGCCGACGGCGACTTCCGCCACCACGAGAGCGACCCGTCGCTGGGCCACGAGCCCGAGGAGGAGGACGAGGAGGAGGAGGAGGAGGAGGAGGAGCTGCTGCTGGAGAACGAGAGCCGGCCCGAGTCGAGCTTCAGCATGGACTCGGAGCTGAGTCGCAACCGAG
>NW_004567114.1:3203479-3203982 GCF_000260355.1 Condylura cristata
GTACTGCGGCAAGGTGTTCAAGAACTGCAGCAACCTGACGGTGCACCGGCGGAGCCACACCGGCGAGCGGCCTTACAAGTGCGAGCTGTGCAACTACGCGTGCGCGCAAAGCAGCAAGCTCACGCGCCACATGAAGACGCACGGGCAGATCGGCAAGGAGGTGTACCGCTGCGACATCTGCCAGATGCCCTTCAGCGTCTACAGCACCCTGGAGAAACACATGAAAAAGTGGCACGGGGAGCACTTGCTGACTAACGACGTCAAAATCGAGCAGGCCGACCGGAGCTAAGTGCGCGCGCCGCCGCGCCCCGCCCCTGTACAGTGAAACCGTTGCCAACCGAGAGAGGCCGACCCGCCCGCGCCGCCGCGCCCCGCCCCACCCTGCGCGGGCGACCCGGGAGCGGGCGGGCTACACTGGGTCTCAGGTCCCGGGAGGTGGGGTCCTGATACCAGGCACTTTTAGGGGGGTGGGCATGAGTGTGGTTTGAAAACACGTTCGGGGC